>NC_088781.1:61048239-61662822 GCF_958450345.1 Calliphora vicina | reverse complement strand
CCTGTTTTTATTTATTTGCAAATAAAATGTCCGGCATACTTTATGGGGCTTTTTTTATTACAGAAGACTGGACTCAAAAAAAAAATTCCGAGTATTACCCGGAATTTATATCTTTACAAACCATCTCCTGAAAATTTCGAATCGAATAAAAGAAAAATCAGCCAAATCGCTCCATTCTCTCGTGATCTTATATATCCTATATATAAATAGGCCACACGTTTTTTTGTTGTACACTTTTAAGTATGTCGTTGTCCACCAATATTGATGAAACATATATGGTTTAAAAGGTTTTTTTCTCTAGATTTAAATTTAAGATATTCTTGGATCCTATGCATAAAATAATTATACATATCGTTACCTCAAAATACGAATGTCGTATGTGAAAATTTTCTATTTTGGGATTATTACATATTTGTAATACACATCGCAATCTCTTTCTAATGGTATCATCACTTTTATCCAAAATAGTATAACTACCAAGATATTCAGTATGCATTTCATCGTAAGTCACAAAATTTTATCGTCCTGAGCATGTATTTTGTCGTATGTGCACCAAAATTAGACATACGACATTTTTTTATGCAAAATGATGATTTTTCATATTGAAAATACAATTGTTGTACGTTATACAATTTTATTATTTTTTTAATGAAAAAGTGAAGAAAATAACTAATAAATAAAGTAACTTTGTAGTTTGATAAAATTCTTAAAAGAAGTATTTAAACGATTTAGAAATCACATACGGTGGCTCCAACGCATAATCGGACAAGATTTTGTCTAATGTAAATGTGTTCTAAACATCAAAATAATGCACCAAGAAAATTGTTTTTTTCACATATAATTACACTCCACATTAAAATATATCTAAAATATAACAAAAATTAAAACTGCAATTTTTTGCAGAAAAACCAAAATAAATCAATTTCTTGAGTTCAACACATAATCGAACAAAGTTAAATAGGTATTCCAAAGTGTCCGATTAATATTTATGCAATTAATCCTTAAATTTTATCACGAAATTTTCAATTTTACTGAAGCAAACAAGCTAATAACGCATTTGTAATTATAATTACAATAAATTTGACTTAGGCTAATAAAAATAAAATATTCCAGTTATATTCAATCCAAAACTGGAGAGAATCCATATGTCCATTTTGAAGAAATTTAATGTTAAACATTCAAACCGTCTGTTGAAAAGTTTACTTTTGCTACATAAGACATCCGTATTTTAAGGTAACGATATGTATATAAATGATTACTTGTATCTTTTTATACATCGCCAATTTTCAAATAACGTCATAATTCAAAAAAATTAAATTTCGAGTTAATAGCACCATTTCGTAGTAAATAAATTGTTTTAATAACTGACAAAGTCTTGTGAACTAGCTTCCTAAATTACACGCAGGATCGAGGCCATATGGCGTAATTTTGTTTGTATCCAATAACTAATATTGCACTAAATTTTATTTTAATATTTAATTGTTGAATTAACAATATATTTAACAAATATTGTTGTAGAATGTATCTTTAACAAATATCTCCATATGCGTTTATTTTCATGATTGTAAAGTTTTGTTTCGAATACAAAACTCAAGTCTTGATGTCGGGAGTAGAGATGAGCGATATTTCCATACCTGTGATTTAATCACCATGATTGTTACTGAATATAGCAAGTAACAGGTACATTTATTTTCATATTTTTCAACATACTGTAAATGTCGTTCCTTTATGTTTTTCAACATTCACTGGTAACGCTTTTCAACAAATTACATGAACAACTGTAGTAGGTAACATGTACTTTTAATGTCGTTCTTTCACATTTTCAAATATACTGTTAAATGTCTTTCTTTTATATTTTTAAATATTCACTAGCAACATTTTTAAAAAATCACTGGTAAAAAGTGGAGATAGTAACAGGTACTTTTAATATCGTTCATTCACATATTTCAACAAACTGTAACAACAGTTACTGCATATTTCTAGTCGCATATTTTATAAACATATCCAACACAGCATATAAAATAAAATGTTAAGTAACATATCTGTTAGTTTTCATAAATTTTTTAGGCATTTGCTTATTGCTGTTATTTTCCTATGTTTTTTAACAGACGTTTTTAAATCAGCATATATTAGTTTTTGGTTAACATAAGAGCAGATATAATAAAGAAAATAATATGTACGTAATAGCGGAGTTCAATATTTAGTGCGAATGGTCTTACATCATTGCAAATGCAACATTTTTTACAGTAAAACAATAACAAAATATACACAAAAACATATACAATTTTGCATTTGCAATGATGCAAGACCATTCGCATTTAATAGTGAACTCCGGTAATGTATTCTTCTTAACATAATTGTTATTTTGCTTAACATAGACAAAACGAGATCACGGTCACTGTTTAAAAGAGCAGTGATTTATAAATCACGTTCACTGAGAACGACGTTCTTCAAAAATCACGGGTTCCCTCATCTCTAGTCGGGAGTTTTGAATTCTTATACAAATGTTCAATTTGACATGTCTACATTTTAGAAATGCTAAGCTTTTATTCATCTGCAGTGATTTTTTATGCACAAGTTTGATATCCACCAACTTGTACTTATCAAATAATGTTGTATGATAAATATGGGTTTTGTGCAAATTAATATTAAGTATACGTAGTTGTGGACAGGTATTAAAATGGAAATGCTCTAAAAAGAGGCTTAGAAATCAACTATCTCTTAGGTTTCTTAGATGTTCATACTCTTTCATAAATGGTAAAGATAGGTAGTATTGTCTACGGTTTGTAATTTCAATAATATGAAATGCAAATACTCTACCCTATAAGCTTTCAAATTATGCTCGAGCACACATGAAAATTAGAAAAAAAACTATTTTTGGGACACTCTAATGTCCATCCTTGTACACGCAGATAATGTAAATTAATGTTTGTTGAAAACAAATTTATTGTTAAATACATTTTATTTCAATAATGAATTCAATTCACCAATAATATTATGGTTCACATTTTATAATTTCATGATTGTCGCTGGGAATATGACTTGAACGATATTGTAATTGGGAACACCTTAATCACAACCAAGTTATGATAACTATGAAAAAATATTGTTATATTTACAATAAAGGCATGACTACAAATATTTTTTCCATAATATGGTCATGTGGCTATAAACAAAATATGGTCTGTCATCCAATAGCATTAATAATATTGATATTATTATTGAGCAGGACTCAAAATATGGTTCATCAGTTCATAGTGATAATGTTGATGTTTCCTAGTTATAAATTCTGTAAAATATATTATATATTTTCAGTACAATAAATATCATAATCCAAGCAGTTAAAATAACTTAATTATTGATTTTAAATTTTTAGGCAAAAAGTCAAACAATTAGCTATTGTTTAGTTAACATTTTATTTACTTACATACATATAAAAGTGTACTAGAAAATAATTTAAAATTTACAATGAAAACACTTTATGACCAAAAATAGCAATTCAGCAATAAAACCAAAGATATTTATATAAAAGCAAGTAAGTAATAGAGTATAAACGGACATGCCCGAACTTATGACACCATACATCCTCTTCAAGTATACAGTATTACTAATTCGTTATGTTCTAAACCTCATTTGAAACGAAATTAATTATTTTAGGGGACAATTTTGTTTTGTATGTTCAATATGTTATGAGTCTCACAGAATTTGTGAGAGTAAGTCTTAAATTAGATTTCTGGTTTAGTGTAAAATTCACACCAGATTTGAATTTGCTGCCAAAATGTTACCAACTTTGATAGCTGACTATTTAGGATTATTAAAAAGAGAGCCATAATCGAGAGAACAACAAATAATGAAAGCACATCTTCATTTGTGTTTCAGAGAACACTGATATAATTATCGAAAAACAAATTGAACTTCTTACTGTTTTGTGCGTATTTTGGATTGGAGTTATAATTTTCATCGAAAATAAGGATGGTGGGTCAAGCAATGACTATTACTTATTACTCGATATCTCAACATGATAAAAGTGACCCTATAGATTATGTAATTTAACACAATTGGATTATGAGGTAGTTTGAAGTCAGAGGTCTATGCCACCGAGCTCAAAAATGCACATGCGTTGAAGAAGGAAAGTCAACGCTGCACAGTGAGCCAGGATATTTTTTTGGAAATAAATCTGGCATTTCTAAACGGCTGGTATAGCCAAGGAGTATTCGGATTTATGTTATTAAAATTAAACACGAGCCATTTTTTTGTTTCTCATCCGATGCCATAATTTGTGAGGACCCAAAACTTCAAGGAATTTTAATCCCACACAAAATTGAATTATAAGGAAGAACTAGTTAATAATAATGAATTAAAAAAACTATTATTGTTTTATTGGGCAGATGATGGATGACATCCATCATAGTGGGGCGGATTACATCCGCCAATATTTGGGTTTAATTTACTTTCAGAGATCCGGAGGACGATGGGGTACAGGAGGTCATACTAGCCGTACAGTCAGGGGCAGGTGGTGGGTACAATACTGGCTGCGACAATAAACAACAGAGTGTCTACAGCAGAATATCAACAGCAGAGGGTGTCAGCAGAGAGGAGTCAGCAGAGAGGAGTCAACAGAGAGAGAAGTCAACAGAGAGAAGTCAAGGAAGTAGCCAAAAAATACAACAAACACAATATATACCAGCAATACAACACACACAGGCAGTCCGCATCACAAACAAACAGAGTAACACACACAGAGGATCAAACAACTGAGATGAATTTTGTTACAACCGCTACCGGTTCGAACATTTTTTACTGCATTATCTACAAAGCTACAATAGTTGTAGAAAACAATAATATGTACAGTGAGCCTCAAAAGTGAGTAAACAGCAGCGAATTTTTTGATTTTTTTTGATCATGAAAATCATTATAGTCCGACTTAAATCTATATTTTTCACAACCAAAGATATTATTCAAGCCAATCTCTATCAAACCGAAACTTTAAAATTTTAATCATGGATAAATTTTAGAATTTTCATTATCTTAAAAAATATCCAATAATTTTTGGTGTATACTCACTTTTGCGGCTCACTGTATATAAACTAATGTAACAGAGCAATCGATCTCTCTTTTGTGTTGTACAAGTGAACGGGTAAGACGTGACAAGCCGGTAAGATGAAGAATAAACAAGTTACAGAGCAGTGCTAGGGAGTAATAAAATTCGGATTTGGTAAAACCGATCCTTTGTATAGTGAGAACAGGGCGCTGGTTTACAATCAGCAAAACAAGGCGGATTACATCCTACCTTACCCAAAACAGATTTATCCAAATCCGTGGAGGCAGAAGATTAGGGCACTGGCTCAGGGCAAGAGTGGTAGATATTTTTCTTGGAAGTAACACTCGGAAAAATCAGGGACGAGTGTAGATTCTAGAATTACATTCTAGAATATTTTGAGAGCAGGAACTAGTGGACGGGAGTGATAGGGCATCGGTACCAAATTGTTCTCAATAAAGAAGCATTTGTGGCTCAATAAATATAATTAAGAAAGAAAAATAACAAAATAAACTGAAGCGAAAAAAATAAACAAAGAAAAGTGTTTTAAAGTTTTATGTTAAGGACCCTGGACTAGGCTGAGCGCTACCCCAGCTTCAAACCCGGAGTAACCGGAGGTTCCTTACAAATTTAAAATTTTGCCATACCTTGGCCCACTTTTTTCAAAAATATAAGTCGTACTTTTGGACCGAATAGACTCGATTTTTTTTGGCATATTTGGCACATTTTTGAATATAAAGAAATTACCACTTAAAATCGGTACGGATTAAAGCGAGCATAAATTTTAAATGAAACAACGTATGTTAACATTTTATACATGAAATTAAAGGTAATTTATTAAGCTTTAAAAAAGTATAACTGAAGGTTTGTGTGTCTTTATTGCGAATAAATTTTCTGGCTTTTCTTCTTTCTTTATTCCAGCATATTTATTCCACTTAGTTCTCATCAAAATCTGGTTATTTGCTGTTCCTGCACTCTTTTTCAATTTACGTTTAACAATTGCCCAATATATCTCTATTGAACGAAGATTTGGGCAATTTGTTTAATAGATGTGTTTTGGCATAACATCAATATTCTCATTATACCACTTCATAGATGTATTTGAGTAATGACAACTTGTCTAAAACTTTATATCAGATGTGTAATGTCTTATAAACGACAGCAATCGCTTTTCCAAACTCTCTTTTTATATGTAATTCTGAAAATTTTTTAAAATTTGCGGATTGCCTGCAAAATTAATATTTTTTTCAATTTTACGTATTCATATTTAAAGGCCACACAACCTCGAGCTGCCGAAACGTAAAATTTTTTATCTGCTATCGGCCGAAAATCAGATTTTGGCTATCTTATAACCCGACAAAGTAGGATTTTCTAGATATTTGTGCAAAATTTGATCTCTAGCTTATTTTTCCATTGTGTCTACACTTTTTAAAACTTCACATAATGACTTGCAATTCATTGTGGAATAACGGTAGATTTGTTGTTAAAAAAGTAATTAAATCTTTTTCCATTTTGATAATAGGTTGTTATGATTACTATAGTGAATACCGATTTTAAGTGGCCACTTCGTTAAATGAGATATTGAATTGATATTTTTTTGTAAGACCAAAAATTAACTTATCTAAACAAAACAAGTAAAAAAGTATGGTCGGTCAAGCCCATACAATACCCTTCACCAATGTAAATGAGTAAAAATATTTTTCTTTTAAAATATCAAGAAGTGGGCCTTATATGGGAGCTATGACCAATAATGGACCGATCACCATTGAATTAGGTCGTGTGATTTATGTCTATATGAAAGTTATTTGTGTTGAATCTTGTGTATATGCCAAAATTTTTAAGTGATTTAAGCACGTTAAAGTGATTTTCGGAAGCGGGTTTATATGGGAGCTATGACTAATTATGGACCGATCGTAACGAAATTTGGTGGCATAAATTTTGTATATATAAAACTTATTTGGAGAGAAATTTGTGTAGATACATATATAAATTAAACATTTATGACCGATAAAGTCCAATTTCGAGAGGACATTTGTATGGGGGCTAGGTGAAATAATGGGCCGATTTCAGCCAGTTTCAATAGGCTTCGTCCTTGGCCCGAAAAAATTATATGTACCAAATTTTTCAAAATATCTTCAAAATTGCGACCTGTACTCTGTGCACAAGGTTTACATGGACAGCCAACCAGCCATACGGACGGACATCGTTTAATCGACTCAGAAAGTGATTCTAAGTCGATCGGTATACTTTCAGGTGGGTGTTAGGCCAATATTTTTGGCCCCTCCCCACTATGGTGGTGTAGGGTATAAAAATTAGTTTGGAATAAATGTGGAAAAGAAACTCAATAAATATGTAATACAATTGTTATTTATTAACAAGACTGAATGAAATTTTCGAAGTTTTTTAACTTTCCATTCTAAAAACCAAATTGTAAAAAAACTTATCAAAAGGTCAAAGGAAATCTCGCAATTCCTAAAAATTGGAGCGAAAATTCCAAAAATAGTATTTTTTTACTATTTGGCCCATAGGGTCTCCATTTCCTTCGGGGTTAGAAAAATACTTAAGAGATAAATAGCAAATATATCAAGGTTTCCAGGGCTGTTTTCCGTTTTCTAATCTCATCTTTGGGATTTTAGAACATGTGGTTCGTAATTGAAATTCTGATAAAAAATAAGTCAAATTCCGGAGACTGTAGGAGCGACATATTCAAAAATATGACATTATTTTTATACTCGTATATTCTCCGTAAAGATACCCTACAGAAAAACACTAAATTGTTATATATTTTTAAAGAAAGTTTTTTGAACGTTTATTTTTGGATTCATAATTGATATTGCTTTGAAATCTTCTGTATATTTTTGGTATTTTAGTTGTCTAACTAACAAAAGAAATTCGGCCAAAAGTACGACCTATATACATTAGCGTGTCCCAAAAAAAATTTTTTGTTGGGGCTCAAGCAAAATTTGAAAGCTTATAGGGTAAACCTTTTTTGAGTTTTTTTCATAACTTTGTCAAGACCCACGATTTTCATTACTTTTGAGGGCACATTTTTAAAGAAAAATTTCCATTTTATTTTTTTCTGTGCAAACATTTTTAGTGATTTTTGCAAGTGGGCTTTGTATGGGAGCTATGACTAATTATGGACCGATCGTTATACAATTTGGTGACATGACTTTTGTATATATATAACATATTATTTGTATTGAATTTAATTTGAATACGAATATTTTTAAGAGATTTTCGCTATTTAAAGTGATTTTCGGAATTTTATCTTATATGGGAGCTATGGATTATGGACCGATATAATATAGTAGGCTCGAGTTTAGCTTATATAAAACTTATTTGTGCTCAATTTGGTTTATATATCTTTATAACTAAGATATTTATGAGAGCTTATCTATTTTAAGAAAGGGCAATCGTATGGGGACTAGTAGAAATAATGTACCGATTACAACCTTCGTAAAATTGACAATAGGAAAGCTTGTACCAAATTTTATCTTCGAAATTGCGACTTGTAGTTTGGTTAAACTATGGTGTCAAAGAATTAATTGATCTTTTAAACTGCATTGTTAGTTTTTTTCATTTTCATAAAAATTTTAAAAGTTATAAAGCTTTATTTACAAAATTTATGGAAAAATTTCGAAAAATTGTAATGTAGGGCACCATAATCAGCGAATTCATTACAAAACTAAAAATTTTGCACACAAAAATAAAGCATGGGCAATTTTCTTTTAAACTGTATCCTCAAAAGTAATGAAAATCGTGGATCTTGATAAAGTTATGAATAAAACTCAAAAAAGGCTGACAAACCCGATTTTTGGCAAAAACTGGAATTGAGCGACCTCTAAACCACTTCCGAAAAATCTGAAAAAAATCTAAAAAATGCTCAACCTATAAGCTTTCAAATTATGCTTTAGCACCTATGAAAATAGGAAAAAATACTTTTTTTGGGACATACTAATATACCTATCGAAGGTACCATATTTTGAGCTACCACAGCGCCGCCCCAGGTGCATCTGTAGGGTCCATTTTAATAACTTAAACTCGAACACTCCTTATGCTCACGTTAGTTTTTTTCCAAAAAAATTTGATTCTGCCCCACTGTGTGCTGCATCAACAATATTCATCATTTATGCAAAATGGCCTTGGAAGATTTCAACTAAAAGTGAGTATGTATCCAGATGTGATATTCCCTACATAAATGCTATGAACACAGATAAAACAGTTTCGTTGTGGTAACCGAAAAAATAATATGAAGACAAAAAAAATTTAAATCTTGAGTAAATTTTTAGACACTGTGTAGCAACTATTCATACTTGCCAATTATTGTAATAATCTCCAAAAGGTCCATAAATATTATTTCGCACATCCTGGAAAGCGTAATCAATATAGCAGTTAAGCAAAATGTAGAAAATTGTATTTTACTTATATATTTAAATTAGTTATATAAAAACTTCACAATATGGAGCATTACAAGGTGATCTTAAAGACTTACAAAGCTATATCAATTCTGAGTCAATTAGGTGCAGTCCTTTACGTTTGCATGTTTGAAATACCAAAAATAAAATCAGAATATCCTCCCTACTATAATGGAGTAGGGTATTTATAACAAATATTTTGCCACTAACAAAAAAATGTAACTGCACACAACCAAAAGTAAATACCTCGTATAAAATAAAAGATAAACCCAAACATTCTACGAATAAATATTTATTTAAAACTATGGTATAAAATAATTTGCGGTTTAAAGTGGTCGAAACAACTCAAAACCGCTTAATACAAAGTGAATACAATAACAGTTTAGATAAAACTCCACAACTAATCTGTAGAAGGCATTGTTAACTACTAACTAACGAGTTATTGTTTATTTAACAAATTTTTACACAAATTTAAGAGGTATATTTAGTTTGTTACTACGTTTGAAACACCAAAAGGTATTTATAAATTTAATTTCTATTAAAACTAATTAATGTGTTGAATTAGAAAACTCGTTGCCTATATTTATTTGTAGTAGTACCGTATTTTAAATCGATGGACAAAATTAAATTGTATCTCGCTTAAAAATAACACAATAGTTTAAACTACATCTTTATACCTTTCACTGCAAAGTGCTGTTTAGTTATAAATACAGCATTAAAAATAACACATACTTGTACAAATTTAACAAAACACAATTGTTAACAGCTTGAAAATGAATCCTTTGTTTTATTTTAGAATTATTGTTGAACAAGACAAGAATTACTTAAATGTAAATGTTGTTTCTAGGAAGCAAAACACTTTATATAACAATAATAATAATAATACTCACACCAGAACACCCGCACACAAATTCGTATACAAAAGGGTGGTCCTTATTTTGTACTTTATCGATTTTTGATGCTCCCAAGATCTAAAATTAATCTTCGCCATCTAGAAATCAAATGCGAAAAATTTTAATAAAATAGGATAATGTTTATAGGTTGCATATTTTTTTTAATTTTCGACTTTTGGGACAAAGTTGCAATATTTTTCAAAATGTTTAAAATACTAATTGTTGAAAAAAACTTCAATTAATAATAACACAGTCCAATAGCATTTTTGGAACAGAATAGCGACCATATAATTCTGAAAAGACATGTTGAGTAGATCAATTTTGTCGAATAAGCTTATTTTCCAGATGGTCTGAATTTTTTTTTTTTTTGCAGTGAGTCAAAGTTGCAGTGTTGTAAGTTAACCCATCCTGTACCACTACCCGAAGTCGTTTACATTTCATTACAAATTTTGGTATACTGGTTCATATTAACCTCCTGATTACTGAGACCGAAAATGAAAAAAATATGTCGGCCATGTTGGGCGTGGAGACATTTAAGGATATTAAATAAAATACTTTGATTTTTGGCAATTTTATTAAAAATGTTTGGTATCTTTTTAGACCAGGGGTGCCCACAAGTTCCTTATGGAAGAGTAAACTCCAATACATTTAAAGAAAAGCTACTTTTTATTCAATATTTGTTGTTGCTAAAATCAATTCATACAAAGAAAAAAGAAAAAAAAACTCACTTTCAACACACACATTTTTAAAATATCATGCGATAAACAAAAACAAAATCTACATGGATGATCGCAGTCGTCAATGTTTACCAGCAAAGCATACGAAAGTGTTGTTGCTTTCAACATGCGTGTATTCAGTGAAGAACGACAAAAAAAATAATAAGAGAAAGTTGTTTGTGTATTTTGTATTGCTAGTGATGAGTGCTCTAGTGAGTATACAAAACACACAGCCTATAGCTAAGAGCAATTACAAAAACAAAGGAGTACCAAGAGTATAGGGCTTGGGCATGACTGTTTTAGACCCTCACTGAATTTTTTCGGCAAGCAATTTCGTGGAATATTTTAATCCTTAAATGTTCTTTTTGAAAGGATTTTTTTTGATTTTCTCGAAAATTGGCCACTTTTTCGACACCTAAAGAGAGGAGTTAGAGGATTAAGATCTTACACCAAAATGATCCACATAATTCCACCATATAACTCTGACAATAAGAATGCTCTGAAACATTAACTTACAACATTTTTTCGATAAAAAAATTAAAACTTTGACCCTCTGTCAACATGAACTTTCAGAATTACATCTACTTTCTGTTCCAGTCAAAAAGTCTCAATTTGTTGGACAGTATAATTTTTGTATTTCACTACCCGATTCCCGGGATTTTTAGTCGGGAATCCCGGGTATTAAAAACTGACGAAAATACATAGAAAACAAGTTAGAACTCTGTTTTTTTCACCAAAAAACAGTAAAAAGTTTTTTTACAGTTTTTTGCTTATATCTTGGAAATAATAGACCGCTTATTATTATTATTTATTTGGGGTTTTTCGTATGAAAATTTATAAAGATAATTCATTATTTATATTATTTATTTGTTATTGAATCATTCTAATTTCATTTCTTCTTTAAATTCATAACAAAATAGCTTCAAAAATTTATTAAAATATTAAAATTTTCTTCAACTAAAATCTAGTACAAAAAGGTTTAAGACAATTTTTTCAATTAATTTTGTAAACGATTTGATTTAACAAAAATTTAATCATTCAAAGTTTGAATAAATTCTGTTATTAATTAACTTTAAAATTAATTCAGTTTAAACAAAGGCTTTGGAATGAATCTAAAAAATTAAATATTAGGATTGGATTTATGGAATGAAAGGCTGATATTTTTTAATTACGGATTAAGATTTTAGTGAATTAAGCTGAAATTTTATTAATTAATTCGAAGCTCTGATATTTAATAATTACAACACTAAGTTTTTATATGAAATTTGGCTATAATATTCCTTATTTACAGTATCATTATATATTTCGGGAAGAGCCGGGTACCCGGGAATGTAGAAAAAAATTTCCCGATTCCCGGGGCTCAAAAAAGGTCGGGAAATTAAAAACCCTAGTTTGAACACCTCTGAAACGGCTAAACCGATTTTTATGAAATTTTTTATGTATATCTGGGCGCTATGGGAATAGGTCGTAAAGTATATTTCATACCGCTTGGACATTAGGGGGTCCCTATCTAGAATTTTTTTTACCACATTTTGGCTTTTAGTTCATTGAGAACAATTTTACAATTTTATTTGAGTGCAACGAAAATCCAATAAATTAAAAATAAGGCCACCTTAATGTACACATTCATACAATATACAGGTGAAAGTAACGGATAATAATAAGTGTGTTGGTTTATGCAATGTCGGAATATAAGTTGAAATCTACAATTTCCACAATGCTTTAATTTTATAAGTAATCTAAATACACTTGTGAAGGCAATTTTAACTGATTTCGACGATACTATATTCAAATAAATATATACTTTCATTTGCCCTTAACTAAATTTGACACACTATATTATATTAATGTATACAGCCCCCCATGTTAGGTTCTGCGTGCGTATTCACTGTGGCAAATTAAAAGTAATGTCAAGGGCTGAATTTATGTTTTAATGTACAACTAATTCGCCCTTTTAACAGTTTTTGCTCGTAAACACACGCAAATGCGTTTGTTACAAAGTAACTACATGTTGTTAACAACAAAAAAACTTTTTTTGCCTAAACATTTTTAGCTCCTTGCATTTGCTAAAGAAACCTATAAGAGATGTTTAATGAATGAATAATGACAATTGCTACATGGTCTTATAAGACCTTTACACTTTACCATGTGCATATGTATATTAATTAAATAAAGATAATAATTTGTTTTAATCTTCTTAAGGATTTATTTATAAGGTTTTAATTTGCAATAACAAATATTTTGTTACTGAAGCTACATTCAGAAAACAGATTGGTTGGAAAATGGTTACCATTGTAGATTTTTAAAAAGCTAAATCAATATTTAGTTATTATTATTATAATTCTACAAACAATTTTCTGTGTTAACCCCCAGTTGCCATATGCAAGTGCAAGTTCGAAAAACTCAATACACTCACAGTTTTTTACTAACATATTCATATTTTTCTAACTTGCAGCTCAGCTTGCAAGTAAATTTTTTCACTTGTCGCAAGTAAAATGATAAAAGAGAAACAGTGTTACCAAGAATGAGTTTTATTTCAATTTACCAGAACTTAGTAAAACAAAATAGCAGATTTTCTATGTATTTAAAAAAATAAAATAAAACAAATATACAACAACACATATTAATGATATTTTAAAAAATAAATTTCATTAATTTAAAAAAAAAATTAACGAAAATATTTTTTTCAGTAATTTTATAATATTATAAACAATACTGGCTTTACCTTAATATTTTTTTTAATTCGTTCAACATAGAAATTTTTGCAAGAACATTCGATGTTGGCGACATTTTTTGAAAATGAACTTGCAACGCAAATTTTTTTTTGTTTTTCGGTTTTTTTTCGATGATAATACGTATTCATTACTTGCAAGTAATTACTTGCATGTGCCAACGGGGGGTATAGAGTAGTCAAATATTCGACATATTCTAAAAAACGGTTTTCGAATAATTCGAAAAAGCGTAATTTTTAAAAACCAGTTTTCGGTTTTTTCTAACAAAAACCGGTTCGAATAACCGGTTTTTAGCCCTTTTTGTCAATTTAAGAATTGACGTATATTAAATTATTTTTTTTATTAAAACAAATTAAAAAATCGTTCAGTCAAATTACACAGAATTTGAAATCATCAGAAAGGATGCATATTAATATAATATTAATAGGCACTTTTATAAAATAACTAGCAGACCCGGTGCGCTTCGCCACCCCAATTAGAAGAAAGAAATAGTACTATTAAGTCTCCGTTTGTGAATCTAATTGTAAATGTCTAATTTCATATTTCTGGGTCCATTATTATAGAAAATGCAAAATGTGTTCCTAATTTAAAATTTTTATGTTTATTATTATAAAATATTCAAAAAGTACCATTGCAATAAGGAAATAGTACCATTGATTATCACTTTTAAATTCGCATTCACTAAACCATAACCCGTCAAGTTTGAATTTTAGATTTGTATATCATTTCCTATATTATCAACTAATTTTGTTTCTATAATACTTAAGATTTAATAAATTATCACAAAACCGAAACCGATCGGTTTTTAATTTTTTAAAACCGAAACCGCGGTTTTGAAATTCTTCGATTTTTTGGAAACTCTAGGTCCATTATTATAGGAAATTCAAAAAAGTACCATTAGAATATATAAAAAGTACCAAAAATCCCCCACTTGTGGTTTCCCACTCACTCCGGTCCATATAAGCTTAATTTCATGTTTTTAGGTTCATTGGTGAAGAAATTACAAAAAGTACCATTCGAATAAAGAAAAAGTACCAAAAAGTCTCCCCTAGAATTCTAACTCACTTAGAACCATGTAGTATGCTTAATTTCATTTTTTAAGTCCATTGCTATAGAAAAATAAAAAAAAAGTACCATTAGAATAAACAAAAGGTACCATGAGGTATCCGCTTGAATTTTCAATCACTTAGGACCATATACGCTCAATTTCATATTTCTAGGTCAATTATGTTATAGAAAATTCAAAAAGTAACATTAGAATATAGAAAAAGTACCAAAAAGCACCCACTTGTAGTTGCTCACACACTCGGGTCCGTATAACCTTTATTTAATGTTTCTAGGTTCATTGGTGAAGAAATTACAAAAAGTACCATTTGAATAAAGAATAAGTACCAAAAAGTCTCCCCCTAGACTTCTCACTCACTTAGGACCATATATGTTTAATTTCGTGTTTCTAAGTCCATTGTTATAAAAAATTCAAAAAAGTACCATTAGAATATAGAAAAAGTACCAAAAAGCAGCCACTTGCGGATTCCCACTCACTCTGGTCCATATAACCTTTATTTCATATTTCAAGGTTCATTGGTGAAGAAATTACAAAAAGTACCATTCGAATAAAGAAAAAGTACCAAAAAGTCTCCCCCTAGAATTCTAACTCACTTAGGACCATGTATGCTTAATTTCATGTTTTTAAGTCCATTGCTATAGAAAATTAAAAAAAGTACCATTCGAATAAAGAAAAAGTACCAAAAAGTCTCCCCCTAGAATTATCACTTACTTAGGACCATATATGCTTAATTTCGTGTTTCTAAGTCCATTGTTATAGAAAATTCAAAAAAGTACCATTAGAATATAGAAAAGGTACCAAAAAGCAGCCACTTGCGGATTCCCACTCACTCTGGTCCATATAACCTTTATTTCATATTTCAAGGTTCATTGGTGAAGAAATTACAAAAAGTACCATTCGAATAAAGAAAAAGTACCAAAAAGTCTCCCCCTAGAATTCTAACTCACTTAGGACCATGTATGCTTAATTTCATGTTTTTAAGTCCATTGCTATAGAAAATTAAAAAAAAGTACCATTAGAATAAACAAGAGGTACCATGAGGTATCCGCTTGAATTTTCAATCACTTAGGACCATATACGCTTAATTTCATATTTCTAGGTCCATTATATTATAGAAAATTCAAAAAGTACCATTAGAATATAGAAAAAGTACTAAAAAGTATACACTTGTGGTTTTCCAGTCACTCGGGTTCATATAAGCTTTATTTCATGATTATAGGTTCATTGGTGAAGAAATTACAAAAAGTACCATTCGAATAAAGAAAAAGTACCAAAAAGTGGCCCCTAGAATTCTAACTCACTTAGGACCATGTATGCTTAATTTCATGTTTTTAAGTCCATTGCTATAGAAAATTAAAAAAAGTATCATTAGAATAAACAAAAAGTACCATGAAGTATCCGCTTGAATTTTCAATCACTTAGGACCATATACGCTTAATTTCATATTTCTAGGTCCATTATATTATAGAAAATTCAAAAAGTACCATTAGAATATAGAAAAAGTACCAAAAAGCACCCACTTGTAGTTTCCCACTCACTCGGTTCCATATAAGCTTTATTTCATGTTTCTAGGTTCATTGGTGAAGAAATTACAAAAAGTACCAATCGAATAAAGAAAAAGTACCACAAAGTCTCCCCATAGAATTCTCACTTACTTAGGACCATATATGCTTAATTTCATGTTTCTAAGTTCATTGTTATAGAAAATTCAAAAAAGTACTATTAGAATAAACAAAAAGTACCAAAAAGTCTCCCCCTAGAATTCTCACTCACTTAGGACCATATATGCTTAACTTCATATTTCTATGTCCATTATTACAGAAAATTCAAAAAGTACCATTCGAATATAGAAAAAGTACCAAAAAGCAGTCACTTGTAGATTCCCACTCACTCCGGTCTTAATTTCATGTTTTTAAGTTCATTGGTGAAGAAATTACAAAAAGTACCATTCGAATAAAGAAAAAGTACCAAAAAGTCTCCCCCTAGAATTCTCACTCACTTAGGACCATATATGCTTAATTTCATGTCTCTAAGTCCATTGTTAAAGAAAATTCAAAAAAGTACCATTAGAATATAGAAAAAGGACCAAAAAGCCCACACTTGTGGTTTCCCACTCACTCGGTTCCATATAAGCTTTATTTCATGTTTCTAGGTTCCTTGGTGAAGAAATTACAAAAAGTACCAATCGAATAAAGAAAAAGTACCAAAAAGTCTCCCCCTAGAATTATCACTTACTTAGGACCATATATGCTTAATTTCATGTTTCTAAGTCCATAGTTATAGAAAATTCAAAAAAGTACCATTAGAATATAGAAAAAGTACCAAAAAACCCACACTTGTGGTTTCCCACTCACTCGGTTTATATATAAGCTTTATTTCATGTTTCTAGGTTCATTGGTGAAGAAATTACAAAAAGTACCATTCCAATAAAGAAAAAGTAGCAAAAAGTCTCCCCCTAGAATTCTCACTCACTTAGGACCATATGTGTTTAATTTCATGTTTCTAAGTCCATTATTATAGAAAATAGTTCACACATTTTGGTACCTAAATATTATCCCCTATTCCTAACACTAACTTCACTCAAATACATATCAGCTAACTTTAATGTCGATAACTGAAATAATTTAAATTTTAAAAAAGTACCATTAGGAGAAAAGTACCAATTTCCCTTTTCTTACTTGAACACCCCTCAAGTTTGAAATTTAAAAATATTCCATTTTGCCAAAATTGTTTATGCTACAGGCATGTATCAAAATATTAAAATCTGTGTTAATGTGCCCAAGAATAAATATGTTTTAAAAAAAGTACCAAACTGTTTACCCGGATTTGGCCCAATATACACCTTGGTACTCGAGTTCCAAATAACACCCTGTTAGTTAATTTTTGTATGAATCCAGGAACCAACGTTAAAAAAAATTATCAAAATTGGCTTAATAATTTCAAATATAATGTATTTTCCCGATTTTATCCCCTTTTTGGTACCTTTTTTATCCCCATTGAGGTGGTACAATTTCATTGAAATAAATTTCTGTAACGTGGTGGGAGCTCATAATAAAATATTCGTATGTCTATGTCAAATTATAGAAAAACATATTTTATGAAAAAGTACCAAAAATTAACACAATTTTTATCCCTTAAAGGTTCGAATTTCCAAAAAGTACCAAACTTATATTTTTTATTTTTTGTTAATTAAAGAATACGATTTAAAATTTGTTTCTATGTTTATTGGTTTAAAAGATACATAGGGTGCAAAAAAAGTACCAAAATACAGTTTTTACCCGTTTTCTCCCCTAAAAGTTTCGAATTTCCAAAAAGTACGAAACACCTGTCAGCTTATTTTTTAAAAGGAGTAACATGCTATTTTAAGTTTTTTTATATCTTTATTAGTTTTGAAGATATAAGGTTACCGAATTTACCCGTTTTTACCCTTTTTTACCCCCTAAACGTTCGAATTTCCAAAAATCCCTTCTTATCGGATCGTTTTGGGGAGGGAGGAACCCACAGTTAAAATTTCGTGATTCTAGCTTCAGCCGTTTGGGCTGTGCGATGATGAATCAGTCAGTCAGTCAGTCAGTAACGTTACTCTTTTATATATATAGATAAGAGTTAATTATATTTTTTTCCTTATATAACTGTTAGAATTGCATTGTATAAAAGATTTAATTCGATATTTTTAAAAATTTGTCCAAATAATTAAAATTCTGTTTGTTCGTTGTTGAGCTGAGCTTCTAAATTTTGCGAGTCACTTTCAATATATTCTAAATCAGAGCTTGATGAACTTTCATTTAGTTCTGACCAAATACTCTATTACAAAGTGTTACTGCATAGGGTATAACAAGGCGAATTTATTACAGGTGACGTTAAAAAACCATCTGATTATTTTTTGCTCGATATGTTTTCTAACTTCTATCAGTTAAACTTAGCTTACATTGGTTTGTTAATTTAAATATAACATTTTTGTATTAAAATTTGTTTAAAATTAAGAAGGGGAATAGATAATTATTAAAAGTAATCGCATAAAATCTTAAAATAAATTTTGAAAAATATTCGATTTTGTCGAATAATTCGAGACAAAAAAACCGGTTTGTTGAATAACTTGAAAACCGTCCTTTTGTTAAAACCGGAAAATTGGGAAAAAAACCGGGTTTTCGAATAATTCGAAAACCGGGTTGACAACTCTAAGGGGATTAGAAATGTTAAAACATTATTATAAATGAATTAAGGTTCAGACTATTGTTATATCAGTTGATGTTTCCAATTTATGACTTTACAAATTTGTTTATATTAATTCGGTAATTATAACTAAATTAAAATCTGCTATTAGGCAGAATTTCCCCTCCGATTCCAAAGATTTTTATATTTTTGGAAAGCTATGTCTATTAGGTGCTATTTAGCTCTTATAAATCTCTTGAAATTTGGGCATAATTTTGGACCCAATGGACTCGAATTTTTTTGTTAGTTAGACAACTAAATGTATGATAATATAGAATAGATTTTAGAGCAATATCAATTACGTATCCAAAAATAAAGGATTTTCAATTTAAAAATTCAAAAAATAATAGATTTTTGTTTTTTTTTTTTGGCGAAAAAGATAGTTTAACTCATGATCAGTGTTGCCAGTTTAGCCTTTTTGAGGCTAAATTTAGCCTTTTTATTTACTCTTTAGCCTCGAAATTTTGGTTTTAGCTTCGTGGCTTTTTTTAGCCTTTTCTTAATTTCAAAATAGCCTTTTTTGAAATTAAAAAAGGCTAAAAATTTCGAGACTAAAGAGTAAATAAAAAGGCTAAATTTATATTTGTGAACCATTTTCATTTTAATTCATTACTGATTTTCATTTAGCTTTTCAACATACTCAAGAATTGTGCAGTATTAAAAGAACAAATAACAATTGCAAATATCAACTGGTTCAAAATGAAATAGAGTATTTTATATCTGAAAGCTTAAATGTCTAGCAAATTCTCTTTCAAGACAAAATTGTTATTACACATTATATTCATCATTATATAATGGACAAGAGCCCCACAAACTCTTGAAGGCTTGTGATACTCGATGGCGATCAATAGCCGTTAAACGTCTTGTGGATCTATGCTTCGAGTTAAAACCCATTTTGTTTTAATTTCGTCAAACCAGCAATTCTAAAAAGCCAAACTTTTAAGTAATTAATACACTGATTATAATTTGGCGTACCATCTTTTTTTAAAACCAGTATTGCACAAAGTACAAAAAATAAATAAATCATTTGCTGTTTTCTGATTTAAAATTCAAGGAATTTGATCCATTATTGTCGCCAATTGAAAATTGTTTAATGTTTTTGACACATTTTTCATACTAGTTTGATGAATGAGAGATAAAATAAAGAACGTTTTAATTAGTGAAGATTATGACAAAAATAATACGTCAAATTAAACTAATTGAGCAATTGCGACAAAGATTACCATATGAAAACTCTACGCAAAATCAATTTTTTTCCCGTTGATAATAAAGTAGTAAAACCAAAAAAAAATATATTATGTCATATTGATAGTGAAAAATTAAAGTGCTAATAAAATTACGAAGCTTAAGGCTCAGGGGCAGAATATATTAAACTACAAATGGACAAATATAGAACCAACAATGTGCATTTTCTGACATGGTTAATCTAGTATTTAACTTTTTAGTACTTCCTTTAAGTAAAGCAGATGAATTTTATGAACATATTTTCTAATTTTTTATTTAAAAATAAATATAAACCAAAATTCTTAATTTATAATATTTTAGCATTTTTTGGGCTTTTTTTCTAAAGCGGTTTAGCTTTTTCTGGCCTTTTTTTGAAGCCAATATAGCTTCTTTTTTCGCCAGCTCCTGGCAACACTGCTCATGATATAAAAAACACAAGGTAGTTTAATTTTTTCTTTATGTCAGCCTTATTAAGCATTTGACAATAAAGGAAATTTGAAGTTTATGTATAAAATAAAGCTACCATATTCCTAAAAATTAATCCCATTTTTGCCTTTATTGAAGTAAAGATACTTCAAACCAAAGTATAACAAGTAGTCCAACTCTCTATTTTTTAAAATTACTCTCTCACATATACGGGTACGGTGTAAATTCAACACCCTTGTGAGAGAATTATACACATCAAAAGTCTCGAGATTTTAACTATAAATTGTCGAATAAATATAGTTTGATACACGTAAATTCACTAACACACACTATTTTATAATTTTTTTCAACACATTTAGCACTTTTTCTTTTCCGAATCACGTCCATTTCGCACAAACTAAAAAATATTTTTTTTTATTATTTTTGACGTTTTATTTTGTTTGTGGTAGGTTTAAAATATAGAACAGAGTTTCAATTTTTGGTATTGAAAATAGAACAAAATTTAAATAAATTAAAATTTAAACATTTTTATAGAACTCTGTGTGTCTGGTGAAAATTAAAAAGGAACCAACACATGTACATTTTTGTTACTAACACATATTTAGACTTAGGTACTTTTTCACTAACACATGTATAGAGTTAGGTACTGCTGTCAAAGAGTTGGACTACTTGTTATACTTTGCTTCAAACATAAATAAAATAATACAATTGTATTAAAAAAAAAAATATTGATCCTCGACACAATTCTGGCCTGACACAAATTGCTGAGTATCGTTAGCAGAAGGATTTTGTATATGCTTGATTTTGGTTATATCGGCAACTAAATATCACAGGTATTTGCGGACACAAACCTATATCATTCATCAGCTGGCTCTGTTGTGATTTTTTCTTATCCTCCACCAAAGATTCGAAAATAAACTGCAAAAAGTCTACGGCAATGGAATGGAATTACTAGCAATTGTATAACGTCTTTCGCCCAGCAAGGGTAGTATACAATTGAAGACAGCGCCTATATTGCGTTTCAAATAAGGCTTTAGATTCCAAATTTAGAACCTTAAATAGATAAGCCAAACACACTAAAAGCCCACTCCAATTCATCGTGGGTATTGAGCAAACATATTAATCTATCCGGGACACATTATAGATAAAAATCTTCTCGTAAATCTCTAGCGTAGTTTCAGCAAAGACTGCAGTGACAAGTTTGTAGCACAGGCTAGTTTTATTTTCATTATTTTCGGGAAGCTCTTCATTTTAATGGCCTATGTGATATAAAGCCAAACTTCTTAGATTAATCAGTTTATTATTTATTTTAAAGATAAATTATACAGTATTGAGAATTGTTACATACTACACATATTTTGTTGAAAATTTCTCGGAGTATTGTAACCTTTCTCTAAATGTGGCAACGCTTCCTGAATATTTGCAATTAAAATAGACTTCAAAAATCCCCTTTCTTGTCAAAAAATTATAAATGAAACTACCTTGTAATTTTTTTATATCATGGCTTAACTCTTTATTTATTAAAACAAAATTTTCTTTATGTTTTTCTGTAAGGTATATTTTCGGAGAACATTCTGGTATAAAAAACATGTCCTATTTTCCGAACAGAACTAAACGGAATTTGACCCATTTTTTATCAAAATTTCAAATTTGGGCCACATGTTCTAAAATCCCAAAGCTCGGATCAGAAAACGGAAAGCAGACTTGAAAAGCTTGATATGTTCCCTATTTATCCTCAAAGTATTTTCCCAGCCCCAAAGGAAATATGGACCCTATGAGCAAAATTGTAAAAAATACCATTTTTGGTATTTTCTCTTACGGGATTCCTTTTTATATTTTCACAAGTTTTTTTACTCTCTGTTATTTATAATGAATTATTTAAAAAAACATTGCAAATTTTTAATTTTTAAATAAAGATTTTATCACATGTTACATATTTATTGAGTTTCTAAATATAAAATTTGTATCAAAATGTTAATAGGATTGCAAATATTAGGATCAATTTGATTCACATTTATTCCGAACTAATTTTTTTGGTTTTGATAAGTTAATTTTTGATCCCAAAAAAAATTCAAATTGTTGGCGTCTGTCCGGGTAATAACTATAATATTGTGTCTTGTGTAAACACATTCCATTTTCCAAATACATATGGCAACTTCTTGCAAGTGTGGTGAGTTTCTGCTAGATCTAATAATTTGTGGCACGACCTTTTCACTCTAAAACTACTACTCAAACATTTTACAAGCAGCCGACAGACGCCAGAAAATATTAAATTAAAAATTAAAGATAAATAAAATAAAACAAGCTTTTTAAATAATAAATTAAAGAAAACAAAAGTGGAAAATAAAAACATCAAAGCCGTTTTATTAAAGAAACAAAAAAAAGGGTGGTTTTTCTTATGTGTGAGAGCTGAATGAGTGTGCGCACAACATTAGCCATGACCTGCCACAACCAACTGAGGAAGCTGCCGGAGACTGCGTGCCCATCTACAACCAGTGCAACAGGTAACATTACTTAACATTTGGTCCTTCTTCCGTAAATTTGGAAAAAGTTGCGTACATTTGAATTGTAAAGTGTCTCATTGTGGTATATAATTTATGGTTCGGAAAAAGTGAGGTTGTGTTGCTTTGTAAAATTTTAACGTGACTTTATTATATTAAGGTGCCATTTTACGTTGTTCTTGTAATTATGTTCGATATTTTTCCCAAATAAATTTTGTCTTCCATCTTTTTATACCCTTCACCTTCGTGAGAAGGGTATATAAGTTTGTCATTCCGTTTGTAATTTCTACATTTTTCATTTCCGACCCTATAAAGTATATATATTCTGGATCCTTATAGATAGTGGAGTCGATTAAGCCATGTCCGTCTGTCTGTTGAAATCAATTTTCTGAAGACCCCAGATATCTTCGGGATCCAAATCTTCAATAATTCTGTTAGAAATGCTTTCAAGAAGTTTGCTATTGTAAATCAGCAAAATCGGTCCATAAATAACGGAGATATGAGCAAAAAACCGGGACAACCTCGATTTTTGACCTATTATTGATCTATATATGGATTACTAAGTCATTAATATAGACAATATGGATATCTAATGATAGATATTTCAAAGTCCATTGCAACGATGTAGATAAGGCTATAGTAAGTTGGACCTACAATGGGTCAAAATCGGGAAAAATATTTTTTAACCCGAATTTTTTTTCATCAAAAAATTTTTGTGTCATAAATTTATTTAAAAAAAAAATAAAAAAAAATTTATTTTAAATAAAAAAAAAATTATTTAAAAAAAAAAAAAATTTATTTAAAAATAAAAAGATTTAAAAATTTTGAAAAAACTTATTCGGCACAGCCGAATATAGATCTCTTACTTGTTTTTTTCTAGTTTTGTTTTTGGAAAGTTATTGGAAAACTTGATAATTTTGGCGCATTTTACTTTTGTCTCTTTTTTAAACTCTTAAGTTTTTGGAAAGTTTTTTTTTAAATAAAATACAATAAATATAGATTTTTGAAAAATATATATGTACGTGCGGCTGAAGAATTGATTAGCTTTGAGGCTATGTTTAATGAAGAGGATTTTTCGGGATACACTAATGAAGCTTTTGAGTTTGAAAAAATTTAATTAAATAATATATAAGATATCAAAAACTTTATGATGAGTGTTCAGCAGACACAGTAGAGAAGAAAAAGGAGTTGGTAGTAGTTCAGACAAGGCACCCACAGGTTCGGAAAACATATGTGCATTGTATTAATATACTAGCAAATTCTAGACAGGAATCAACCGAAGACAAGAATGTAAATGTAGAATCAGCAGTTCCCAACTTTTGTAGTTCTTTTTCAGTAACTCCGTATGATACTGGTGTTTTTCATGGCGATTACATATCATGGCCTACATTTAGGGACATGTTCAAGCGATTTACATAAATAATACCAGACTTAGCCCTATGGAAAAATTATTTTACTTAGTGAAAATTTTGAAATTGCTTGGAACAATTTAAAATCACAGTATGAAAATTAAAGAGTTCTGATCAATATTCAGCTTAAATCCATTTTTAATTTGGCTCCCTGCCAACAAGAATCTGCCAGTGAAATAAAAAGGCTCCAAATGGAGATTAATAATCAGAATGAAATTTAAAATATAAATAGTCCTTGAGAAGGTCTACAAATAATATGCTTACATGTGTACATTATCTCTTTTATTTGAAGAGATTTTTAGGTTTATTTATTTTTTTTTTTAATTTTGCTCGATCTTTTTTTGGTTTTTTAGATATGGGTTGATCTCTTTCATTGGAAAAATCTGCTATATTGACGATAAAATACTAAATAAAATAAAAAGAAGTTGGAAACAGTTATCTTGTCCCTATAAAAAGTTACATGCATCAAAATTTCGACCCTCCGTAGGCCCATCATTTCTAAAAAATCAAAAAAAGATCTAGCAAAATTAAAAAAATAAATAAACCTAAATATCTCTTCAACTAAAAGAGATAATGTACCTTCTCAAGGACTATTTATATTTCAAATTTCAGTTCATTCGGATCATAAATGGATTTTTGGCGATTCTTTTAAAAAAAATGGAGACCCGAAGTGATCAAATTTGAGGGGCCATGTACTGGCCCCAATAAACCCTAGGAAGCTGAGCAACTGTAAATCAGTTCGAAAACACTTCAGCTACAACCATGTGAAATATCGTAAAAATAGTTTGAATATAGGCTCTCGCGGGTTCAATATAAATTAAAAAAACATGTTTTCAAAGATTTTTAATAAATTTACAAATTTCATCGAAATACATCCCTGCTTATTGGATTTTAACAAATTTAAATTCCACTGGTTCAATCGACAACAATGCAAAGACAATTGACAACAATGTTGTAGAAAATGAAATTCAGATAGAGGAATATAGTATACTAAGAAAAAAAATCCCAGCAATACCAAACCCAAAAAAAAAAAATAAAATTATTGCATATTTGTTAAAACAAATATTCCCCAAAGAAAAGATAAGGTTTATTCCTATGAGGAAGGTATTTTTTTCTCTAAAGATCAGCAACATAGGTATCTTTTAGAATATTTTATGAAAAATGGGGAAATTCAAAAAAAAAGTACGTGAAGATCTTGTTCGTGAAAATTTTAAAATAATTAATAACGTTTGCCCCATAAACATAACAAGTTTCGCGTATGGAAAGAAAATAAGCAATATACGTATCTACGGGAAATGCTTATATGAAAAGCAGGGCTGCAGAAAATATAAATTTGTTGTAGATTTAACTGATGTACCATTTTCTGCAAAAGCCTCATTAAATAAAATAATTATAGTCCACCCAAATTTTTAAAAAAAGCAACAAATTCTGTCGAAATATTAAGATTACATTCTTAACAATTTAAGAATACAATCTTAAATTAAGATTTTTAAAAAGACTATGTTCTTAAAACCGATCTCAAATCAAGAACTTCGTTAAGATTACATTCTTAAATTTTGCAAAAGGTATTCTTAATTTAAGATTGTAAATAATAACACAATCTTAAATACGATCTTAAAATAAGCAATAATAAAACAATAAGATTTTATTCTTGAATTAAAAATTTTCGCATTTAACATACTATTAAGATTGAAATGCTTTGATTTTGGACGTAAAATCTTGATTTTAGCACGTTTTTCCCTTAGTGTTAAAATTGGAACAATTTCATTCAGAGAGTATCCATTCCCCAGGAAATTTATTTGTTTTCTAAAGAACAATTAAATTTACCAACATTTAACAAAGGCCAGCTTTTGAAATGCAGCAGAAATACCCTATTTATAGATGCCACCGGAGGAGTTGTAAAAATTTTGAAAATGAATGTCAATTCAAAAAGGGTGTTCTTGTACAGTATAATGCATATATGCATATATCGAATCCCATAAAGAAAGGAATTGTGGTACCAATAGTTGAAGCTTTAATTGCACGTCATTATGAAGATGACATAAGAAAATTTTTAATCGATATAAAAGTTTTCTGCATTGAAAATAAGAATAAATGGCCTTTAAGTAAGCGCCTCTGCATGGACTGGAGTTGGGCTATGATAAATGCTTCAATAAAAACATTTAACAATGTCGAATCCATACTTTCCTTCAAGTAAAAAATATGTGTGTTACATTGCTCTCTTCTAATATTGATGAAAGATTTGAAATAGCAAAGGAATACTTTCAATACAATTTCAAAAGCTTAATATTTTTGAGTTTGGTATTAAAAATATATAATTTATGCCGTATTTTGGACAAATTTGTGGGGGGTTATGGTTGAAACAACAAACCAAACCAGAATTGCAAATAGTCCTATTGAGAGTTATTTTAACATCAATAAAAACGTAACATTAAAAACAAAAAGATTTGTAAGGCCCAGTTTTTACGCCCGAACATCTAAGAAATACGTCCAAGCCAAAATTAAGGACATAAAAAGCATGTGCGGGTCATTTGAAAATCAAGGTGTATCAAAAAGAAGTGCTGAGCAATTACTTGTAGACTATTGGAAAAAAACTCCAACATTCATTTGATCATGAGATTGGTAAACGGCAATCAAATGAATGTTGAAAAATTTTTAAAAAATTAGAAAAAATTCATTCTCCGGAGCTTTTAATAGCTACTACACCTACAACAATAAAGCATAGCGTTGCTAAAAAATTGGAAAACGATCTTCAAACCCAACTGAGCCAAATTAAGATCCCCAGAATAAAAGTAATTTTATATAATTATGATCATATATACCACAAACTTCAAAAAGAACCACACCATTTTGCTCAAAACATTTATCTCCACTAGTTTCAAACCCTCAATCCAAGAAAATAAATTTTTAATAATAGTATAGAACTCTACAGCCATATAATTGGGGAATTCAAATGGTCTCCTATTAGGTCGTATTGTCATAATGTCGTAAAATATTTTTTTAGTTTAAACAAATTCTTGTTGTGCTGCAAACAAAAAAAGTGTTATTTTATGACAAACCAATAAACATAGTTCAAAAATTCTTATTAGTTTATAACTTTTTTGTTTGAAACCCAACAAAAATCTGTTTAAACTAAAAAAATATTTTACGACATTATGACAATACGACCTAATAGGAGACCGTTTGAATGCCCCAAATATTTTTAAAATATAATATAAATGACTGTGAATGTCTTTCTTGTGAAGTTGGTATTGGAATTTTCAACACAAAATATGTAAAAGAATTAAACAATTTTATAAAAAAACAACAAAACATATAATCATACCAATTCATAAACTAAACCATTTCACGTTCGTATTTGTAAATGTGGATGAAAAAGAATTTATGTACATAGATCCAATGAAATCTTCCAAAAATGAATGCGAAAAGAAATATTATTAAAATGCAACAAATTCTTAAAATACAACGACATAAAGGAAAAAAATAAATGGAAATTGAACATTGAACATTGTTAACCACTATATACAGCAGGACTCGTACAACTGTGGAATTATATGTACAGAATTAATGGAGACTAGTCAAAAAATCGTTGGAAACAATTGCAGATCCAAATAATTATAGAAATATAATTAAAATTGATTTGATTACATACGGCAACAGTAACATAGAATGTTTGTATTGTGAAGGTGGTCCCTTGAAATCCATTTTAAAATGCATTATGTTGATACAATAGACTGGGATGATAATATAAAGCCTGTCGCTCGACAAAAGTGGCAATCATTTATTTCTAAATACAATGAGATCGATACAATTAAACTTAAGCGCTGAGTTCAATATGCGCCTGTTAGTTAGCTACCTAAAGTGAAGCCAGCGTACACTGTATGGATCTGAAACACCTTTTTTGTGTATATTTTCTTGAGAGATTTCTATGATATCGTCTGTGGCCTTTATGACTTTTGAGCATCTTCAAAAAGATATCGATGCATAATTTTTTGATGCATAATTTGCTGTCCCTGAAGCTTATTTTACAAATTTATGTAGATTTACATATAGCCAGAGCTAGTGTTTGGGGAATATATTTTCGTTTACTCCCAGCTAAATTTTTTATATGTATATAATGTACGTAATAGATGATGGCACTGCTGGACACTTAGTTCAAATCCTTTCAAAGTTTAAACGCAATGTTAAAAATTCTCAAATTCTTAAAATTCAAAAATTCATTGTTATAATTGAAATTTGCAAAATATAAATTGACATACTTATAGTTTAACAGGAAGCATAAAAAGTTGCATTATATTTTGAAGAAAATTGTAAATTCAAACATGATTACCTAACGTATGTATGTCAACGAATTAAAAATCCTCGAGTATAAAAATATTTACGTCAAAATTTCAAAGTTCTTTTCAATTAATTTTTGGAATGGGTCTTAATAATATTTTCTACTTGGCGTTACCAAGTTCTAAAACACCAACTTGAATAATCGTTCTGTTTAAATTCACCACTTTGTTGTTTAAAATAATTTCAACAATTATGTGCATAAATCTATAGGAAACAGTATCCTATTTACTTTCTACATCTATTTCCATTAATCTATCCAAGGATCTAAATAACACACACACTCAAAAATATAATATTTACTTACTTATAACAATAGTTCTCTAAAGGAGAAGCTCCTCTATAAGTTATTTAACATCTATGTATGTATTTCCACAATTATAGGATACAATGCCAATATACAAGAAGAAAATGCTGTCTTATTACTTACTTTTTGCAGACATGTTATTGGTAGCAGATAAATTTACGAGTATTTTGTTAATTGCTAAGATTTACAGGTAATAAACAGGCATTTAGTGCTCCGCAAATTTTACATTTCGGAATCTAGTCTATTAGCAAACCAGGAACTAGGAAATTTAAATGATGCAATAAACAAAATTATTTTAACACATGTTTAGTTAACACTTGTAAGTAATTATTTACTAAAGTAAATAATTTGCTAGCTAAATGCATATTTATAAATAAGGATTTATCCCAAATATTTTAAGATTTATTTGTTATTATTGTAAGTATTTTGAAAGAAAGGCAGTAACATAATGGGAATTTTAGACCCATGCATACATAATGTTGTGGAGTAACATTTGTTTATATGAAATAAAACAATTGTTTTTAATTTTGAGATACTTAGCTGGAATAGCAATATTTCGTTTAAGATAAAAAATTTATCAGTACACTGAAAAAAATAGCTGAATGAATTAGTTGAAAATGGAAAAATCACAACTTTATATTTCAAATGGCACTAAAATGTCTAAAGGCTTTATGCTAAAATTACTCGTTGAAAACGAAACTTCGATATCTAAAATTCCTCCATACCGCTTGATGATAGAATGTTTTGTTTGGACATAAATTGAAAAAATCTAAAAAAATACCAAATTTTTAGTTCTTTGACATTTTGCTATAACTATCTCAAAAACTAAGCATTTTATTGTTAAGCGGAACGGAGAAATTTTACATATTGAAGTTCTTGAGTAGTATGTAAAATTTCGAGTAAAACTCTTTAGACGCTTTTGTGCCATTTACGTCTAGATTACTTATTTTTTTTGTCAGAATTTCATCACGATACCTCTTTTGAAAGGTTTTGAAATGATCTAATTTTCTGTTTCACCAATTGTTGCAAAAAATGGCGGTAATGACATTTTTCTTATAAATTTAATTTAAAATACTTCTTATTTGGATTTTTTTCGATGTTGATACATTCAGAAAAAATGTAGACTGGAAAAAGTTGCGGAACATTGTCAAGACAATTTCTTTTTTTGTTTTAAAGGTCAAAATAGCGGAATTTTTTACAATACTGCTAATTATACTAATGTAAATAATTAAAAATTTATTATTCCACATTTTCAATTTTATCTAAATCTGAGTCCAATTCAACTTCACATTCACCTTCTGCTTTTAGATTCTGGTAAAACATTTAAATTTATAAGCGCAAACATTTCAATCAAATCACACTTTGAAAGCTTCGTACAATATATGGGATAATTTATATTGTACAATAGTATTCCTGGTTTGCGCATATCACATCCAAAGGATATACTTCCATTAAAATTTTAGAAGTCATCTCGTTTAAATTTTCCCAATCATGCGGACGATGTATAGAGGCCGAAGAATTTTTCTTCTTTTACTCAATCTGTGCATGAACTGTATCGCATTCAAGATGAGTATGACCCAGAACCACAAGAAATTTGTGATCGACTGTCTCAATACTTGGGTGATCCTGTAAAACTTTCGTAAACATAGCACATATGAAAGAATTCCGACTTTGTCCAGGGAATGAAACACAATATAAAATTATATGATTCACTGAATCAGGAAATTATGAATTTGGTTCACGCTTTTCAATGGATTCGTACAATATATAAAAATACGCTATTTTCATCGGGCCATCATACATCGTAAAAGTAAAGGTCGTTTATAAAAAATATATCGACGTATTTCAAAATGGAGTTGACAGGCATTGCTTCAAAAATTCAAAAGTATAAATTCTTACAGATGGATCGCGAACGGCATAATCTTATTCATTCATAACACCGTACGACACTCAATATTAGACACGAACCGGATGATATACGTCTGAAACAATAAATTAAATATAGAAAAATTACGTTTTCAGTTTTTAATTTCGTGATCCTGTTTCCTTTTAAAAGACTTCAAATTTTCAAAGGAGTACATTTAAAAAAAAATGTTTTCAAATACTTCTGATCATCCTACTATGTCAAATTTGGTATCAAATGATCAAGAAGAGTTCTAAAATATTTCGTATTATTTTTATTTTATCCTCTAAGGATCAAAATATGTCAAAAATGTCCTTTCAAATTTTTATCCTTGAATATCCTTTTAGATTTCCAATAATTTTTTTTTAGAAAGATAGTGAGTTAAAGATCCAAATATTGAATACTAATACCAAAATTTCATCCTTCTCTTAACTACTTAAGTGTTAAACAAATAAGAGTACTATATTCGGCCGTGCCGAATCTTAAATACCCTCCACCTAAATATGATGGTATAACAACTGAAATAATATAACAATTGTTAGAAAGATTAGTTTACGCAGAACATATTTTATTTCAAATGTACAAAAAATTGTATCTAATTCTACAATTTATAACTGAAATTCCTATTCGATCGTATGAAATTTAACTATTTATATACTTAATAATTAGTTAATACGTTTGGATCAACATTTTTCCCTTTTAACCTCAAGTGAAGAAACAGAGAATAAAAAAGGGTATACAAATATATTTAGACAAATTTCAAAATATTTGGTTGTGGGACTTATGTGGGAGCTATGACCTATTATGATTCGATTGTCATAAAATATTTTAACGTGATTTTTATGTATTTATATGAGAGCTGTGGCCAATTATGGACCAATATTCACAAAATTCAGTATTATGATTTTTGAATACAAATGTACACAGAAAAAAATGGTAACAGTTATTAAGCAATTGAAAAAATTTGTTTGAAATATGATTTTAATGTTCAATAATTTTTTAATTGAATATGTTTTTTTAATACTCATATCAGCAATTTCTTTTAGATATTTATTAACAATTTCAGTTGTTAAAATTCAATAGGAATATTATATTGAAAGTAACAAAAATAAATGTGTCAAGAAAATAAAAATTGAAAAAAATATAAACATTTTGTTGTTTCATAAAAAATATGTATGTTTTTTTGCGGATTATAAAGAAATTGGTGTATTCCAGATGGTAAGTTGAATATGTAAATATAATACTGCAATAGGAAAAAAATGGACATCGATTTTATATACAAAACTTTTTTTTAGTGGACTCTTTTCAACATAAAATGCGTCGAATGTAGAAGGAACGCATTTAAGAACAATACTAGAGGAACAATCTGTATAACCGTTCGTGGAAGGTGATACTGACCTGTACTTTGTACCAGTTCAAAAGGTGAGATAATGGACATAACAAGCTTTAACTTTATATTTTAAATTTATATACATATGTATGTCATTATTATAATAAATTGTAAATTTGTTTATAACACAGTGCAACAGTGAAAAAAACACACGATCATGACTATATAGGTTCGACTCTACTACCAAAGGGTAGTAAAACCCTATACTCAGTTTGTCCATTTTGGTGACCGATTTTTTTTTATGGGCCCACAAAGTTTCTGAAAATCAGTTGGGCCTCTAAAAAAGGTGTCATCAGTTTTTGGTTAACAGCTAATTCAGACTTTGTGATACGGCTTAACTTTATATGGCAATAATATAACTAAGATTCCGCCAAATAATTTTTGTTACAATTTTCTTCCAAAAAATAGCTTTTTCGTGCACTTTTGTTGAAAAAATATAGGAAAAAAAATTTTTTTTTTTACTTTTTTTAGAATTACTTCCAGGTTCTCCTAATTTTTCATTAACACTATTTAGGAAAGTTGTAGCTACGGTAAAGTTGAACAACACTTGAGAACATATCAATGCATTCTGAACGTGTCTAGTTACTCTAAATAGCACATAAAGATCACTTTGTACCTTAACAATTTTCGTTTTTACTATTTTTTTACGCTAAAACAAAGATTTTTTATTAAAATAGTATGATCAAGTCCACACTTCTATGTTGTGCTGTATTATTTTCTCGGCTGAGGTGTTCGGAATGGGGATCAGTGAGTGGACCCTCAATGTCACACATTTAAAAAAAAATCGCCAAAAAGCCATTTATGATCTGAATGAGCTGAAATTTAAAATGTAGATAGTCCTTGAGAAGATCTTCAAAAATATGCTTTTAGCTGTAGGTATCTCTTTTAGTTCAAGAGATATTTAAGTTTAATTTTTTTTTTAAATTTTGCTCGATCTTTTTTTTTGTATTTTATATATGATGGGCCTACGAAAGGTCGAAATTTGTTTTTTATATACGACGTATATTTGCGATAAAATTCTAAAGAAAATAAAATCAACCTGATAACAATTATTTCGTCCCTATAAAAAGTTACACGCATCCAAAGTTGAAGCATCTTTTTATATATTTCAACTTTGTAGGCGTGTGTTTTTTAAGTTTTTTCCCAAAAAAGTCCCCATATTTTTTCTTTTATAAAAAACTAATTTTCTTCGTGGCTATACACATTTTTTTATGATCTGGAAAGAGAACTTAATGCAAAAACGTATAAAGTAAAATTTGACTAACTTAAGCGGACATTGTACCCCCCAGCCCTATCCAAACTTGGCAAATTTTGAAACAAAATTTTAGGTTTGAGTAAAAAATTCTAAAAACGCATAGCACCGATCCTCAAAAGCTCGTCATATTTGTATAGCCATATATATTGTTTATATACTTACAAAACGTTTTTACTATCTTACTGTAAATAACGTCAAAGTGGGCTATTTTTAAAAAAAACTCAGTTTTTGGAACACATTTCCCCGTTTTGGTAATTTCGATGTTTGAAAACAAAGAATGGCAACAGTAGTGATGCCATTGACTTAAGATCATTTAGATCTACATTACTTCCAAATTTTATTGTGATGTCTGTAACTGTTCAAATTTTACATTAATTCAATGTTTTTATTTTTCTTGATGGAAAATCACTATTTTATAATATAGTTAGTTTTTAAGGTAAAATACGTCCGAAAAAACTCAAACTTAATTCATTTCACTAAAATGTCAATCTCCAAGTCACAAGGTTTCCACCGATATCAAAAACTTATATAAAAAGCATATAATTACTCTTCAGAAGCTCCACAAACCATGCCCACTTTAAAAATGTTTAATGTTTTTTCATATCTTGTATCAAGCCGGTCTTGCGTGATCAAGATTGGATAAAGTGATGCGCCCGAATTATACCGATAATGATTTACCCATTCTTCGTTATTCCAGCACAATAGAGAAGTATACACTCGAGCATACATTTTTAACAAAAAATTTTAGTTTTAGAGTCGAAAAATAGTAAAAAACTAAAATTTTTAAGCTACAAAGTGATTTTTGACAGCTATTTAGAATGCCTAGATATGTTCGGATTGCATTGATATGTTCACAAGAGTTATTCAGATTTACCAGAGCTACAACTTTGCAAAATATTGTTATTGAAAAATTAATAGTCCCTGGAAGTTATTCTAAAAAAAGTAAAAAAAAAATTTTTCTTCCTATATTTTTTCAACAAAAGTGCACGAAAAAGCTATTTTTTGGAAACAGATTTTAACAAAATTTATTTGGCGGACTCTTAGCTATATTATTGGCATATAAAGTTAAGCCGTAACACAAAGTCTGAATTAGCTGTTAACCCAAAACTGATGACACCTTTTTTAGAGGGCCCACTGATTTTCAGAAACTTTGGGGGCCCATAAAAAAAAATCGGTCACCAAAATGGACAAACTGAGTATAGGGTTTTACTACCCTTTGGTAGTAGAGTCGAACCTATACTATAATGATCTTGTGTTTTTCCAAAAGTCTTCATTTGTTGCATAGTGTAATAATAAAAACAACAATTAAAACCTTCAAATGCATTTTTAATTAATATAAGAAAAATCTATAATTAACTAGTAACAATATAATTATTCAATGTTACAAACTCTATTGTTAAAATTTTACTGTTGACTATTAACAAATTTTTTGTTTAATTTGACAAACTCGTTGTTAAAACATATTGTTGAGTGTTAACAATTTTAAGTAACAAAAATATTTTTTGTATCTACAAAATCGGTTGTTGGTGCCTTTCAATTAAAAAAATAATTGTATTGACGAAAATGGTAATTAATATGACAATTGATTTGTCGTAATTTTTTTCTGTGTACTATTTTGGTTCAATATATGGATGCTATGACCTATTATGGTCCTAAGTATTTGAGGGCTATTTTTGTAGAATTTCATATAAACAACGCTATTAACAATAGTGGACCTTATATGGGAGCTATGCCGAATTATGGACCAATATTTAAAAAAATCTTGTAATACGATTCTTGGATACAAATTACTGTTCTGTGTAAAATTTTGGTTCAGTATAGATTTTTTTTGGATATTTCTGCAGGTTAATGGCTATGACCAATTATGGGCCTATCATCATAAAATTTTGTACATCGATTTTTGTATACATATATTGAATAAATTTGTTTCGAATTTCAACCTGATAACTGTATTTGTAAGAAATTTATGAGGATTTTAGTGATTTTCGGGAGTGGACCTTATATGGGAGCTATGGTTAAATATGGACCGATATTCACAAAATCCAGAAGTATGATTACTGGATACAAATTACTGATCTGTGCGTAATTTCATTTTGATATTGATATTTTTTAGATATTTATGTAGGTTATTGTGTTTTTCGGAAGTGGTCCTTATATGGGAGCTATAACCAATTATAGGCCGATCTTCATAGAATTAGGTATAGCGATTTTGGTATATATTGGAATTATTTATGTCGAATTTCAACATGATAGCGACATTTATAAGACATTTATGCTTATTTAAGAGATTTTCGGAAGTGTACTTTATATGGGGGCTATGGTCAAATATAGGCCGATCCACGAAAAATTTTGTAATATAATTTTTTTTACCACGAAACTTATTTTTGCTGAATTTTCTATGAATATTCCTATTCTGTATTCATTTATAGACCATAGAACCATATTTCGGGAAGAAATTTGTATGGGGGCTAGGATAAATCATGATTCTTATAATTTTCACCAGAGTTACTCCCTTTATCATAAAAGTGATGAGTGCAAAATTTTATGATATTAGCTGCAATATATTTACAAAAATGACCAAAAATATGTGAAAATTATAAATTTTTTTTGAGATTGTCCCACATTTTAATTCATAAATTTGGTTCCACTGTACCGATTTCGCTGATTTTCAATACCAAACTGCTTAGGGCAATAATAAACATTTTGCTTGCAACTCTACTAAGTTTGTTTGCGTATTTTGGACGTGAGCGTGTTTTACACAGACGGACAGACAGACGGACATGGCTCAATCGACTTAGAATTTCATAAGGATCAATAATATATATACTTTGTTGGGTCTCATATGAATATTTCTCAATGTTACACACGGAATGACAAATTTATATATACCTTCATTCAATATTTAAAATTTGAATTATTTGATTTTTTATATTTTATTTTAATATGTATTTCATTCGAAAAAAGAAGACTTTTTAATAAACAAGTAATATGGTTTAGTAATGGTATGATACCCTACACCGGGTATATGATTATAAAGAGTTTTCTTTTGATATGAAACTTATTTGTGTTGAATCTTATTTGACACATTTTCGGTAGTGGGCCTTATATGGTCACAAAATTTGGTGGGATGAATTTCGAATATATGAAACATATTTGTGTTGAATTTTGTTTGGATACTGACATATTTCAGAGATTTATGTATATTAATGACATTTTTAGAATGTTGCTTATATTGGGGCTATGGAATATTGTTGACCGATCGTCACGAAATTTGGTCGTTCGGCTTACAGAAAACTTAACTGTGCTGAATTTGGTTTGAATATGTTTATAATTAAGATATTTATGAGAGCTTAACTATTTTCAAATAGGCCAATTGTATGGGGGCTAGGATAAATAATGGACTGATTCTAACCAAATTCAATAGCCTTTGTCCCTGGGGCAATATAAAGGTTTGTGCCAAATTTTGTCGAATTATCTTTAAACCTGCAACCTGTAGTTTGATTACAAGGTTTACATGGATGGACGGACGGATATCGCTTAGTTGACTCAGAAAGTGATCCTGAGCAGATTGATATACTTTAAGGTGGGTGTTGGGACAATATTTTTGTATGTTGAAAACAACAGCCCTAACCCATTATACCTCCCCCACTATGATGGTGTAGTTTATAAACATGCACTTTTCTTAATAAAACTTTTTGTATACTAATAAATTTTTTTTTATATTTTAATTTGGACTTTATATACATATGTATATAAAGGATGAAATTTTGACATTTAGTATAGAATATTTGGGTCTTTAACGCACTATTTTTTTAAAAGGAATTTATTGGCAATCTTAAAGGATAAACATTTTAAAGGACATTTTTTGATCCTTACAGGATAAAATAAAGATAATACAAAATATTTTACAACTCTTCTTGTTCTTTTGACATACCCCCGACAAAAGCTTTTAAGTGGAAATAAAATATAGAACTTCTATTTTTAATTTAGACTAAAGCACTTATGTATATAAACTAAGATGAAAAATAATCTTATTTCGATATAGAAAATTATTTTTGTAAATGTTACATTTCACGTAGAAACTTATGTAGGTTGTTTTGCTAAAAGTAAATTATAGAAAACCCTTAAGAAGAAATAAGATATTTTGTAAAGTTTTTTTCTTACATTTTATTTAAAAATTTATAGAATTTTAAAACATTTACGAATTAAGTTGTTTTGTCAAAAACAAATCAACAAGAAATCCAAGTAAGTTGATTAGTTTTTGTGTGATATCTCAGAAACTAATTTTCGTAAGAAGAAGCAGATTAGTGTAAACGGAGCGTTTTGAGAAGTTAGCTTTATTATAAAAAAAACTAAGATATTTTCTTATCTCGACTTAAGATGTTTTGTTCAAACTCCACACATATGTTTTTCATTTCAATCCATATAAAATCTTAAATTTTTAAATAAATATTTAGTGGAATAAAATGAAAAATAAAATCCTTTCAATTTAAACTTCCCAATATACGATAATAATTTTTTATGTGTGAATAATAAAAAAAATCCACAAAAGGAGAAAGAATATGCTTGTACGACATGTGATGTGTGTATGTTTTTCTGAAAAACAGCAATATTTGATATTTTTGTTACTTAAGTTGGGAAATACTCAACACCATGTACTCCGTGAGCATTCACAGCAACATACTTCAGATCATGAATTGTGCAAACAAAATAATATAAGCTTGAGTGTATTGTATACATACACATATGTATTAATGTACATTAGACAGGACCTTAAAAAACATATTTGCCTTGGATGAGTCTTACATCGTTCTTTAGTAGCTAAACCTAGCTGCTGTAAAATTAGAGGCGAACCCGTTATATGATATACATATAATAATGTTTTTGATTCTTCATACATTTTTCTATTTAAATAATATTGATACTTTTTTATCACAGTGCCATTTTCTAGTAATTTCATGAATTATCTAACGGACAAAACTAGAATGTTCTCTTTCTAGAGCTTTTAGCAGATTAAATGTTAATATTAGCAGCTTTAACAGTCAATATTGTTATTCGTATAAACAATTTTAATAACAGCGTGTTATCAACATTGTTGATAAGTAGATGTTACGAGCTCTGGGAATGTTTATAAACATGATGAATGTTGCAAGCACTCGTTAGAGACCGTTAAATTCTAATTGATAGTGCAATTTTGTAACAATATATTTGTAATGCGTTCTTTTAAATAAACTTATTTTAATAAATTGGAAAAAACGATTGTTTACACAATGTCAAAACCTTTAATAGATTTCCTTAAATTTTGCATCAGTTACTTTTAGATACTAAAGAACAAAACACTGCCCATTTAAAGAAAATATATATTTTTTAAGGGCTGGTCTAATGTACATATGCATGTATAAGTAGGAGTGGGTATATCGGGATCAATGAGTGTGATTCAGCAACATTTTAAACTTTTTCCTTTCAGTTTTATTTCATTTCATTTTGGTTGTTGCAACAAATATAATGCTACAAAATACAAGTCACCAACTTGATTTATTGATGTCGATGTCGTCAACTATGAAAGCAATCAATCGAAATTCAATTTTCATTGGTGTTATAGTTATAGTTAATGCTTTTGTTGTAGCTGGTGGTAGTGGTGGTGATAGAGCTCACATTTGGCACTGTTTGTATTTTAGGTGTCTGCTTGAAATTGAAAAAAGTTCTAAGCTAGAAATTATTTATGAAATATACATGGTGTTTTAGAGTATTTAATAAGAAATTTAAATTGATTTATAGATAAATCAACAGTCGTGGTTGTCATAGTAATGATATTCTATTCCATTCTTAAATGACAAAGTCCAACCTTTCGAATAAAACCAGAAATTTGAAAAAATAATCAGAACTTCTTTTTTCATAGCCGATTCCAATTTAAAATTTCAAATGGCCCACCCTTTAGTATTATACTTTTGTTCAAGATTCCTCGCCTTATTACTTGCAGTAGCAATAATCAGTTCTTCGCCATACTTTACAGCATTTTTAACGATTTTGAAAGCTAAATATTGTGAGAAGCTGTATGGCAGCAAAAACGATGCTGCACTGATTTATACCAAATCGTTAGCGAATATTTAAAAAAACTTTTTTGGACTTTGAGATGTGGGGTCCGTCATCAACAAATAAATACTAATATCCATCACATAGGTCTGTGTGAACTTGCATGTCAATTGGATTAGTTGGTTAGAAATGCCTGATTAATTTCCAAAATATATTTCAATAAGCCTAGAGATTAAATGGATAAAAGATTTACAATTTTAAGATGCAGATTGTCTAAAGCTTACTATTGCGTTCAGTTTTGAAAAAGTATATTGGTTTCCGCTTACAAACATTTATTTAAATAATTTTAAAACTCTATCATTTTGGTAAGTTGACATAACTTTTCCAAGTTTTGCATTGTTTTGGATAATAAAAAGTAGAGTGTTATATTCCTCTGTGCCGAATCTTGTATACCCAATTTGTGACAATAAAATGTTTTTCTGATATTGAGGTTATATGACCCGACCCTCACAAAATAGTTTATATGGTAGAACGATTTTGGACCGCATAAAACTTGTCAATGTCAAATTTCATCATGATATTAATTGTTATAAGCTAATTATGAATGCACAATTCATTTTCTGAGGGCGACTTTGTAAGGGGACTAGGTACAAATATTACCCGATTTTTGCCATACATTACCGTATAATTTTACTGTACTTAGAATTAATTTGTACAAAATTTTATTTGTGGAAAATTCCAGCCAGCTACCTTCAAATGATTCAAATCCTCCTTTCTAAAAAATGAGTTTTTTGAAAGTTTGAGATTTCTAATTTTGTGAAAATTTCTGAGACTCATCTTACAAGTAGATACTTTAATATCCCAGGATTTTCATTTCATAACACAAATCATACCGGCAGAAAAGTTCATGGTGGTACTGGTATCTCAGTTAACCCTAGTTAGATAAGGTACGTCTACGAGACGTAGGCCTTTTCAATTTTGTGCTATTACTCTTACATTTGTTAACTTACAACTTTCTCACGCTCAATTATCTCAGGCGTTAGCAGCAGCTTATTGGTGGTGATCAGTGTTGCCACAACCTCAAAATATTTGTAACCAAGTTTGATTAAAAAAATAACCAAAATGCTAAAAAGTAACCAAAAAAAAGTTTATTGCAGACGTCATGTTTATAACTTTTTTTAAAAAAGTATGAACAGAGGTATGAATTTTTATTTTTTTTAATACATTTTACACAGGTTTTTATACTTCAATATAAATTTTATGTCAAGATTTTTTTTTTAAATATCACCTATATAAATAAAATAAACAAGTAAGAGTGCTATATTCGGCCGTGCCGAATCTTATATACCCTTCACCAAATTATACTTCAAAATTTTAAATATTTTTAGGTAAACAAAATTTAACTTTTTTTCCAGTTGTTTTTTGAATTTTTTGGAAAAAAAAATTTTTCGATTGTTATTTTAAATTTTTTTTTTAAATTTTAAATTTTTTTTTTTTTTTAAATTTTAAAATTTTTTTTTTTTTAAATTTAAAAAATTTTTTTTTTTTAAATTTTAAATTTTAAAATTTTTTTTTTTTTAAATTTAAAAAATTTTTTTTTTTTAAATTTTAAAATTTTTTTTTTTTTTAAATTTTAAAATTTTTTTTTTTTAAATTTAAAAAAATTTTTTTTTTTTAAATTTTAAAATTTTTTTTTTTTTTTTAAATTTTTTTTTTTAAAAAAAAAATTCGGGTTCAAAATTTTTTTACCGATTTTGACCCATTGTAGGTCCAACTTACTATGGTCTTATATACGTCGTTGCAAATGTCTTTGAAATATCTATCATTAGATATCCATATTGTCTATATTAATGGCTATGCCGAATCTTATATACCCTTCACCTTTGTTGTGGATGCATTATTATTTTTTATAATTAGTATATAGGTATGTATGTACATTGCCCACTTTCAGCGTACAGCATCCTAAATTTATCAAGAACACAAAAAACAACAACAACGCCAAACGAAACAAAACACCAAAAGAAAAAACAAAATACGCAAGGCAATGAAACCAACACACATCCAAACATACGTTTAATTGTATAAAAAACAACAACAACGCCAAAAGAAACAAAATACGCAAAGCATGCACATTCAAACATACAATTTGTTGATTTTTTGTCAAAAAAACCAACACACAACCAAACAAACGTTTAGTTGTATAAAAAACAACAACAACGCCAAAAGAAACAAAACACAAAAAAAAAACAAAATACGCAAAGCATGCACATCCAAAAACATACGTTTTGTTGCTTTTTTGTCAAAAAAACCAACACACAACCAAACAAACGTTTAGTTGTATAAAAAACAACAACAACGCCAAAAGAAACAAAAAACAAAAAAAAACCAAATACACAAAGCTTGCACACCCAAGCATACGTTTTGTTGTTTTTTTGTCAAAGCATGCAATACATTGTGTTTTTTGATGAAATTTTCAGAGGTTGTCTCGGATTTTTGCTCATATCTCCGTTATTTATGGACGGATTTTGCTGATTTTAAATAGCAAAATTCTCGAAAGTATGTCTGACAGAATTGTTGAAGATTTGGATCCCGGAGATATCTGGGGCCTTCAGAAAATTGATTTCAACAGACAGACAGACGGACAGACAGACAGACAGACAGACGGACATGGCTTAATCGACTCCGCTATCTATAAGGATCCAGAATATATATACTTTATAGGGTCGGAAATGAAAAATGTAGAAATTACAAACGGAATGACAAACTTATATATACCCTTCTCACGAAGCTGAAGGGTATAAAAATAGGTCAAAAATCGAGGTTGTCTTGGTTTTTTCCTCATATCTCAGCCATTTGTGGACCGATTTTGCTGATTTTAAATAGCAAAATTCTCGAAAGCATGTCTGACAGAATTATTGAAGATTTGGATCCCGAAGATATCTGGGGTCTTCAGAAAACTGATTTCAACAGACAGACAGACAGACAGACGGACAGACAGACAGACAGACAGACAGACAGACAGACAGACAGACAGACAGACAGACAGACAGACAGACAGACAGACAGACAGACAGACAGACAGACAGACAGACAGACAGACAGACAGACAGACAGACAGACAGACAGACAGACAGACAGACAGACAGACAGACAGACAGACAGACAGACAGACAGACAGACAGACAGACAGACAGACAGACAGACAGACAGACAGACAGACAGACAGACAGACAGACAGACAGACAGACAGACAGACAGACAGACAGACAGACAGACAGACAGACAGACAGACAGACAGACAGACAGACAGACAGACAGACAGACAGACAGACAGACAGACAGACAGACAGACAGACAGACAGACAGACAGACAGACAGACAGACAGACAGACAGACAGACAGACAGACAGACAGACAGACAGACAGACAGACAGACAGACAGACAGACGGACGGACATGGCTTAATCGACTCCGCTATCTATAAGGATCCAGAATATATATACTTTATAGGGTCGGAAATGAAAAATGTAGAAATTACAAACGGAATGACAAACTTATATATACCCTTCTCACGAAGGTGAAGGGTATAAAAACTTGGAAATTTGGAACATGTAAAAAGTGCCGTATTTTCTAGGTTTTTTCCCAAGAAGGCCTATATATTTTTTCTTTCGTAAAAAAATTTTCTTCGGGACTATATACAATTTTTATATGATCCGTAAATAGAATTTAATGCAAAAGCGTGTAAATAAATTTTGGCTCACTTAAGCGGACACAACACACCCCAGACCTATCCAAACTTGACCATTTTTTTTAAAAAAAATTTATATTTGAGTAAAAAATTCTAAAAATGCAAAGCACCTATAAAACACCTATTCTATATTCTTCTTAAATATCTACAAAATTTGTTTACTAGCACACGGTAAATAATGTTCAAGTAGGCACTTTTCTAAAAAAACTCAGTTTTTGGAACACATTTTCCCGGTTTAGGAATTTCGGTATTTGAAAATAAAAAATTTCAAAATTTGTAATGTCGTTATGATATCTTTAACCGTTAAAATTTTACATTAATTCAAATTTTATATTTTTTTTTTTTTTTGGAAAATCACCATGTTATAATTTTTAAAGTTTTTAAGGTAAATGACGTTCCAAAAATTTATAAAATTATTTAATTTTACTAAAATAATAATCTTCAAGTCCTAACGTTTTCAACAATATCAAATACTTATATAAAAAGTCTTTATTTACTCCTCAGAAGTTCCACAAACCTTGCCCCATTTGAAAAATTTGTACGCTTTTTTCATATACATACATATTTCATGCAAAATGTTGCTAGTTAATATCAAATGTAAATTTTAAATTCAAAAACATAATGACTTAACAGAAAGTTTACACCTAACTTTCTGTTAAGTCAGTATGTTTTGCATGCAATATATGAAAAACGTATAAAATTTTAATTTTCGATCTCGTTATACAATTTAAATATTGAAAAATCTGTCTATAACAAAATGTTTAGAAACAAGTAAGAGTGCTATATTCGGCTGTGCCGAATCTTAAATACCCTTCACCAAATTATACTTCAAAATTTTAAATATTTTTAGGTAAACAAAATTTAATTTTTTTTCCAGTTGTTTTTTGAATTTTTTGGAAAAAAATTTTTTTCGATTATTTTAATTTTATTTTTTTTTAATTTAAAATTTTTTTTTTTTAAATTTAAATTTTTTTTTTTTAAATTTAAAAAAATTTTTTTTTTTGTTTTTTAATTTTTTTTTTTTTTTTAAAAAAAAAATCTTGTTCAAAATTTTTTTCCCCGATTTTGACCCATTGTAGGTCCAACTTTCTATGGTCTTATATACGTCGTTGCAAATGTCTTTGAATTATCTATCATTAGATATCCATATTGTCTATATTAATGTCTTAGTAATCCAGATATAGGTAAAAAAAATAGGTCAAAAATCGAGGTTGTCTTGGTTTTTTCCTCATATCTCAGCCATTTGTCGACCGATTTTGCTGATTTTAAATAGCAAAATTCTCGAAAGCATGTCTGACAGAATTATTGAAGATTTGGATCCCGAAGATATCTGGGGTCTTCAGAAAACTGATTTCAACAGACAGACAGACAGACAGACAGACGGACAGACAGACAGACAGACAGACAGACAGACAGACAGACAGACAGACAGACAGACAGACATACATACAGACAGACAGACAGACAGACAGACAGACAGACAGACAGACAGACAGACAGACAGACAGACAGACAGACAGACAGACAGACAGACAGACAGACAGACAGACAGACAGACAGACAGACAGACAGACAGACAGACAGACAGACAGACAGACAGACAGACAGACAGACAGACAGACAGACAGACAGACAGACAGACAGACAGACATACATACAGACAGACAGACAGACAGACAGACAGACAGACAGACAGACAGACAGACAGACAGACAGACAGACAGACAGACAGACAGACAGACAGACAGACAGACAGACAGACAGACAGACAGACAGACAGACAGACAGACAGACAGACAGACAGACAGACAGACAGACAGACAGACAGACAGACAGACAGACAGACAGACAGACAGACGGACATGGCTTAATCGACTCCGCTATCTATAAGGATCCAGAATATATATACTTTATAGGGTCGGAAATGAAAAATGTAGAAATTACAAACGGAATGACAAACTTATATATACCCTTCTCACGAAGGTGAAGGGTATAAAAAGTAACCAAAATGAAAAATAAATGCACATCTACACATCAGGAAAAAAAATAACCAATTTTGGTTATAAATAATCAAAACGGCAACACTGGTGGTGATTGTTTTGGAGCTGTGAGTTATTTAGTTTTTGAGAAATAAACGAATTTGCTATTCTCGGATCCACTGGAAAATGTGAGCGAATCGAATGATGAATTAATTGAGATGATGTTTAAAGTGATGTAAATGATGAGCTTGTTGACATCCTTGAGCCTGATGAGAATATATCACCGATTCAGGAAAATCCTTAAGAACCTGATAATTTTAAAGTAAAAGTAAGCACTGCTGGACTACACCAAAGGTTCAAACGCTGGGCGAATTTCTGCAATGAATGTAGATTGTAGGGAAAGAAAACCAACTCGTGAATGCATAAAATAAAATGAATACAGAAATGATTTCAACCAAAAAAATTATCAATATTATTTTCGGTGATATCCTTTAAAGGGTATAAACTAGCATACGTCTTTCAGACGTATCGTTATCTTTTCAGAAGATGTTACAAAAAAATAACGTTATCTAACTAGGGTTAAAAGGCGTTTAAAATATTATGCCCTAGATGAATTTTCAAAAGAATATATGCAAGCAAATTCCATTCGAATGGATTGTTTATTTGGAGACAATTCGATATCGTTTCCTGGCATGTGATGATTACAATGCGAAGCACACATACTGGATTAATTAACACTAGAGGCAGCTTTTCAAATTTAGATATAAATTTTCAAGAATTACAATGTTCTAAATTGTAGAGGACGATGAGTTTATTTATAATTTTTTTTTAAAATAAATCGCACATTTTAATAAAAATTAAAATTAAATTCCGCATAATTCAAGAAGTTAAGCTAAATCTTACTACTGATTCATTATAAACGTAGTGATGATTTTACCATTAAATTGAATTTGATGCACATACCTTCTTTCAATAAATTTGACTTCATTAGTGTATTTTGTTCTTAAAATGTTGTTTTATTAATCATTAGCGTACAAAGTTCCTTTTCAGAAATAAACATTCTAAAATCTATGATTATAAATGATTTTGAAATTTGATAATGGAGTTTTATTAATTATTTGGTAAAATTTATAATGAAAATTTTGAAATTTATTTTTAAAATATCCGCTATATTGGCGATAAAATTCTAAATAAAATAAAAAAACTTGCTAACAGTTATCTCTTCCCTATAAAAAGTTATACGCATCCAAAGTTGGAACTTGTAAAAAGGGCCGTATTTTTAATGTTTTTTTCTAAAAAAGCCCATATATTTTTTCTCTTGTAAAAAAAAATTTCTTTGGGACTATATAGAAATTTTATATTATCCGGAAAGATAACTTAATGCAAAAGCGTGTAAAGAAAATTTTGCCTCACTTAAGGAACACATTTCCCCTGTTTTAGGAATTTCGGTATTTATTTTATTTAGAATTTCATCACCAATATAGCTGATGTTTTAAAAATAAATTCCGACCCTCCGTAGGCCCTCCATATCTAAAAAAGCATAAACAGATCGATCAAACTTAAAAAAAAAAAAATCAATAAACCTGAATATCTCTTCAACTAATAACCTACACTTCTAAGCGTATTTTTTGTAGACCTGATCAAGGACTATTTATATTCAATTTTTCAGCTCATTCGGATCATAAATTTTTGGCGATAAATTTTTGGCTATATTCGGCTGTGACGAAATTCTAAATATTCTTAGGCAAACAAAATTTAATTTTTTTTCTTCAAAATTGTTTATGAACCACTTACTATATTACTATTGACACCACTGTGTACTATCCGCTTTTATATGGAATCTCTTTAACTTGAAGATTACATTTCATACAATTTATTTAATATTTGGACTTATAGATTTCCAAAATATTTTATGTATAAATTGTAATGCAAAAGTTACATACAATGTTTTCCAAATATATATTAAAATTGTAAATCTTAGCAGTTTTCTTAAAAAAAAAAAAATTCGATTAAATTTACTTTACACTCACATGACTTTTATGTTGTATAAACTATTCCGCATAAAAAATGTATTTATTCTAAATTGCAGTAAGAGGGAACAATATTTACTTTTCATCAAATAAATACTTAACGAACTTTTTACTATTATTTTTGTTCATCTAATGCAATAAAATATCAGTGGCTTTTACAAACCACTTGACAGTATGTATTATTCTACGATATTGGTATGTGCAAAGGAAATGTTTTAAAATAAAATCAACTCGAACTATTGTCAGCCTGTATGACGAATTTCCAATACCCTACAGATAAAAAAAACTAATGACACTTCAAGACGTTATCGTTCAATTCTGCAGGACAGACACATAATTTTGCCAATGGTATTTAAATGTGATTATGTGAAAATATGGCAGTTGCTTGGTTCTATATATTAATATTTGTTATTGGTTGAAGGTCCTGTGAATTTGCATATTTAAGTGCTATGTGCAAACATCTGCCTTTATCTTTCAAAAAATTTTGCAAATATACATATGAGAATGTCATCAGCGAAATTTAGGATTTAATGGAATTTCCGGGATTTTCCACAAAATACAATATGTTACAAACAGAAGGTCATTTGTACATATGCTATGAAATTCCTGGAAAAATATATTAAGGCAGAAATGGAATTTAAGTGAAAAAGTGAACAACATGCATTTTGAAAATACTTCCTTGCACAAACAATATTCAATTTCTTAAGGACAGATAGTGAAAAATAAAACTTACAATATCACTGAAAAGGGATACACACAGGCACACACAATATATTTTTACTTACCTCAAAACATGTAGCACTCGCTTACATGCAACTACCTGAAATCCTGTATCAACAGCGAAACAAGAAATAACAATAACATCAACAATGTGACAACAACAATATGTTGTTAGTATTAAGCAACATGTTCAGATTCCCTCCATATGTGAAGGCAGTCGGGTGTGTCTGTCTTAAGTAGAGAAGGTGTATGAGTGTGTATTAGGGTGTCCTACATTTGGTACTTTTGGGATTTTCGATGCTCCTACTCAAGCAACAATTACAAAACGTTTGCGAGCAGCAGGAATCGACACCAAATCAAAATATCCATGGCGCTAAGGTAACTCTCTGTAATTGGTGGAAGCAAAAGGGTTCTATCTATTATAAGCTGCTAAAATCTGACCAGATAATCACAGGGAATCTATACCGAACGCAACTAATTCGTTTGGAATGAGTATTGGGAGCAAAACGCCCAGAACATGAAACTGCAATTCTACCATTACAACGCTCAATGTTGCAATACCTGTTAAAAACTATTTAGAATGAAGTGGTTGGTAAGTTTTCTCTTACCCGCTATATGGTCCAGGCTATGCATCGCACAGTGGGGGATCTGAAAAAAGTGGAAATAAATCTGTAACTTCAAAACCGATAGTCTGATTTTAATAAAATTTCCCAAGGATATAGAGGAGGTGTTGGTAAGTTTTAACTTTGAATTTGGCGCATAAAAACAAGGGAAGGACGAGCCACAATGCCCCAAGTGGGGCACCTCGGGTATATCAAAAATTAAAAATGATGCCAAATTGTTTGCAATCCGATTTGAACGATCTTTATACACACGGAATCTACTAGACGAGATCTACAAAAAACATATATTTATAGTAAAATTTTATTTTATTTACCCACCTTTTTTGTTAATAACGGATCCGATTTTCTTGAAATATAATTTTTTGAATTAACAAGACATGTATTAATAATAGTAAGAAAGAATTGTTGAAAAACCTCTACTGCGTCAAAAGTTATGTGCATTCGAACTTAAAAAAAATAAAAAAGTCGTTTTTGCGCCATTTTTTTTCGAAAAAAGTACTTACATTAATTTTAAATTATCCAGAAAATAAGAAAAAGATAAATAGTGTGTTTATAGTTTTCTGAAAGACGACATTTCGGGAAATATTATAAAAGCAAAATAATATCAAAATTCATATTATTGCGTGGTTCAGAGCCATTCGAAATAGACGTATTTTTTATATAAATTTCAACTTTAGACAACATTTTCTCAAATCGCGTAGCTGTTTTCAAAAAATTAAGACCTGTTTTGTATATCATAATATGTTCTTCAATATTGTGCAAAGGGATTTCATAATCCCGAGTTTGGTGCCTTCAATAAAACAAAAAATCTAAAAAATCCCAATTTTCACAAATATCTTTTTCACTTTTGGATATGGATCAGTTTTTATTAAATTCGGGCTATTCGTTTAGAAGTAATAGATTTTTTTTTTCAAATCCCCCACTGTGCATCGTTCAACTACTATTTGTTTCGATGGATGCAGAACGCTCTCTCTGGGACAAGCTTCACTTTAGAATAGAGTATCCGATATTGGCTTGTTTCGCTCTTGGAATCAAGAGATGAGCAGTTCTTTTGGCTCCAAATAACTACCGATTTTTTAAGTCATACCCTTGGGACACTATATGCTATATCACTATGGTGGTGTAGGGTATAAATATTTGTAATAGCTGTAGTCTATCGAAGACCAAAAAAATTAATTTTTTTATAATGGTTATCAAAGACCAAAAAAATTAAAATTTTTCGTAATGGTCATAGACTAAAATTTGTTTGAGTTATTTATAATTGTTATTATAGGACCTTTTTTTTTGCAGAAATTTTTTCTGTAACCAATTGCTTATTTAAAAAAAAATAACAGTTATTTCGGGTCCCTGATAACAAATTATAGTTAGAATAATCTAAAAAATGGCTTAAATCTGCACTTTTCGGATTCCACAACTAAGTTTATCCAAAAATATGATGTCTTGAAATTTTTTAAAAAACCTACCCTTCACCAAATAATTTTTTAAAATAAATTTGTTTAAATATTTTTAGGTAAACTAAATTAATTTTTTTCTAAATAGTTTTTTAATTTTTTAAAAACTTTTTTTTCCAATTTTTTTTTTTTTTTGAAAAAGAATTTATGACAAAAAATTCCGATTTTGACCCATTGTAGGTCCAACTTACTATAGTCTTATATACATCGTTGCAATGGACTTTGTATTACCTATCATTATATATCCATATTGTCTATATTAATGACTTAGTAATCCAGATATAGAACAAAAATAGGCCAAAAATCGAGATTGTCCGGGTTTTTGCCTCATATCCCAGCCATTTGTGGTCCGATTTTTTTGAAGAATTCTCGATATATTGATGTATGATTCACGTATGTAAGTTATTTGAGGGCTACGGAAAGTTGATTTCAACATACAGACGGACAGGCGGACATGGCTATATCGACTTCGCTATCTATAACGATCCAGAATATATATACTTTATTCGCAAATGAAAAATGTAGAAATTACATTTTTTATTGGATTGTAAAGAAGACATGTTCCGATAAAGTAACGAATAAAATATGGGTTAAATGGCCCCACGGCTATGATGACAGGCCATTATTCTTTTCATGAAATTGTCCATGACTTTTTCAGAGAGATGTGTGTGTCTGTATCTCACCGATGAAGTGTTGGATTATGGATTTGAGCTCAGGAATTGTATCTGGTTTATTCGCATAAACCCGAGATTTCACAAAACACCAAGGAAAAGATCGAACGGCATAAAATCGCATGATCTTGGTGGCCAGTTGATATCAGAATTTCTTGAGATAATTTGTTCTGGAAAACGTTGCTGTAATAAACCGATTGTTGCGTGTGCGGTTTGCAGGTGGCGCCGTGTTGCTGAAACCACATGTCACCCATGCTATCCAGTTGAGGCTACAAAAACTCTGTTCTCCAATTACGCCGATTGACTTCACTTCACTCCATTACCCATTGAACGAGTTGCCGGCGCTTTCCATGGTCCACTGGTTTGAACTCCTGAGTAAGCTGAATTTTCTACGTTGACGGTACAGTGACGCACAGGAGTCTTACTGTCCATAACCGACCCAGTTTCTTAAAATTGTTTAACCACTCTTCGAATGGTTGACACATTATGTGCATTTTCTCGTCTGAAAATTCTTTGAATTTTACGAGCTGTCTCAGTATAACTTTCCAAATTGTAGTCAGTTTTCAGAATTAAACGCGTTGTTTTTTCGTAAATCGCTCCATTTTTAATAATCAGAATAAATAAATGTTGCAGCTGTCAAATTTCGGAGTTGCCATTTGCACAACAAAATTACACTTTTTTGTTCAACATTTTTGAAAATATTTCCCAAAATTCGAATCTTCAAATAAAATGTGAAACCTCTAAACGTTATTCGGTCTTGCTAAAGTTTCAGTATCTAGGTCTAAATGACCGAGAGCACTTGAGAGTATCGAAAATTTAAAAAGGTCAAAATAAGGACCACCCCTGTGTTTATATTCTTATCTGTGTTTATCCAATGCCATGTTGTACATCTATGAATTGTATCCATTCTCGGGTTGTTTGTATATGCAATTGTTTCGTTGATAAAGTCGTTGTTGCTGTTGTTGGCAGTAAGACTACAATAGAGGATTGTTGCTGGCACATTCAGTGTCTCCCCTCTACTATTAGTGATTTTCTTTTATTGTTAAGTGCTGCTCGTGAGTTGAGTGCAGCAAACACCTTTTAGCTTTTCAGTAGAGATTTTGTTGCAACAGTGGATTTTTTTACGACTAAGTTGCTGTGTTCCTCTAATTGAAATGACAAAGTTTCCTAAATGTGAATTCAAAGTCAAATGTTTGTAATTGTACAATTTGCTGAAACCAGCAATTTAATGTTTTTCAAAACTGAAATAGGTTGAGTTGGCAGATGAAATTGAAGTTGAAAAGGTGCAAACATCAGCAGAAAATTCTAGTCATAGAAATTAAATAATTTGATTAAATAAAGTAATAAATACAAGAAGTAAAACAACAAAACAATAAGGAAAACACAGTTTTAGTAGTTTCATAAATAACGTGACCATACATCCTGTATTTAAGTCGTTCTCTACTAAAGGTACGATATTTTGAAGAATTTAATCTTGAAATGTATCTTTTCGTTGATTTTGGTTTAGTTCTCATTAGGGATAACATAGTAAAGCATTTGAAATGAAATTAAAACAAATATTGTTTTGAAAACTTATACACACTATTTCAGCCAAAACTTATCATTGGTCCAACAAATTAGTATTTTTTTAATAACGTTAGCATCTGAAGATATGTCCGATTTTATCTTTTCTACGAGCTCTTCATTCTAAATACATTTTAACAGGTATTGCAATATGTGGCCGAGTGTTGTATTGATGGAATATTACGGTTTCATGTCTGTCGGCATATACTGGGCGCCTTTCGGTCAAAGCTCGCTTTTCTCATAGCTCCCAAATATACATACAAAATTTCATAAAAATCGGTTTAGCCGTTTCGAAGGAGTTCAAACACAAACATTGTGACACGAGATTTTATATATAAGATATAGTTTATCATTGTTATAATTTCTTAATTGTTCTAAATATTTATTATTAAGTGACTATAATGAAAAAACTAGAAAATTTGAAATAAAACGGAAAATAAATTACATTGTTTCTTGGGTTAGCTACCCCAAAAAATTTATAACAAAATCCGTTTCTAACACTGGTTTTAAATTGTGTCAGAATTATTATTTTTTAAACATAAAAAACTTAAAAAAATTTAAAAAAATAAAAATTTTGAAAATTATAATTTGTGAAATATTAAAGCAAATTATATCAAAGTTATGTTAGTAAACGCAATGTTAACTATTAAATTAAAAACGTAATGAATACAAAATTAAAGAACTCCAAATCACGAATGACAGTTGTCGGAAATGGAATACCCGCAAATTTAAAACACCTTCAAGGACTAAGGTAAGTGTCTTGAAAAATCTTTATAAATGTTTCTTCATATGCATATTGTATGACCTGTCTTGGGGTACTTTTGCCTTTCCCAAATGAACAATAATAACGAAAGCATAGACTAACATAGACTAGCGAAAACATACAATGACCGACAAAAGTCTACGTACGACCATTATTTTCGTAACTAGCGGACTTAAATTGCTATTCACAAAAAATTAAAAAAAATATGTTGACAAAAGTCTACATACTATCTTTAAACTAAATAAACATTTTTCAGCGAATACAAATTTTCATTAAATTCAATATTTCGTTGGGCCAACACGTCTGGACATCTAAGTCACTAAATTTTCCAATTCTGCGGACGTTATATTTTGCCATTCTTCTGGAAGGTTCTCCTTTAACATTGGTGCATAAGTAATAAGATGTTTTCGAATCTTCCGTTGTAGAATTTCCCACACGCGCTCAATAACGTTTAAGTCCGAGCTTTGAGGTGGTGTGTACAATTGTCGTGGGCATGGTAGAGTAGCCAGTCGTTATCTTGCTGAAATATCCAACTTTAACCAAGAGTTAAAATATCAACTGGTGCTCTCAGACGCAAGTAAGAGGAGTGTTTGAAACTTCTGTGCCGAATTTATACCTAACACCAATATAATAAGCGCAACGATATTTTCGCACTTTGTAAAAAAACATTTACCTGGTTCAGCCGATATTACCTTATATTTTATACTAGCTGACACGACATGTTGTGAGAAGCGGTTTGAAAAGAGTAAAAATAGTTGAAAAGAAAAAAAAAACGTATTATTGAATGACATAGAATACATAGAAGCGCTACTGAGAGACAAAGAACCTAAGTTTGTTGTCAAAAACCTAATGTGCTGTTTTTCTATAGCGAACGAGTACTTTGAGTGGAAATATGTACAACGTCCGCTCAAAGCACTCGCTCGTTATGGAAAAGTCTTGCAACAAAAGAATACTGTAAATCAATGCACATATTTTGAGTTTTTATAAATAAGTAATCGAATTTTGGTCGGAAAAATGAGTGATCACAGATCGAGCTCCTTTTCTTGATTAAACGCATATTGGCCAAGTTATTAGCGAATTTAGATATTTTGAGTTTTTGTTCAGAAATATGAGTGATCACAGATCGAGCTCCTTTTCTTGATTAAACGCTTATTGGCCAAGTTATTAGCGAATTAAGATATTTTGAGTTTTTATATACGTAGTCGAGTTTTGGTCTGAAATATGAGTGATTACAGATCGAGCTGCTTTTCTCGATTAAACGCTTATTGGCTAAGTTATTAGCGAATTTAGAAATTTTAAGTTTTTAAATTAAAATTCAATTTTTGTTCCGAAATATAAGTGATCACAGGCCGAGCTCATTTTCTTGATTAAACGCGTATTGCCCAAGTTATTAGCGAATTTAGAATGTAGACAACACTGAAATACATACTTTTAATTATATTTGTAAAGTTTAGGGAATACCCTTATACAAAAAATGTGTTTGCATCCTCTAGATAAATTTTTTTGTATGACAACGTATGAGTAATTTTATTTGCTATATAATTTTATCTCGTTTTCGAATTTTAATTAATAATTTTAGTTTTATATTTTAATAAAGCTGTTAATAATAAATGAATTTCACGTTCAAGCGTGTAAAACACAGGTTAATGTTGTAAAATTTTATATTTTTCTCAAGAAATTCGAAGATCGGTAACATGAACAATTTCAATTCCGATTTTAGATAAATTGGAAAAAGTGTGCGTAAAAGTAGGCGTGGTCAATTTTTCTTTCAATAAAAATATAAATTGGATAACTACGAACATTTAAACAAAAAAATAGCCAAATCGGTGTAGCCGTTTTCCGATTTTAGATAAATCGAAAAAAGTGGGCGTAAAAGTGGCCAATTTTTAATTCCGTAAAAACCTAAGTTGGACTATGGCCAACATTTTAAAAAATCGGACTGTCCGTTCTCAACTGATATAACCAACGAACGACATTTGATTTTTATTTATATAGAAGATAGATTATTGGAAAAGTGGATAATCCAAACAACGTTCTTCATATATTCTGATCCAAAACTTTTAATAGGTTCAACCTTTTTGTTCATGTTTCGACACTAAAGTTTGCGGAAAATTTCATTCCCTTAAGTTCTTCCTCTAGACGGACATAGCTATATCGTCTTAGAGTTATATAAAGACCCTGAATATATGAGGAGCCGCAGAACAAAAGGTACTTTTTCGCACATTTCAACTTTTTGGGAAATTGAGTTTTATTTATTTCGCCCCCATAAAAAACTGCATGAACCTGGAAATGGTAACAAGTTTCTTACTTATCAATAGATACATCTAACTGACATAAGTCACCACATTAATCATGTTAAGGATGTTAGATATATAACCATTTTAATATCGGAAAAAGAACCTTTTGTTAAAAAATAAAGAAAAAAGTACGTTTTGTTAGAAACAAAATTAAAAAGTATGTTTTTATGAGTTTTTTTAAATAATAATATTTTAAATGAATGTTTTTAATCCTGATCTAATATATAAACAAATTACACATTGAAATTAAATAATTTTTCGTTTTGTACTGATGTTGTACGTTTTGTTAAACACAAATTTTTTAGAACCCATTTACTTAGTAAGAAAGTTAAAGAAAACTTGCTGACTTGATTGTTTTGCTGAAATATTATAAAATTAACAAAAAACAAATTTTTGAAAAGAAACGAAAAAGTTCCTTGTGTTCTGCGGCTCCTCATATCCAACCAATATACCGATGTTTTACAAACGGAATGATAAAATACTTTAATAAATTGTTCGGTATTATGGGGCGATCGTCATAAAATATTGTACCGTTATTTGAATTTATTTGAGACTCATTTTGGTTTCCTTAACGATATCAGTTCATTAATGATATCTGCATGAGTTTTAAGACATGGAATGATCATCACAAAATCCAGCAGTAACGTATGGCAATCTGAGTAAAATGTTGGTTCAATGTCGACATTTATTGGGTAGATTAATGTTTCTTCATCAGTGGTACTTATATGAGAGCTATTACCAGTTATGGACCGATGACTATAAAATTCGTTACGGCTTCTGGTAAATGTAGTCCGAATAAAAAAATATTATTTTCTTAATTGATATAGGTAAATAGAGTGCAAACATAGCCCGGCCATATAATACCCTACACTAAGTAAATGAGCAAAACCTTCTTTTAACTCTTTGCGGTTGGGTGGTTACTTTACTAACCACATTTTCTATAGTCTTTAAAACATAGTTTATTGGCATATATTGCCAATTGGCTAAACAATTATATTTTTTGAAGTCATCGTTTAGGATTTTTTGCAAAACTTTGCCGTCAGTGTGCTCTGGCTAGATAAATATATTAATTTGAAAATATTGTAAAAATAAGTTTTTTTAAGAGACTTTCACGCATTCAATAAAAACAAAGCACATAGTGTTTATTGTTTATTGTTCATCGAATTCAGTGTTACTTTGATATTTCGGTTGACTGGTCAGAAAATTTAGTCAAAAATATTCGATTCGATAAAATGCAAAATGGCCTATCATCACTTTTTAAAATTTTACCGAAGAGACAAAAAACTAAATAAATTGAAAAGGGTTGAGGTTTCAAATATGATTTTCTTTTTTTAATAAAGTCGTTATTTCTAAAGATATAAAGCTAAATATTTTTGAAGATGTGTATCTCGCTGCACTATGGTTCCAAATTAAATTTCATGTCAGAGCCTTTAATTTCAGCACATTTAATGTACATGGCATATAAATAAATTTAAACAAAAACAAGTAAGAAAGTATGGTCGGTCAAGCCCGACTATGTAATAAATTACACCAAGTAAATGAGCAAAAAGATTTTTCTTTTAACATATCAATAATTTATATTCGTAAGTAATTTTCGAAGTGGGCCTTATATGAGAGCTATGACCAATTATGGACTGATCACCATGAAATTAGGTCGTGTGATTTATGTCTGTATGAAAGTTATTTATGTTGAATTTGGTGTATATACCGACATTTTTAAGAGATTTATGCACGTTAAAGTGATTTTCGAAAGCGGGTGTATATGGGAGCTATGACTAGTTATGGACCGATCGTAACAAAATTTGGTGACATGAATTTTGTATATATAAAACCATACACCACCATAGTGGGGAGGGTATTATGCGTTTGTGCAGATGTTTGTAACGCCCAAAAATATTTGTCTAACACCCACCATAAAGTATACCGATCGACTTAGAATCACTTGCTGAGTCGATTAAACGATGTCCGTCCGTCTGTTTGGCTGGCTGTATGTCCATGTAAACCTTGTGCGCAGAGTACAGGTCGCAATTTTGAAGATATTTCATTAAAATTTTGCACAATAAGGACAAAGCCTATTGAAACTGGCTGAAATCGGTCCATTATCGGTCCAAACAAATGTCCTTCAGAAATTGGACTTTATCGGTCATAAATATTTAATTTATAAATGTATCTCCACAAATTGCGCTCCAACTAAGTTTTATATATACGAAATTCATGTCACCAAACTTTGTTACGATCGGTTCATAATAAGTCGTAGCTCCCATATACACTCGCTTTCGAAAATCACTTTAACGTGCATAAATCTCTTAAAAATGTTAGTATACTCACAAAATTCAACATAGTAAACTTTCATATAGACATAAATCACACGACCTAAGTTCATGGTGATCGGTCCATAATTGGTCGTAGCCCCGAAATAAGGCCCACTTCCGAAAATCTCTCAAAAATATAAATAATTGAAATTTTAAGAGACAAATGTTTTTGCTCTTTTACTTAGTGTAGGGTATTATATGGTCGGGCTTGACCGACCATACTTTCTTACTTGTTTTTATATGTAAAAGAAAATTATATACATTTTGTTTTATTTGATTTTTTTGTTAATATTCAGATTTTTATTGATTGTTTGAAGAACCCACTCTATTAGTATATCGGATTGGACAACAAACGGTCTCAAGTTTTTTATTTAATCCGAAAGCATTTCGGTACGTGTAATCAAAAATTGTGCTAAAATAAAATGGCAATTGAAATGCTGGCGAGATATGAATATACACTCAAAATACACACTTTGGCGAACACTTCCACATTTAAACTTCCATGCAAGTTCGTGCCCAAACACAACTTTTGGTCCACGGAACTTATAGGCTATGGCGATACTACAAACCTACACAATCACAATATCAAGGATTACGACAAGGACTCAACAAAAATAAAATTCAAAAATATGCCATAAAACTACTTACCTTGGGCTACGTTTGTTTTTTTAAATACTTTATAACTTTATTTTATAAGGTTTGATCGTTATACAATTGTAACACTGTTTTAACACTTATTTAAGAACATGTGTTTAAAGTTTCAACTTTTAAAGCCTAGCAGACCGGCAGTGTTGTCAACTGTTTTTTTTAATTAAATTTTGTTGATTGCTTTTAGTGTTGCCTTTAAGAAAATAAATTATTTTGTAACAATTTTTATTTTCTTTTTTTTTAACTTTTGCCAAAAAAAAAATCGATTTGGGCGCTGTAAAAAAAAATATCAATTGAAACCTCAATTTTGAAGTTTTTGGTTTTTATGCGCTTTTGCATTTCAGGTGACGATATATAGATTCCTGAATTATATAAACTTTTAAATGTTTTTTTTAAATTTTAATATGACGGAGAATAATTTTTCACCAATTTTTTTTTAACGACTCTTTTTTTATTTTTTTCAGCATTAAATTTTGTGTTTCTCCAAAATTATTTTGTAAATTTACTTTTTCAGAAATATTTTACTTACCGCTACAAAACCCACTAAATATATAGTTACATTGAAGCCAAGAGGAGCTGATTTAAAAAGTCAAACTTCTTCCAAATTAGAAACTCAGAAAGTTATTATTAATGCTGAAGATCTCGTCAAGGGGAAATCAATGTTGGGTAAGTAAATAAACAAATCAAATACGAGTATTTCAGTAATGCGAATAAATTTATTTTTGCTTAGTTTAGGAATACAAATTCTTATTTCAGTACTTTTTGTCTGTGAAAATATTTTAGATAAAATTTAAATTTTAAAACAAATCATACATAATTTTTTTGGTTAATTTAAAATTTGTCAATAGTTAATGTTTGTAATAACACATTCCTAAACTTTAATAATCTTGGATTATTTGTAGAAAAACTTCACTGGTAAATGCAATCTGTATGAGAACGAGGGAGGGAGTTAAAAAAAATATACAAAATACTTTTAGATAAATGATCATCTTTCTACTTTTTTAGTTTCAAAGCAGCATTTTGTCGTTTCTTCTCTCTTTGTCTAAACATTTTATTCTCATCAGCACACTTGGTGGTAATAGCATTTCTCACTTCCTTTGCCGTTAGCTGGGTGTGTTCCATCACCAAATGTATAATATCGGCTACTTTTAATGGTTCCAATTGATTTTTCATGGGCTTATCGCAGTCCATAAAGGCCGGTGAAGGTTTTCCCGTCAATGTGTGAAAGGCTAGAGTTTCACGGCCAAAAACTTCCATTAGAATTTTGCGGGTAAGTGCTGCTCCCGACAAGTTCCAGTTGATGGCTTGTAAAGCTGTTTTGGAAATCATAGTGCCATTTGGTCCTATCACTACCATGCCATCTTCGTTAGCTTCAAATTTGTCAGCAATATCGCTTTGCTTAGGTTTTCTGGAAATAGGCGTGGATGTGGCCGATATTTTTATCCTTTTAATTTGTTGTTCTTCTGGCTTGGGTGTTTCAGGTCTCAATGACTTTGCAGATTTATCAATGGGATTTTCAGACTCACATTTATTAAAGTATATTTCGTAATCTTTTTCGTCTACTTCAATGTTGTGTGACCAAAGGAAGTCTTCCAATTTTTCGGCTTCATCTTCCAAGTCTTGTAGTTTTTCCACTACTACTACTAATTTTTCCAAACCATCGCGTTTGCTTCTTTCCCAATTTTCCAACATTGTTAATTTTTCGTCGACCAATTTCGACTGTTCTACGAGTAATTTTATTTGTTGTTCTCTTTCTTTTAATAGCTTTTGCTTCTCTAGATCGTCTAATTTTGGTTCGTCTGCTAATGTAGGCTCATTCTTCACCACAGCTAGTGTAGGTTGATCTGTTGAGGTCGGCTCATTATTGTGCACATCTGGTGTTGGGTCGCCTGTTGAGATCGGCTCATTCTTTACCACCTCTGGTGTAGATTCCTCTGTTGAGATTTCCACATTATGCACATCATATTGTGTAGGTTCGTCTGTTGATATTTCAACATTATGCACATCAAATTGTGTAGGTTCCTCTGTTGAGATTTCAACATTATGCACCTCATCTGGTGTAGGTTCCTTTGGTGAGGGTTCAACATTATGCACCTCATCTGGTGTAGGTTCCTCTGTAGAGATTTCAACAGTATGCACTTCATATTGTGTAGGTTCCTCTGTTGAGATTTCAACATTATGCACATCATATTGTGTAGGTTCCTCTGTTGAGATCTGCTCATTTTTCAGTTGATTTGGTGTATGTTTATCTGTTGCGATCACCATTTTATTCAAGTCATCTGGTGTGGGTTCGTCTTCATCGTCTGATGAGATCAGCTGTTGCATAAGCTCATCTAATATATGTTCTTCTTCTGTTGAGATCTTTAACGCATCTAATGAAGTTCTGTCTCTTATGTTTGTTGAGATGAGCTTTTTCTTCAACCCATCAGATGTAGTGGGTTCATCTTTTTTGGTTGCTGCTGAGTCCAAGCTTATAGTAGGTGCTTCCGTCTCCACTTCTTTTAAAGCTTCCATAATACGTCTTTTGCGTATATTCTAAATGGAGAAAAAAAGTAACACAAATATTTATAGATTTTGTGTATGTGCTAAAATAAACAAAGATTTTAACTTACCATATTTTGTTTTATTACTTGTGTCATTTTGTCAAATTTATCTTTAGCGTTTTTCTTGTTCGCTGGTAGTGGACTGAATGTGTAATTTATCTGATTTACATGGTCGTTTTATACTTAAACTTGTATTAATTGCACATATTGGTTACTTAGCAGGTGCTAATCACTAGTTGCATACCCTTCAAAACGCGTCTTCAGGTAAGAGGGAGAGACTCGTGCTAAATATCTCGTGCATGTGCTAGAGTCTGCCTATAGTGTGGCTACCTGCACCGACTACTTAATCTAAGGGCAGCTCATAAAATTTCGCCTAACCATAATTGTGGGAAAATCCCAGTTATAAGATTTACTAAATATATTACATCCTTGTAGGATTAAGTTTTAATACCATTCAACTAGTCCAATCAGTGTGTGTGTGTTCGTAGATGCTTTCGAGTATCTGTTCATGCTACTCTATACTCCATGTCCTTAAATTGTGTTTGTCCAAGAGGCTTTACTGATACGTACCACACATTTTGTTATACTAGTATTTCAATGGGACACTTAAGCAAAAGTGAACAAGGTACTTAATGCTTGTCTTACACACATATAACAGCGTCTTTTAAAATTCCCTCGCACATTTATTGGAATGCTGTTGTTTCAATGGATTTTATTTTATGTTGTAAAACGCAGAAATATAAAACCGTTTATAAAACAAATCAGGTATAAACACATTGTTAACCTTGCAAAAATATAATAATTCTAGTGTGTGCAAAAACTTAAGTAGGGAAATCCTTTCTAAAGTACCTTTGTTGTTTTATTGGAGGCTGTACTAGCAAAGATATATTTTTTTTAAAATTTAATCATGTTGGATAAACATTTGAATAATTTTTTCAATTTAAGGCATGAAATTATAGACGGATTGTTTGCAAGAAGCTAGAATTATAAAAAGAGAAGCAGTCTGAATTTAAATATTTTAAAAATATAAGAGTATACATTAGACCGTCTCAGTTTTTATACTTTTTTTCGAAATTCCTTCATGAACATCGATTTTCTTAATCTACTCTAAAAACCAAGAATTTTGGTGTATAACACTTAAATATGGATGAACGGGAAGTGGTCTCTCAAATCGTTTTTTCGTTTTTTTAGGCAAAATGCATTTTTTCAAAAAAATTAAAAAATCTTCATTTAGTAATTTGCTTCTAACTCAAGCAATTCTTAACAGATTTGAACTTAATTACATTCATTAGAAAGCTAATTAAATTTCCTAAATGTTTCTTAAAGCAAATTTTGTTCGATGGTTTTTTATTCATAGCATTACAAATTCAGATTTTCAAATAAGAACTTATCATTTTTTTTTAATTTTTGCTTACCTTTTCTTATATAAAAATTGAACAAGGTAAAATTTTTATATTCTGTAAATGCAGTATGGTAGGAAATTTTAAAATGAAGATTTTGATGTAAATAACAGTAGCATTCTGTTCAGTTTTAGTTAAAATGATGAAATTACTAAAGTTGTTCATTTGTAAATTTGCATCAATTTCATAAATACATTAATATAAAGTAAGAAGAGATTGATGTTGGTTTTTTATTTTTTCAAATTTGTTAAAATTGTACTTTGGTTGCAGTTTGGATGAATTTTGGGAAAATGCTAAAAAGACTTGAATCAAATCATTTTGCTCTCTGTTTTCCATCACTACACAGTGGGGCAGAATCAAAATTGTTTAGAAATAAATCTGGCATTTCTAAACGGCTGGTCCGATCGGGATAATATTTGACATGAGGGTAGCCAAGGAGTATTCTAGTTTAATATTTTAAAATGCGCCCTACAAATGCTCCAGGGACGGCGCTATGGGAGCTCAAAGTAGTGTAGTAGTCGACTTGTAAAATTTTTAAACACGTTCCATTTCTTGTTTCCCATCTGATTTTTGGAAAGCGCTTGGTTAGGTCTTGAAAAACGTGTTTACGTGTGCTATTTATCTCTTATAATTTCCGAAGTATAGGCATTTCAAAATTGAAATTTTAAAATTTTGCCATACCTTGGTCCGCTTTTTTAAAAATATAGGTCGTACTTTTGGACCGAATGGACTCGATTTTTTTTGTTAGTTAGACAACTAAATCGCAAATAATATACAAAAGATGCTAGAGCAATATCAATTATGGATCCAAAAATAAACGATTTTCAATTTAAAAATTCAAAAAATAGTAGATTTTTGCTGGGATCAAAACACGGAAAGCAGACCTGGAAACCTCGATGTGTTCCCTATTAAACTATAAAGTATTTTCCCAGCACCGATGGAAATGTGGGGGGCCCTATTGGCAAAATTGTAAAAAATACCATTTTTGGGATTTTCGCTCCAATTTTTAGGAATTGTGGGATTCCCTTTAACCGTCCTTCAAAAATATTACACTTTTAAAGTGGATGCCATTTCGTCCAACAAAAGTACAATTTTATCAAATTTGAAAAAATAAAAAACCAACATCAATCTCTTCTTAATTTATTATGAAATTTAAGCAAATTTACAAATAAACAACTTTAGTCATTTCATCATTTCAACTAAAACTGCAGTTTTTCTTAACAGAATGCTACTGTTAATTACATCAAAATCTTCATTTTAAAATTTCCTACCATACTGCATTCCCAGAATATAAAAATTGTTCCTCGTTCAATTTTTATAAAAGAAAATGTAAGCAAAAATTAAAAAAAATTATAAGTTTGTATTTGAAAATCTGAATTTGTAATGCTATGAATAAAAGACCATCGAACAAAATGGCAATGTTACTTTAAGAAACATTTAGGAAATTTAATTAGCTTTCTAATGCATGTAATTAGGTTCAAATCCGTTATGAACTGCTTAAATTAGAGGCAAATTACTAAAGCAAGATTTTTTAATTTTTTGGAAAAAATGCATTTTGGCTAAAAAAACGAAAAAGCGATTTGAGAGACCACTTCCCGTTCATCCATATTTAAGTGTTATACACCAAAATTCTTGGTTTTTAGAGTAGATTAAGAAAATCGATGTTCATGAAGGAATTTCGAAAAAAAATTAAAAGTGAGACGGTCTAGTATACATATATCAAAATTTATATCATGAATTCCAATAAAGAACACATAAATAACACATTTTTTTAACCTAGGGTCTTCCAATTTTAACCATGTTCGCATCCTTTGATATTTCCAGTTGTAATCCTTTAAATATAGAAAAACTCGCGATTATTCTCATGACTTAATTTCTTTTATATCGAAAAAATTAACTTTCTTTGTAAATTTAAATATTGGTATATTAAGTAGCTGTAGTCGGATTTTATTGATTTAACACAAATTTTATTAAAAATAGACTATACTAAAAATATTAATTAGAGAACATTTCCAAAAGCGCATCTGAAAATTTAATGCATTTTTGAAAACTAATATTTTTTGAATTATGTAGTCTTAAGAGTACATAATTGTCTTTCAAACGCATCTTAAATTAGTGGGTGTATGACTTAAAACTGTGGATTTTTTTCAAGTTTTTAGCTTTTATTTTGAAATATTTTTCCATCTTTCTGTCAATATATTAATTCCGAGCCAAAAGAACTGCTCATCTTTTGACTCCAAGAACGAATAAAGCCAATATCGGATTCTCTGTTGCAAAGTGAAGCATATCTCGGAGAGAGCATTCTCCATCGATCGACATAAATAGTATTCGGACTGGGCAATGTCTGGACTATAAGTGGGTGAAGCAAAATTTCCCAACCACTTCATTCTAAATATTTTTTCACAGATATTGCACCATGTAGCCGAGCGATGGCATGATGGAATATTACGGTTTCATGTCTGGCTGCATATTGAAGGCTTTTTTGTCAATGCGTGCTTCAAACGAATCAGTTGCGTTTGGTACAGGTTCCCTGTGATGGCAGCTCATAGCACTCATAGCACTATGCAACAAATGAAGACTTTTGGAAAAACACACGATCATGACAGTATAGGTTCGATTCTACTACCAAAGGGTAGTAAAACCCTATACTCAGTTTGTCCCCAAAGATTCTGAAAATCAGTGGGCCCTCAAAAAATTGTATCATCAGTTTTTGGCCAACAGCTAATTTAGACTTGGTGATAGCGCTTAACTTTATATTGCAATAATATAGCTAAGAGTCCGCCAGACAAATTTTGTTAACATTTTTTTAAATCTTGTTTTATCGTCAAAAAAGTGCACGAAAAAGCTATTTTTGGGGAAAACATTGATGACACCATTTTTTAGGGCCCACTGATTTTCAAAATCTTTGGGGGCCATAAAAAAATTGGTCACCAAAATGAACAAACTGAGTATAGTATTTTACTACCCTTTGGTATTGGAGTCGAACGTATACTGTCATGATCGTGTGTTTTTTGTACTGTTGCACTGTATAATAGATAGCACACTTTTGCTCCCACCAAATACAGATCATTACTTTAGGGCCTTGGATTTTTGGCTTTGGTGTCGATTTGACTAGTTGGCAGGGCTTTTCATACGATCTCTTAAGCTTCGGGTTATCGTAATGGAAACATTTTTTATCGCCAGTAATAATTCGGTGCCAAATTAATTTATTTTATAGCGTTCAAGCTTCTTTTCGGACATGCAAAATCGGCTTCAATTTGTATGGTACCCAATTTTCCTGCTCTTAGATTAATCCTGCTGCTCGAAAATATTTTGAAATTGCTGCTTGTGTAGCTCTCAATAATTTTGCATGCTCTTGTTGAGTTTTACAACAAACTGCAACTGTGCTGAAAGTATTTCTATTTTTATATATTTTATATTTCAAAAAGCTTTTATAAAAAGTATCTTTGGATTACAGTTGACCTACATATCTTAACCCCATACTCGTGAGGACTTCGCCCAACACCAAAGCTGGCGATATTTGTCTTAAAACTACTCATACTATTTTATTTAATAATATTTCAATTCGATTTGACCCAATTTGAACAATAATTAATTAAAATAAATAATGCAACGATCTAGGCAAAACAGTTGGTAATTCGATGGTACTGTCGGTCTACGCACAATGGGTTCAATGATACCCAAAGTGGCGATTAATTCATAGAAGCCGTAGTTTTAAAATATTATATTTTTTAATTGATGAGTTATTATAAGCACATAATATCAAAGCATTTTAGAAAAAAATTTAAAAAAAAATGTTTAACCCGTTAAACGCATTATTGTTTTATGGAAAAAAAGACATTAGTTCACAATTTATGATGCAATTTTGGAATGAAAAGCGATAAATTAATAAATAAAATTGGAAATTAAAGCATACTTAATTTCTGTACGTGTGTTAATAACTGAACTCCTCCTTAACTGCTTCCATGAAATTTGCCGATTTCGATGAAATTTGTTGTGTGTGTTTGAGTGGGTCCCTGGATGGTTTAGATTCCTGGTTGGTTTAGTAACCTATATAGGAACAATGGGCATGGCACCTCCCATACAAAGTAAAAATGTATTATTGCATATCTGGAGTACTATTAAGTGGGAGTCTTCAAACTTTGTGTGAGCTATGACAGCCGGGACAGCTAGTATTAGTATAAATTTAATTTAAAATCTAATTATAGATTTTCACACAATTTTTTCAAAGAATCCACAAAAGAGAGCATTATAAATTTCTGTAATGAATAATCATAAATACATAAAAACAGTTTTTTTGTTTTTCGGAAAAACATAATTTTCGCTGTAACTTTGAAATCAAAATAAATTCAAAGAATAAGTTAATACGTAATATATATTCCTATAAGTATAAATTTGTATCCAGTTTTTGCTTTCACTAAATTCGGTAAATGTAAAAATTAATCTGAAAAAATAAAAAAAATTAAAACTTTTTGGGGAATTTTTGGTTTCGTTTTACATTTTTAATAAAAAATAAATTAAAATATTTGTATTATTCTACATTCTCAAATTCACCACAAATATCCCAATTATCATAACCTTCATTATCTTAAACATTATTATTATTATCTTCTTCATCATTATCATCATTACTATCTTCATCGTTGTTATCATTTACTGGTCTTGTTCAATAAATCACAACTAGAGTTTTTACACAAAAATTAAAATAAAAAAGGGCCGGGCATTGTCTGGACTTTTTTTTAGATATAAGATGATTTCCTATACTTTTCTAAAATCCATTAAACTAATTCCAACTTTTACTAACTTAATAGTTGTGGCCCATTAAAGAGGAAATTATTCCTATTTTGGATCTTTTTTAAAAAAACTATTAAAAATATTTACATATAATTTTTATATAAAAATATACTATATAATTTAATACCTGATGTTCAAGGTTCCATTATAAAAGATTTAGTTTTAATCAAGGACATAAGAGTTATAATTTTTATGCGATATTTCTTAAAAAAAACTATTACAGTTCAACTTTTATGTTTTTTCTTAGCCATAACTATTTAATTCCAATTAATATTTTTTCCTTGTTTGGTAACAGTTATAGGCAACGAAAAAAAATATTTCTTATACATAATTATTAAATTTCAATAAATATTTTATTTTTCTTTGTGTAATACTTATTGATAAGAAATAAAAAAATCAGTTGTCATTTAAGAAATATTTTTATTTATTATAAAATTTAACTGAATGAAACAATAAAATAGACAAATTTGATATTTATTATTATATTATTAATTCATGGTTTATTTTTAATTAACAACAACTTTAAAAAAATCAACATTTGGCCAAATATAAGCTCTAAATAAATGAACTTTATTTTAACTTTACAAACATTATTGATCTTAATTTTTCATCAGATAAATTACACCGTTGGTCATCCAAAATAATCCGCAGAGCAGAAAATGCCCTCTCTACAGTTACTTGTGTGGATGTGACATCGTGGATAATATATGCAAATTGTTTTACAAAATGCGTATTGTACTTTTAAGCATGTCAGTAATTCAGTAAATTTATATCCACATCCTCTTTTGGGGGTCTGTAGTTTTCTATTAGCGCATATGCTGTCACTTTCTGTATCGTCATCCGAAGACGAATCAACTTCTAACATCGATATTGTTGTTCTTAATTTTTTATTCTGATCTTGCTCTAATTCTCTTGGTATGCATCAAAATGAGAAGATACCATACGTCTTCTTAAATATGTAATATTTGCACCCATGAATTTTACTTAAAATTAAAAAAAAATTGATAATTATTGATTGAAATTGTTGGACAACATTTTTAAATGATATAAAAAAATATTTGTTACTACATAATTTTTATTGACAAGAAAAAAATATGTATTTCTCAAATATAAGTGTTTCAAAACAATGAAAAAATATAAATTGAATAACAGTTATGACAAACTTTTATTTTTTATGTTGCTCATAACTGTTACTGTGAAACTTTTTTAAATATTTCTTAAAAAGGGGCAATTTTTTCGATTCCTAAAATTTTGATAATTATTTTAGGTCCTTGCTTTTAATACTAACAATAATGGCTTGAATTGTAAAAATGTATTTTTTTCACTTTTTTAAAAAACAATTTTTTCACTTTTTTAAAAAACAGAAATAATTTCCTAAAATTGACCGCTCAATGAAATGAAAGTAAACAACTTAGTTGGTTAATTTTTATCTACTCTTACCCTATACCAAAATTTAAAAAATTATTAACTGAGATTATTTTAACATTGTTCAAAGGTGCCCCTGTTCAAACGTGCACCCCTCTCCACTACTATTTATATGAAATAAATTTGTGAAACTCCTTAACATTCTGTATTATTTTACATAAATGTGTAGATTTATTTATATTAATGAAAATTACAATAAAAAATCTTTTGGAGATTAAATATATATTTCCTTTGGGTCAAAATGACTCACAAACTTTATTATCGCTAAAATTCGGAAAAAATTAAAAAAAATAACATATTTTAAGAAATTTTAAAACAAAAGGCAATTTTTACTTAAAATATATCTATATTACTTGTATATGAGTATTTGTCTTCGTAGGATACCGCTAACCAATTCGCAGGTAAGACCAAAAAAATTTAATTTTTTTAACCGCAGTTTTAAATCTCCATTTTCAAATTGTTAAAAAATGTTGTTAAACATATTTCAGAGTTTGTTGATCATCACATTGGGATTTATTGAGATTACAATAGGGAATATAAAAATGATGTCAATACCATCAACAGTTTTTCCGTACCTGCGATTTAAATTTTGCGATTTTCGAGAAAAACTAATTTTATGGCCATATTTTAACGAATGAGCCCAATTTCCTTACTGTTATGAATTTTAAGTAGAACCTATACAGAATCTTATAATACAAATAATTCTAAATAAGATCTATGGACCATAATTTTTACAAGAATATATAGAGCTAACTTTAGTTGGATTTTATATTCATTTTGACATACATATTTAAGATATCGTTGAGCGAAAAACTCATTTACTGGAGTACATTTGTATGAGCGCTAAGTAAAATCATGGAGTGTTGTCACGTATTGGTTACACGATATTTATCTCTTAAGCAAAGTAACTTTTTCGGTCTATCCGATTCACATTTCGAACATCATATTGTTGGAAATTATCTGTGCCAAATTTTTCATTTGCATTGTTCATGCATTTAAACATGCATATTAAAGAAGTTCCACTTATTCTGAAAAAATTTTAATTAATCTGACTTCGTGAATTCAGAACTCATATTATGAAGTCAAATATTGGAAGTGTTTAATTTTGAATACTTTTTTAATCCAATTCCAAATTTCCGTACTGCAGTGAGTTTTTACCTAATTTAAATGTGCGCATGTATATGTGTGTTAGTATATGGCAAGAAAAACCAGATAAATTAGGTATTAACGTACTGGGTTTTAAATTTTGGTTTTTCCAAACTCCACTACATAATTTTCATTTTGGTGTAAATAAATTTACTATAATAAACATATGAGTACACATTTTTGCTGTTCATGCAATACACATAACAAAGAAAATTTGTTAAAAACAAATGTAAAAACATACATACATACATTTGAAAATTTTCGCCTTTTCGGCATTAGACATAACTCCGTCTTCTGCGTTCGTCGTTTGTCGATATTAGTGTCATTCTAAACATAATTTATATACATATGTGTATCACAAGTAGAGATGCAAAACGGGGAATCCCGGGGTTTTCGGGATTTTCTAAATTCCGAAGCCCGGGATTTTTAAATTTTAAATCCCGGCGTTTTCGGGATTTTCCAAATCCCGTTTTTCATAAATAAATAGGGGAAATTGTCATTTTTGTGTGACTATTCATTTTGAAATTCTACATACCCGAATATCGCAAAGTGACGTTCAGCAAAGTTGTTAAGCTCAACTCCTGCTATAATATAGTTAATAAAGGAAAACGGTATTTTTGGTTTTTCTTGAGTGGGGCTCTAGAAAATCAATTCTTCAACATTTTTTGTAATTTATCTAACAAAACTCAATTTAAATCCTCTTCAAATGAAATTGATTTTATCTCAGATGAGGAGCTCGAACAAAATGAAAATATTTCGATTGCTAAAAGGCTAAAAGATATTATTAATAAATGTAAAAACCCCAAATAACAATAACGAAACCAAATTATAATGTAGATTTTCAACTTGCAAAAGAAATAGATCATTTTATTTCTGAAGGAACAAGAGGAAAATACTTGCAGATTTGTTATGAAAATGATGTGAAAGATGTTTTTCGGAAGCACCATATGTCGAAAACAAAATTCGTTCCAGAATGGTAGATGAATAGATGCAATAGTATTCTTAAGAAGCTATTTAAAATAAACACTTTTTTATACTAAAGTACGGTTTTTCACCAGTATGTCGATTTTTTTCACGAAAAGTGGTATCTTTTTTTGAATAATACTATTTTGGCGTTAATTTGTTCCTATTGAAAAACATGATGTATAACACAGTACAACATTTTTCAGTTCATTTTTCGGTCCATAATTAGTCATAGCTCACATATAAGACACGCTTACGAAAATCACTTTAAAGTGCATAAATCTGTAAAAAATTATGGTATACATACAAAAATTCATAATAAATAACTTTTATATAGACACAAATCACACGACCTAATTTCATGGTGATCGGTCCATAACTGGATTTGTAATCCAGTTATTGAGCAAAAAAGGAGAAAAATTGATTCAAAAATTTAAAAAATGGGCATTTTGGCGATTTTTAAGGCACTGGATGCATCTTTTTCGGGTAGGTATGTTCCGTACTTTTTTTCTACTATTCAATATCTACAACTTTACTTCAGCCACAAAAGAGATATTCCGTACGGTATACGATATATAACCATGCTAAAATATAGAAAAAGTGATAAAAATCCACCTTGAGGAAAAAAAAAATCGTATGGCCATTAAATTAATATGGCAGCCAACATGACAAAACTAATGATGCAGAAGTTCTTATTTTTGGGGCTACTTTCACGTGCAATTGTCAGAATTGAGTCCCAAAATCATGTGTTGTACTGTGTAATGAAAAGTGTGCTTAAAGGCACGACATCTAAAAAAAGATTGCAACTAACCTAATTTCTATAAGGTTATGCAGCAGCTTTTTCATAGTTCAAATGCGGCTATCTCCAATTGTTCAGAAAAATAGAATTAGATTTTAAGTAATTTTAGTAGAGAAATTTCTTTACTTGCAGTTACATTTTTTCATAATATTTAATTTCCATCAAACTTTCAATTTCGTCCAGTGATATATCATTAGGTGGCTTGATAAACTCAGTAGGGATACATGAAATACATGACAAACTCATGTATTTCTAAATAGCATTTTGATTTATATTTTACGAAAATACAACAATAAAGAGTGAGTCTAAAAAACTTATACACACTACTCCAGCCAAAACTTATCATTGGTTTAACAAATTATGATTTTTTAATCAAGTTAGCTTTTAATAATATGTTAATTTACAACTGTCATTTCGTTAATAATGTTCAAAGAAAAAAAGTACGTGAACAAATAATTAAAACTTTTCAAACAAATCCCATATGGATCTTCAAAAAAAAAATAGCAAAAGATTATTATAATTAAACAGCATAAGGAAGACTTAAACATTGAAAAAAAGCCTCGATCAGGAAGATATTGGCAAGTCAAAAGAAGTCGAACAGTTCTTTCGAAGAGCACCGAACACTCCTATCAGAAAAGCAGCTCGTAAAGTTAAGCTGAATTCACCCATGAGTTTCAGAAACATTTTTTGTTCGGAACAATTTTTTTTTTTATATGTAGTTTGAAGTCTCTCTCAAAAATAGAATGTCAAACTACATATAAAAAAAAATTGTTCCGAACAAAAAATGTTCAACTTTAAGGGCTCTGATACTTTGATGGGTTGAAGTCGTGTAAACTTCAGAAAGTTACATATCGCAATATAGTGAAGAACTTAGAAGCAAAAGAACGAGCGAAAAAATGTTGCTGAAATTTTATATAAAAATACAACTGTTGTGTGATGGATGAATAAACTTATGTACTGGTAGACTTTTCAAAACTTCCGGGTGAAGATTTTTATGTAGCAAAAAAACCAACGAAGTTTTTAAGAAGTTTCTTGCGTGGCAATCCATTTGCAGTTGTGGCAAAAGAAGCCAATCATTTGTGACATCAGGCACGATATATGTACAGAATATGTATTACGGAGTGTCTACAAAAACGCCTTTTACCTTTCTTAACAGCAGAGAGTACCTTCATATTTTTGGCCCGATATTGCATTATGCCACTATGGATAAAAGGCCCTTGAATATTATTCAAATAATAATGACAGTTTTGTACCAGGGGAGGCAAATCCATCCAACTGTCCAGAACTTCGGCCAGTGGAAAAAAAGAATTAAAGAACACAGGAAAGGTATTCCCGTACATGTCCGATTTTAAGCGTAAGTACAAAGAGGTAATCGATGTCTTCCAATCGGGATAATGAAATAACTATCTAAACTATTTGGGGCACATTTTGCTAAGAACTATATATATGGGGAAAAAAACACCTGCTTGACCAAAATGTATATTATTATATTATATATTTTTTTCCTTTATTCAAATTTTTCAAGTTTACAATTTACAAATTATGAGATTTTACATAAGTATTTCAACAATTAATAACAAATTAGCTTAACCTTATATAATCTATAAAATATATCACAGTTTAAGGATGAAAAATTAGGTATGAAAAACCTTTGCTTGACCAAAATGTATAATCAGGAGACCTCCACTGATTTTGTTGAAAAAGTGCAAATTTCATCCCGATCGGAAGACATCGATTTCAAAAGTTGCTTCACTTGACATGAATTCTTATACAAGAAAGAATTTAATATTCCTTATGAATTAGCCAAATAAACAGTTTTTCTGCTCTCTTTAAAACTGCATTCGATATGTATGTATTTTAAATAGTAAAGTTAATTTATTTGAAAGTAATATAAAAAGTTTTCGTGTCTCTAGATTTAAACATAATACAAAGTCACTCAAGTACAGACAAATTTTAACCAGTACATTATTGAAAGCCAAAATTTATATTCCATTTTTAAAGTTCTTTCGAATGGTCTAGAATTTTTCGAATGACTAGTTTTTTTCAAGACAGCTGGACTTTAAATTCAAACAATGACATTAAGTAGTCGCTATTGATATACATATTCGTATTTTTCTACAAATTTCCATAACGATTTTAAACACATTAAGACATTATGAAAAAAAGAGTTAAGGACGATTTTATCTGAAAAAAAAGGTTTTTTTTATAAATATAAAATTAGAAAAATGTTGAAAAATTAGATAACAGAAAAAATATAATAATGGTCAAGCATGCTCTAAAAACTAATAAATTCAATAATAAGCTCTTATGGGAAAACCTATGCAAAAATATGCAGTAACAAATCGATGTCAAATTTCTTAAAATATTCTAAAATGCTCTGCTATATAAAAATGACAGGAAAAACAATAAGTTCCATGAATCCGTTTTCCCTTTATATTACTGATACTTCTGATCAATGAAGTTTATCAAATGGTAATAGAGAATTCACAAAGATATAAATTTGTTTTAAGAGGAAGCATATCGTACCATAAGACATACATATTTATTACAGCATTTTTCATTGAAATTGAGAAAATTCCAATTAAAATTGAGAATTCCAACTATAAATTGAGAAAATTCCAATTAAAATTGAGAATTTCAATATGAAATTGAGAAAATTCCAAACAGAACTGAGAATTTCCATTTTAAATTTCGAGAATTTCAAATTCGATTTGAAATTGAGAATTTCAAATTAAAATTTAGAAAATTCCAAATGAAATTGAGAAAATTTTGAATAAAATTGAGAAACATTATATAAATTATTTTAAATTAAAAAAACCATCGTTAACAAAATTAACGATTATATCATTTTAATTTATTTTGTCGTAAGAAACATGGTTGGTTTGTCGTGTTTCAATTTAATTTGCAATTTTCTCAATTTCATATCGAATTTCTCTATTTCATTTGGAATTTTCTCAATTTAATATTGAAATTCTCAATATCTTCTGGAATTTTCTCAATTTAAAATGGAAATTCTCAATATCATTTGGAATTACTCGATATTAGTGTTTATAAAAACCCGGTTTGTCGGTTAACCGAAAATTGGCCATTTTTAGAAAACCGGTTTTTCGGTTAACCGACTTCGAAAAAACCGGTTAACCGACATATATGTGAAGAAAACATAAAATGTCAAATAAAGTATACATAGCTTTACAATTTTTGGTTTTTAGTTGTCAGGAATGGTTATTATTAAACAACTATAAATATTAAAATGTGCTAGTCTATTTTATTTTGTAAAAATTTTAAAATTTTTATCTCAGTCAAATTGAATTGAGTATAAATATGTTACTAACTATATAATTCTTATTTTCATTATTGAGTTATTCATTAAATATCAACTAAAAAATGTAAATCACAATTTTTTTTATTAAATATTTAATAATTTTAAAAATGTATTTAGAATGTTTATTTCTGAAAAGGAACTTTGTAATGATTACTAAAACAAAATTTTAAGAACAAAATACACTAATGAAGTCAAATTTATTGAAAGAAGGTATGTGCGTCTGATCTAGCTTAACTTCTAGAATTATGCTGAATTTAATTTTTAATAGTTTCATTATGTGCAATTTATTCTGAACAAATGTTTAAGTAATCTCATCGTCCTCTAATATTTAGAATCATTGTAATTCTTAAAAAGTTTTATCTAAAGAGGTTTATATTGTAAATCAGCAGTTAGGTTTCAAATAAAACCAAATGATTTGTATAATGTATAAACAATGAATATAAAAAAGCACCAAAACATGAGATTTATTAATTTTAGTCCCAAATTTTAAAAAACAGTTAACCGAGTGATAAAAACCGGATAAACCGGTTAACCAAAAATCAACATTTTAAATTAACCGGTTTGCAAAAAACCGATATTTCGAAGAAAAACCGGGGTTTCGGTTAACCGGCTTGAAAACACTACTCGATATCACGTATACTGTTCTCAATTTCAATTAAAAATGGTATAGAAACAGATTAAAAAAATTTTTAAAGTTACTAAAAACCTTTTTCGATTCACTTTAGCATTCTGCAACTGTTTTTTATAAAAATGTTTAATATTTTGAAATTAAATCAAAATACGTTAAATGTTATTTAATATCATGTTTTAAATTAGAGATGAGCGATATTTCAATACCTGTGATTTAATCATTGTGATTGAAAAATCACTGGTAACAACTGTTATTGAATATAGCAAGTAACAGGTACATTTAAGTCGTTCTTTCATTTTTTTCAGCATACATACTGTTAAATGTCGTTCCTTTATATCTTTCAACATTCAGAGATAACAACAGTTACTGCATATTTTTAGGCGCATAATTTTATATAAACCTCCAACACATAAAATAAGCGTATAAAATAAAATGTTAAGTAATACGTCAGTTAGTTATCTTTAAATTTTGTTTAAATTTTTTTTAACAGACGTTTTTAAATCGGCAATTATTAGTTTTTGGTTAACATAAGAGCAGATTTAAGAATGAAAAGAATACATTCTTCATAATTGTTATTTTGCTAAACATAGACAAAACGTGATCACGGTCACAGTTTAAAAGAACAGTGATTTATAAATCATAATCACTGAGAACGACATTCTTCAAAAATCACGGGATCGCTCATCTCTATTTTAAATATGGTTAATATGGGTATTAAAATGTTCGATTTGACGTGTAAATAAACGGTCCTGACCCAAAAGTTGTTGGGAAACATCATAAATAATCTATGGTTTATTTTAAGGGCTTTAAATTATTTTCCTCTACATTCCTCTACCTTCGTCTTATAAGTCATTTTATATGACTTGGCACATTTTATATTACTTATTATTAGGTGGCGCAATTTTATGCACTCATTATTGGAAAATATGCTTAAAAAAAATAAAAAAAAATTGTCCTAAAAATTTAAAAAGTAAAGCATATATATGTTTGTGCCTATGATTTAGTTACAGATTGATCAGTGTCCAAAAATTACACAACATCGTTGCCAACAGTAAAAGTTTTAAAATTATAATAGTTCTTCTGAGAAAAAGATTAATATGTTAATTATAATATCTTGGGATTAGTACTAGTTTAACGCCATAATCCTTAGAGCATCCAACATGCCACTTGCCTTTTAAAATGTTCAAAATGTTGATCGTTATTTAAAGGAGCATTGCACCTTAATGTTCATCTCTTAATAAGTTATTGTGAAGAGTGCTAATTGTTTATGTGAAGTTACAATGAACAAATAAAAACTTTTTAAATTTACCAAAGGTTTATAAAACAACATTTTTTGATATAACTATTCTCAGTTGCTAATAGAGAAATTAAAAATACTAACTGCCAGTTTTTCGATATCGAAAGAAGTTAGTCGACAACATTTCAACTCCACAGTTAACAGTTATTATTCAACATAAAAATAAAAGTTTGCATGAAACTCTTAAAAAACTCATTTGAGGAGTTTTATTTTTCCGTCATAAAAAAAATCATTTGAGGAGTTTTATTTTTCCAGTCAGAAAAAAAATTCATTTCAGGAGTTTTATTTTTTCCGCCAGAAAGTAAAAGTCATTTGAGGAGTTTTATTTTTGCCGTCAGAAAATAAAACTCTTTTCGTCATTTTTTACATTTTTTTAGTATATTCCTTAATTGAATCTATCTGATATAATGTTTGTAGTAATTTATTTGTTTAAGAAAAAAAAAACAAAAACAATTTGATAATAGAAATTAAACAATAACAAATTAAAATCCCACTTGATTTTATTTTAATGACTATTTAATTGCAAGGCAAAGTGCTTTATAAATTGTAACGATTTGACCAGCGACAAGCTTTAGGTTTCAATTTACATAAAATTAGTTTTATTTTCTGGCGGGAAAAATAAAACTCCTCAATTTACTTTTATTTTATAACCGACAAAATAAAACTCCTCAAATCAGTTTTTGTACGAAAAAATAAAACTCCTCAAATAAGTTTTTTTTATGCCGGATATTTAAAACTACTTTTAAAGAGCTTCATGCGAACTTTTATTTTTACGTTGAATATTAACTGTTTTAAATGAATTTTTATTTTTAAAGTCACAAAATATCTATTATAAAATAACTTTTTTGATATCACTTATAACCGTTACAGTCCATGATTTAAATTGCTATGGAGTTACTTTATTAGTATCTGAAGTCAATATATTTAAAAATGATAAAATAGTTCCTTAAACAATTTGTGATTTAGGTTTTTTTGATTCAAATTAAATGGATAAACTAATAATTGTTGCAAATTTGTGGCGATTATATATTTCAGAGGTAATAAATTAGCAATTAAAAACAAAAATGGACTTATTAAGTTTCATACCACAGTATAGGTATCAAATCAAGAACAACAAAAGCAATGTAATAGATTTTTAAGCAAATAATGTATTTTTATTTAGTAATTAATTTGTCTAACTTGTTTGTATTGTAATCTAAGTGTTTATAAAGATATTTGCTCACTAAGCTGATGATATTTGTTTCAAATGGCCGAATTATGTTCTACAAAAAAATCTCACACCTGCTTCATATTTAAAATTCTCAATGCCATTTAATACAGATTTAATCTACAAAAACTGGAGAATTAAAACTACATAAACACAGATTGAAAATGTTAACATAAGTAAGATTCTAGTTAAATTCCACACATATGACCACTACAAATTACCCAGGTTAAACACAATGTTTAAAAGAAAATTTTTATGTTTAGAGGTTTGAAAAATAGTCAGTCCTTTAAAAGTTATAATTTCTTGTTGAAACCAAATAATACTCATACAGTTACTGTCAAAATAATAGCACCACTATGTATACATGATTTTAAATAGGTAACAAAATCTTATTTATTAAAAAAAAGGTTTTGAAATTTTATTCAAAATGTAAAAAAAATATGTATAAAGAACGACAAATAGAAAAAGAATTTCATTTAAATTCAAATTAATACACAAAATTTAAATTTTTCCAAAAATCTTAAAAAATAATCTGTCAAAATAATAGCACTACCACCACAGTAAACAATATTAATACATTAGCACTATTTTTGCTCTCAGGTCAAGATCAGTAGTGCTATTATTTTGACAGATTATTTTTTCAGATTTTTGGAAAAAATTTAATTTTTTGTATTAATTTGAATTTAAATTAAATTCTTTTTATTTTTATCGATCTTTATACATATTTTTTAACATTTTGAATAAAATTACAAAACATTTTTTTTGAATAAATAAAATTTTGTTACCTCTTTAAAATCAGGTATACTAGTGGTGCTATTATTTTGACAGCAGCTGTATGTATAGATAAGTCGTTAGCCATGCTGTGGGAAATCCCAAAAATTAAATAGTCATTATCTTTAGTTGGTATTTGAAGAAAATTTCCAATTTTAAAATAGGTTTTTAGGCAGATGTTAAAAGAAGTACCAATTGACTTGTTGCTCAAGTACAAACTAATTGTCAACGACTAAAATTCAATTTGTGTTCCAAGAATGTACTTTTATGACGCTAATAAAATTTGCAAATTTGTGTGTTATTTATAGTTAGGGTTACAGCAATCAGGTAGGTAACATATTAATCCTCCGCGCAAAGGTAAAACGAAACTTCGGCGAATATCCATATAAGTACGCGAATTTAGAGTGTTAGATAAACAGTTACAAATTAACAGTGAAAGTGATCGAATCGCAAGTATTACAAAAAATATGTCTTGTAAAGAAAAAGTAAAATCAGTAGAAGCATGCCGCATGTCGTGGTTTCTAATCGAAATGGACGAAGGCCAATCTAAAGGAGGCAAAATAAATGGACGAGTTGTCTTTGGCATCATACATTCCATGGATATAATTGATAATGAATCCAAATACATGTACCTTAATCGTAAGGTGCGATTTAACTGGAATCATGCCATCTTGGAGGGCAGAGTGAAGGTGGCTTCCGATGATCGTCTCTTTGTTGAGCAACACTTAAAAGACTTGGCCAAGAATAATGCAATAGCCATGAGAAATCTGAATCAATCGAAACGCTTCTTGGTACAATTTATCAAGGGCGCCAACACTATTGTGCATACAATTGTCCATGAGAGGGAAGTTTTTTGGCCAGCAGATTTGGAAAATCCACACATAGAAGAGGTTTTAGTACGAGATGATGAATTCAGAAAAATGGCCAAAGTTTTATACGTCAATGACTCGGACGACTTAATGCAGAAAGAGTTGGATGCATTGAAAGCGAAATGTTTCGATGAGGTAAGTTTTTATTTTTTAATTCCATAAAAAAGAACATTAAGTTTACTTATAAACATTTTCTCCTTAGGTTTTCATAGATCCCAATGATAACATAGACATTAAAGAAACTCCTTGGCTTTTGGTGCAATACAGCAACAGCCCCTCAAATATCTGCTACACCGTTGTCCATCTGGATAAAACTATTTGGGATACACAAAATCAATTCCCTAATATTGTAACATATTTATCGTTGATTAAAGACACGATCTTCCAGGCTATTATTTTACGCAAATCAAGGGACCGCAATGAATTAGACGCTGAATTGCGAAAGATTGGATCATCCAGTTTATCTATACAATTTCCCATTGCAACATGTGTAAGTATTACAGCAAATGAGAAACCTCATCATTAATTTGTTAGTTCTCAAATATTATAACTTTTAAAGTTTACTTTAATAAAGTTAATCTTTTCTTTACAGTTTACCACAAAGGTTACTTTGCCACCACCCGCTAATAATAATGTATTGTGTGCAAAACCCGTTTGAATATTGCCACTAAAATATTAGGAAATGCAAATAATCAAAAAAGGAAACGAAATGTGATGAAGGAAATTTAATTTTATATTAAAACAAATTGTATGACAATAGAAAATAGATAAATTTTAGAAAAAAATGTAAAAATCTTTTAAACAAATTTATAATAAATGTACAAATCTTTAAAAGATCCCTTGCAAATTTACGTTTTTTAATGGTTGGACAATAATTAGTTTAAAAAACAACATAATTTCAATTGCGTAACCTAATGGTTTTTGAAAGTCATGCGTATTTCTTCTCAAACATATATAACGCTTAATCAGATGCCGGTTAGTTAGATATTTAAAAAAAATTTACAATATCCCTCCACTACTACAAGTTATGAATGAGAGTGAGTAAGAAAAAACGTATACACACTATTCTAGCCAAAACTTTTTCTTGTAGCAACAAATTATTAGTTTTTTAATCACGTTAGCTTTTAAAAATTTATCAGATATTATATTCTCTAAATCAGTAATTTTAAACTGTTATTTCGGACAAAATGGACACTAAGAAAAGTACGTAAAAAATAACACTATACAACAAAATCAAAATTTTCCCAAAATTACAAGGTCCGACCAATAAATTTTGATAGAAGAGACAAAAAAAGACACGTGTATCACTGTTTTAAAAGTTTACATCTGAATTTCATTTGGGAAGGGGTTAAAATTTCCCAACTCTGGCACATTCTTATTGTTAATCTTCATAAGAACCCATATGATCCTTACATTTTAGGTATAAAATTTGTTCAGCAAAGTTATGTAAAATGTTAAGGAGAATATTTTTGTAGAATATGTTAACACTCTAAATCCTCAAGGCAAGGGTCTATTTAGTCCTTCTTTTAACAAAATCACCATTAAAACAGGGACTTAAGGGGTTAAAATATTCTGCAAAAAAATTAAACGTGAAATTTTACTATAAGTCCCTGAATACATCAAAACGGAAAATTCAACCAGAAAGTCAGAAATAAGACATAACAAAAGAGAGCATATGGTTAATTTCGCATTTATTAAGAATTTTATTTTAAAGAACATTTTAGGTATAAAATGTATTCAGCAAATTTATGCAAAATGTTACGAAGAACATTTTTGTACAATATGTTAAGGCATGGGTCTTTTTTGTCCTTATTTTAAAAAACAGCAACAAACACCATTAAAACAGGCATTTAAGGGATTAAAATGTTCCGCAAAAATATTATCCGTGAAATTTTAAATACACCAAAACGGAAAATTCAACCAAAAAGTCAGAAATAAGACACAACAAAAGAGAGCTTACGGTTAATTTCGTATTCATTAAGAATTTAGATATGTATGTTAAATTTTTGGGGTAGAGTAAGTTCGGGTAATGTGGTAACCTATTTTTTATTTGACTATATTTTTGGAATCTTCGATTGGAACAGTTTTCAGCTGGTGTTTTACTACAAGTGTTAGGTTTACATCCATGAAAGTAAAAAAGTCTTTTAAGTTCAACTTTCAGAGAAATTTGGGAAAAAGAGAAAACACCCATAAACAAGCCATTGAAAAAATTGGCTGGTAATGTGGTACACCATGTTCTTTTAATATTGTATACCAAACCCAATGTGACTTTTCTGAGATCATAAAACTCTTAAGCTTGGTACCGCTACTCCTATGCTCTTAGTTTTAGGGAAAAGCAGCTATACCACATTACCCGCCTATACCACATTATCCGAACTTGCTCTACTTTAAAATAAAATTCTTAATAAATGCGAAATTAACCCTAAGCTCTCTTTTGTTATGTCTTATTTCTGACTTTCTGGTTGAATTTTCCATTTTGGTGTATTCACACAGAAAAAAATGGTAACAGTTATTAAGCAATTGAAAAAATTTGTTTGAAATATGATTTTAATTTTCAATAATTTTTTAATTGAATATGTTTTTTTAATACTCATATCAGCAATTTCTTTTAGATATTTATTAACAATTTCAGTTGTTAAAATTCAATAGGAATATTATATTGAAAGTAACAAAAATAAATGTGTCAAAAAATAAAAATTTAAGAAAAATATAAACATTTTGTTGTTTCATAAAAAATATGTATGTTTTCTTTTGCGGATTATAAAGAAATTGGTGTATTCCAGATGGTATTCCAGATGGTAACTGCAATAGGCAAAAAATGGACATCGATTTTATATACAAAACTTTTTTTTTTGTGGACTCTTTTCAACATAAAATGCTGATGATAAAATCCAATGTTGAAGGAACGCATTTAAGAACAATACTACAGGAACAATCTGTATAACCGTTCGTGGAAGATGATACTGACCTGTAGTTTGTACCAGTTCAAAAGGTGAGATAATGGACATAACAAGCTTTAACTTTATATTTTAAATTTATATACATATGTATGTCATTATTATAATAAATTGTAAATTTGTTTATAATAGTAAAAACAACAATTAAAACCTTCAAATGCATTTTTAATTAATATAAGAAAAATCTATTATTAACTAGTAACAATATAATTATTCAATGTTACAAACTCTATTGTTAAAATTTTACTGTTGACTATTAACAAATTTTTTGTTTAATTTGACAAACTCGTTGTTAAAACATATTGTTGAGTGTTAACAATTTTAAGTAACAAAAATATTTTTTGTATCTTCAAAATCGGTTGTTGGTGCCTTTTCAATTAAAAAAATAATTGTATTGACGAAAATGGTAATTAATATGACAATTGATTTGTCGTAATTTTTTTCTGTGCAGAGACTTATAGTAAAATTAAACGGATAATATTTTTGCGGAACATTTTAACCCCTTAAATCGCTGTTTTAATGGAGTTTGTTGATCTTTTTTAAAAGAAGGACAAAAAAGACCCATGCTTGAGGATTTAGAGGGTTAACCTATTCTACAAAAATGTTCTCCGTAACATTTTGCATAAATTTGCTGAATACATTTTAGACTTAAAATGTTCTTTAAAATAAAATTCTTAATAAATGCGAAATTAACCCTCGGCTTTCTTTTGTTATGCCTTATTTCTGACTTTCTGGCTGAATTTTCCGTTTTGGTGTATTTAGGGACTTATAGTAAAATTTTACGGATAATATTTTTGCGGAATATTTTAACCCCTTAAATCCCTGTTGTAATGGTGTTTTTTGCTGATTTTTAAAAGAAGGACAAAAAAGACCCTTGCCTTGAGGATTTAGAGTGTTAACATATTTTACAGAAATATTCTCCGTAACATTTTATATAACTTAGCTAAACACATTTTATACCTAAAATGTAAGGATCACATGGTTTCTTATGACGGCTAACAATAAGAATGTGCCAGAATTGGGAAACTTTAACCCCCCTCAAATGAATTTCAGATGTAAACTTTCAAAACGCCGATACACGTGTCCTTTTTTTTTTAGTCTCCTCTATCAAAATTTATTGGTGGGACCTCGTAATTTTTTTGGTGTTGTACAGTGTAATTAAAACTTTCAAACAAAAAAATATATGGAATTTAAAAAAAAAAAAGTATAAGGGAGACTTGAACTTGAACACGGTCTAACAGATATTTTTACAGCAAAAAAAAAAGCCGAACAACTCTTTCGAATAGCATCGACACTTCAATCAGAAAAGCAGCTCGTAATTTTAAAGGCTCTAATTATGTAACTTAGTTTATATAAAATACATACATATATCGTGAAAATTATGTTGAACCCTTTTACTATAAATCTCTGAAAAATGGTAATTTTCAACATCCTTGCGTTATCACCAATATATCCTGGAACTTAGATAAACAAAATTGATGTCAAAGCAAAGATAGCTTTGTGAAGAATACCAGTACAAAAAAGCTTTTTTAATTTTAGTCTCCATTTATGCAATATTCAACCAATAAGAAAAAAAACAAAGCTACCAAGAAAATTAAGACCGAGATATTTTAAAAACAAGAGCTGGCGAAAAAAACTAAAGATAGTTTTTAAGGTGAAGTGTATATGTTTTATCAATAACATATTTCCCTGCACCAAACCAAAATGTAAATTTTGTTCCTATGTGTTCTTTATTACAAATATTGTCTTTACTATTATTTTAATGTTAAATAATATATAATAACTGAATTTTAAATAGCCCCTTTTAATAAAATTATCTGTAATACGTACAAGTAGACAATATTGTTACGAAATTGTACTTGAATTCAAATATAACGATTTTAACGGCTGATTTAAAAGTAGCATAATGCTTTCAAATAACAGTGCTGTAATAGCAAACTGTAACATATCTGTGGGCATTATTAAATAAAAGCTTTCAGTTGATTTGATGGTAAGTTGGCAACGCTGTATTCGAATTCGAATATTCAGTTAAAGAACATTGTAGAAAGTACACCACAGATGGCGTATGTATTAGAAACCTCTAGACAGTTAAAGAGCTTTCTAGATGGTAATTCAATGTTATAAATAGTGGCAGAGGTTGCAGTCGTTAGTGAGTTTATCAGAGACGCTTTTCGAATAAACATCATCTAAGTGCCTTAAAGTGTGTTGTGTTTTTCAAGTAAATTCGTGTATGTTATAAATTGTGTCTGTATTTCTGAGAATTTATAAACGTGTATAAAAAACATTGAGTGGCTATTTAATTCTGTTGTTGTTGTACATTTTAAAGAAATAAAGAGTTGTTACAATTTTCAAACTACTAAACGGATTTTATTTGCAATCAAAAGTATCCGGTTTATTTAAAGGAAATAAACCAGCGTTTTGAAAAGGTTAAAACGTAACAATATTATTTCTTGGTCCTTCTATTGAAAGTATAAGTTTTTATTAAGAAGTTGCAACAAATTATACATTTGTAGCCCTTTAAAATTAAAGTTTCCTAAAAGTACCAAGATTTCTGCATTTCTTAGATATGTGCAGGATATATTTTAAATATTATTTCTATATTTATTTAGAAGAAAATAAAGGATTAATGAAGAATATATCTGGTTTGCCTGATTTAATAAATTATACAATACCTTCATATTTTCTACTATTATTTTATTTTTAGATACAAACTTCATTGCAAGGTCACCAATATTAGAAAAAATCGAAGAAGAATCGGAGAATAGTGCATCGTCTGTAGAAACTGAAAATTATGATCTAAATCTAACTCAATCTATAACAGATATTTATCGTTTAAGAGGAGGTTGGGGTTTGGCTAACAGAAGGAGCAGCAAGAAAAACTCTCTTAATGAAAATGAATCCAATAATGAAAGTGATAATGAGTATGTATAAAATAACACTGTCCAACAAATTGAGACTTTTTGATTGGAACAGAATAGTGACGCTATAATTCTGAAAGACAACGTTGAGTAGATAATTTTTGTAGAATAAACTTAGCTGGTCTGAATTTTTTTAAAAGTGGGTCAAAGTTTTAATTTTTTTTTTATCGAAGGGAGCATTATACTAACTGAAAAAATGTTATAAGTTATTATCTGAGAGAATTCTTATGGTCAGAGTTATATTATGGAATTTTATGGGGATAATTTTTGTGGAAGATTTTAACCCTCTAGCTCCTCTCTTTAGGGGTCAATTTGAGGAAATCAAAAAAAGTCCTTTCAAAAAAGGACATTTAAGGATTCATATATTCTACGAAAATGTTTGACGGAAAATTTCAGTGGCGGTCAACAAAGATACCAAAATTGTAAAGCTCGTTATGCTTAATTAGCAATAACGAGCACCTTGGGTCTCACAATTTTTAAAAAAATCACAAAAAATCTTTATCTATAATGAGCTGATATTTAAAATATAAATAATCCTAGAGAAGATCTACAAAAAATACGTATACATTGAGAGGGTGCTGTGGCTTAATTGGTTAGCGCGTTTGATCATTAAGCATGATATGGTATTTGTGGCCTGGGTTCGATTCCCAGCCGCTGCCAATCAACAACATCAGTTTATAATAATTATTAGTTTACTAATAACTAATAATATTTATCACAGCGCCCTCCTTCGGTGGTATAACACTAAAACGCCACCGAAGTAAAATAATTAAATAAAGGTTGTTGGCTTGACTAATGCGCAATCTCACCACCACAGGCGCTACAACCTGCACTAATAACAAACATAACGCGCAATTGCAGAGTTGTCAATTAAAAAGCTTTTCTTCTCCTTTCACCACCTTTTCTTCTACTCTCTATCCCCTTTCCAAAGAAAGTAACACAATTATATATAGGCATATTAATTGCCTGAGTTTCTCTTTTTTAAAAAAAAAAAAAAAAAAAACATAAAAGGATCGAGCAAAATTAAACAAAATAAAAAATGTTTGAAAAGTTAGAAAAAATTAAAAGAGGCTGTTAGAGGTTAAGTGTAAACAAAATTTCAGTCATTTACATGAATAAAATAATTTTTGACGATACTTTTAAATCGTACGTTATTGTTTGGCCAAACCCCATATATGTATCCGACATTTTAATGGCCAATTTTTTCGATCAGTTGTGTTATTCTTTATTTTTGGACTAAATTTCAGTCACTTAGATTTCTTACATGCTATTTTTTTTTTGATACTTTTAGAACGTCCATGCATTTTTGTTCAAACCCTGTAGTTGAACATCGAAATATTTATCGATCGATCTTATTCTTAATACAAATAGCAAATTTCAATAATTTTTATGAAGAAATTAAGAAATTATGGATTTGATGGAATTGACCACCGTGCACTGTGCGAAGTGATCGAGAAAAACTTTAAGAATTTCCGTACAAAAAAAAATTGCTACATAAGAACCATCTTTTTCTTTCACTTTTGTATTATTGTGTTATTTGTAGAATAACCGCAATTGGTTTCTTAGCGTATATTTTAGCGGTAACGGTAAATCTCAGCTATTTCGGTAATCATATTTTAGTGGTAGAGGAAGTAGAGATGAAAGGATATTGTAGGACTTACGGTATCTACAACCTTGCAATACTGTTCATATTATTTAATGTTTAATTAAGTCTAGTAAATATATTTAAAACTGAATTCAATTAACAAATTAAAAATTTCTTTAAGGCTAACAACAGTAGAACCTGAACAAACTATTATGTCTAAAGAAGACACTGGAATATCCTTAACTAAGGAGTCAAGTCAGGTAGAGCCTTCTTCTAATGCGAATCCTAATAGTGTAAATGGCAATAACAAAATGGAAAAGATTCTAAAGGAAATACAAAAAGATGTTGATGGTAAAATTGAGGAAACAAAATCCAACAATGAGTTTCAACAAACATCAAATAATGATTCTATTAATGGGACTAAGTTATTGAAACCATTACCAAATTTTGAAGGTGAATTTGAGCATAAAGAATTCAGTTTTGAAAATAACAATCAAACTAATCCCACTAAAGAATCTGAACTTAATGCTATATCCCCAACAACATTGGTAACATCATCCTTTGTCGAAAATTTACTTGAAGAAATTGTTAAAATTCCCAAAAAATCGACACAGCCATCGCCATCTCTAAAATGTGAACTTAAAGATCTGTTACCAATTTGTGAAGAAACCACTACAACTCAAAGTCTCTGTGATCTGTTAGATATAAATTCAAATGATGCAAAAATAGCATCAGAGTTATTTTGCATATTACCAAGCGATGAAGAAACCTGTAAAAGAATTTATAATTTAGAAAACCAAGTAGAAATAATTCACTTGGACCTTAAAGAACTACAAAAAGAGCTAGTGCCATCTGATGATTTAGCCAAATTTAGTATTCTCTCAAAACGATTTAACGAAGTTAATGCTCTGTTAGCAGATCTTAAATTGAATTGTTTAAAATTACAAAATATGGAATTGCAAAGAGGTGAGGAAAAAGAGCCGAATATAAATGAGGAGTTTTCTCTACATGATAATCAACCCTTAATGGATATTTCATATAATGACTACTCTGAAGAATATCTTTGCTCACGACCGTATTTGGAAACATGTAACTGTGGTATATACCAGACCTCCCAAGCGGGTTATTATGAAAGTGACAAAATTAAACATGATCTCGTAAATAGTCTTAAAAAACGTCCTAGTGCACAAAGACCGAATTGTAATAATTTTATGCCAGATATCAAGGAATCTTCAATGCACTACATTCCAAACAATATAGATGATTTTGAATATCCTCAAACAAATGTTCGGTGTAGCTGCTGCAAAAACTGTCAGTTGTATACAGAATTTAATAGTGAAGGACAATATTCCTCAGCAGATCAAACTACTAATGAACAATCTGGACTTCAAACTCCACTAGCCATACCGCCAATAAATGAATTTGATATTACTAGAACTGTCTCTCATAACATTGGGCTTGCTAGAAATTTGACTTCTCAACGAGCAGCACAAGGAGCTGATAAATATGTGTTTGATGATGGAAATACGTCCCTAGTTAATTCTATGCCATGGAATAAAACCAACATGACAAAACGACAATCAAATAAGTTTAAAACTGTTCAAGCAACTTCCCCTGTCCGATATTTTAATAATGCACGACAATTGAATACGATTTCACCACTTAAGAGAGATTCCATCAATAATTACAAACGAAAGCAGCTTAAAAAATCTTTACATAAAGAAAATCATTCAGTAACGAAATCATATAATACTAAAACTAGAAATTCTGTTGGTAGAGACATCTCATCGACTGCATTATCTTCTGCTGATGCAATCTCATACTCCGAATTGCCAATAATCACAAACAACCTCTGTAAAGCCATATGGGAAATTATTGGTAATATTGAATGTGAAAATATTGTATTAACCGTGTTTTTGGAAACGAATAATTTGTATTACATTAATGTCTCTATTACCCAAACGGGTCAATGTTTGGAATGTATTTATACTAATGAAGCTGCTTTCAGAGAGGCAAAGAAGAATAGATTCTTTGAAAAGTTTTTAACATTTTTTGTATTGAATTCAAAGAACACTTTGGAGCAAAGAAATAAAATTTTGGGTCATTCGTTTGAATTTATTAATACAAGCGATTGATAATATTTACTTGTAACATAGAATTATAATTGTAAAATAATGTATTTATTCAATGTAAAGAAAATAATAAAAAACTAGTAAGAGTGATATATTCAGATGCACGAGAATACACAAATTTAGTAAGGACAAAGCCCCGTTTTAAATCAGTCCATATTTTTACATAGTCTCCATACAAATGTCCTCTTTTACTTTTAACACTGTGTGTAATTTTTTAAGTCATGGAAATATAACCATATACGGACACCAGTACGTGATAAAAGACAAAAAATACCCGTGTCTCCCAGTTTTGCCCAAAGTCATGTACTTTTTTATGGGCCCCCAAAAGATTTGGGGTCTCGGTGTCTTTATTGCAAAAAAGTGATCATTTTCTCAGGCTCATATCTTGCAAACAGTTCGAAATTTTGATTTACTCTCTGATGCAAATTTGTAGCCCTTGTCATAAAGAACAATATCAAAATAACTTCATCTTTAAGATCAAAATTTTAAAAAATTCGAAACATATTTAAAAATTATTTTTATATTTAAGCTGCCTAATATTAAGCTTTAGTTTATAATAATTTAATAGTTTATGGCCCAAACACTTAAGTCCTTTAGTGTTTTCTTACTAACTTATATTGACCTACCTAAACGGTGTTAAGAATTATTCCATATGTTCTAGAAAGTTGTTTATTGAGATCTAATGTACATTTTTGTAGTTGATTGTTTCCTTGCATTTTGAATGGTTTGCTACCTATGGACCTGAACAGGGGAAAATCCAAAAAAAATCTAATCGATTTCAGTCAGTCTAACATCGTCAGCCTAACATCGTAAAAATATAAGAAACTGATTCAGACAAAGCTTAAAATCTCTCGAAATTACAATTTTCTTTGTACAGTGGTAATGAATACATTCGTACTAAGCTTAAAGATATTCACAATTCTCCAAATATTCGAAAATAACTAATAAAGTATGGCACATTTATTTTGCATATGAGGTCCACTAATAATAACACTGTGCAACAGTGAAAAAACACACGATCATGACAGTATACGTTCGACTCTACTACCAAAGGGTAGTAAAACCCTATACACTCAGGTCTCGTTTTATGCGATAGATGCGTTCCAAAAAAAATCGCATAAATTGAATTCGCATAAAACGATACTCTAGAATCATATAAAAACTAATGATTCGTTCCAAAATTCTGAAAAACCGCATAAATTCAAATTTTAATTAAAAATCCAAAGCAAAATCGCATAAAAAAAATCAACAAAAATATATTTATTTCATTTACTTAAACAGTAAAAACCAAAACCCTTTAAAAAAAAATAAACAAAAATATAATAGGTCTGTTCATTTACTTTCCCAGTAAATACATGCAACGAGAGAATAAAATCAAAATTTACAAAATTACTCTCTTAAAATCTCAAAAATAGTAAAAAGTAAATGAACGCTTTTCCAGTAACAATTGTTTTATACACACAATTTTCATATTTTATTCCTTTTAAAACTCACATTTTCTTAAATTTTATTGAAAATTCTTTTTTTTATATTTTTTCACCACAAAAATAAAATTGAAAATAAATAAACAATAATACAAAACATATGAAATATAAGCTGCTAACTATTACGAGTTCAAAATAGAACTTGTAATAGTTTGCAACGAGAGAGCACTCTCTAAAATCTATACGCTCTTGAATTTTTCTCTACTTGCAAGTTTTTTGAGTTAATGAACGCTTTTCCAGTAACAATTGTTACTAACTAGTAACAACTTTTAGTTATTGAACATAGCTAATATTAATTCATTAATAACAGACAAAACAGAAAATTATCAACAAAATAAGCTAAAACCTTTTTTAAGGAAATTCTGTAAATATGTATGATCAATCTGAATGACTGAATAATTGTCGGCATAGTTTAGAAATTGGTTCAACGTCACTTTCATCACTAGATGCTATAATCATATCATCATATTGTAAAATATAATTTTCATCACTAGAATTTAAAAAAAAACATCTAAAATTTTAAAATCTGTTAAAGTTCAAAAAAAAAATGTTTAATTTAAAAACCGCATAAATTTGAATCCGCATAAAAAAAATCCGCATAAAACGAGACCTGAGTGTACTCAGTTTGTCCATTTTAGTGATCGTTTTTTTTATAGACCCCTAACGTTTCTGAAAATCAGTGGGGCAACTATAAAAGGTGTCATCAGTTTTTGGTTAACAGCTAATTCAGACTTTATGATATGGCTTAACTTTATATGGCATTAATATTGCTAAGAATCCGCCAAATACATTTTGTTAACATTTTTTCCAAAAAATAGCTTTTTCGTGCACGCGATCGATCGCCATAAAATTTTGTTGTGTTATTTATGTCTATATGAAAGTTATTTATGTTGAATTTTATGTCTATACCATAATTTTTAAGAGATTTATGCTCGTTAAAGAGATTTTCGGAAGAGAGCATTATATGGGAGCTATGACTAATTATGGACCAATCGCCATGAAATTAGGTCGTGTGATTTATGTCTGTATGAATGTTATTTTTGTTGAATTTTATGTGTATACCAATATTTTTAGGAGATGTATGCATATTAAGGTGTTTTTTGGAAGCGGGCATTATATGGGAGCTATGACTAATTATGAACCGATCATCATAAAATTAGGTGAGATTAAGTCAGTTTATATAAAACTTATTTGGAGCAAAATTTGTGTAGTTACCTATATAAATTAACCATTTACGACCGATAAAGTATAATTTCGGGAGAAAATTTGTATGGGTGCTAGGTGAAATAATGGACCGATTGCAGTCAGTTTCAATGGGCTTCGTTCTGGGGCCGGAAAAAATGTATGTACCAAATTTGATAACAATATCTTCAATATTTCCACTTGTACTTTGCGCCAGTCATATGAACAGGTAAAATAGAAAAAAAATTGGGAGTAATTTCATTCAAATGAAAAAAATGTTGAACAAACAGGTCAAAACCAGTCAACAAGTATATATAGGCTTAAAGAGGATACTTTGGCCTTTCTTCTGGTGGTAAAATTTGTTTAACCCCTTTTGACCCTAAGCACTTTCATTCCACTGAAATTCAAATTTGACTAAAATATAGTACCTGAGAAAAAAATTAATAACACATCAGGTATAAACGGTACAATGACAAATCATATCAGCTCCTAAAGACTATTATCCTACCAACATATATCATCCAATTATCTATAATATTTTGCGAGTAATGATAATTTACTTCTGATCAAATTTACAAAAATCACATTTTTATAAAATGACATAAAATATTTGACTTTAACAGCATGCCACGCACACAATTGACAATATTTTTATCTAATTTTTTGGCTGCCTTAGTTTCAATGGCCCATATTCATAGTCAAATACTAAAGTCGGTTCTTTTTAAAAACAACTTTAAAATAAAAACCTGCTTTTTATTAATTTGCAATCATAGTCAAAATTAAAGTATGTTTTTAAATTGAACTGACTTTAACTGGGTGCCACCGCAAATGTAGACAATGTTTTCATACAATATACAACAAAAAACAGACAAGTGGCAACGCTGAACAGCTGACATACAAAATTAAAAAAAATCCAAAAAACGTAAACAATAAAAGTAACCGAGACATCTAAAGAAAGAAAGTTGTTTGTTGTGGCAAAATGGAAAAGATAAGATTAATATCATAATTACGATATTTTGGTACTAATTTTATTGATAGCTGTTCAATAATTGCAAAATCTCTACCACTATCTTGTAACTTAAACACTTTTTACTTTGTGACGAACTTTTTTACTCGGCGAAAAACAGCTGATGCTATTGTTAAACGAGTTAAAAACAACTTCAGCTAGTTTTATATTTAAAGTCGACTTTAGCGTCAGAAGTATACTTTAACTTGTCTATGATAGACCTAAAGTCCACTCTTAAGTAAAGTCGAGTTTAATTCTCTTAAAATGTACTTTATTTTTGACCAGGGACGGAATATAACTGTTATTTTTTTATTTCAGATAAAAAGGTTACGAGGAAATTCCTTTTATTTAATATTGGGAATTTTTAACCATTACCATTGCATATATATTATTTTGGTTATCGTAACCAATTAAAGTAAGAAATATTTTTTTTTGGTTATAAGTAACCATTATATCAACCAAAAACATTTTTTGGTTAGAAATAACCATTACAAAAAAAAAATTTTTTTTTACTCGCTGGGCTATTCTGTAGGTTCACTGAAAATTTCATCAAAATCGGTCTAGCCGGTTTTGAGTTCATTCCGTACATACATACAAACATACATTTTTATATATATATATTTCATGGCTGATAACCAAAAAAAATAAATTTGGTTGTAATGGTTATTTCTAACCAAAAAAACTTTTTGGTTGATATAATGGTTACTTATAACCAAAAAAAATATTTCTTACTTTAATTGGTTACAATAACCAAAATAATATATCTATATATATAAAAGAGTAACGTGACTGACTGACTGACTGACTGACTGACTGATTCATTCATCATCGCACAGCCCAAACCGCTAAAGCTAGAAACTTGAAATTCGGGTAATGGGTTCCTTTTACAATATGTAGATCCACTAAGAAGGGATTTTTGGAAATTCGGTCGTTAAGGGGGACAAATGGGGCAAAAACGGGTAAAACCTGTACCTCTATATCTCCAAAACAAATAAACTTATAAATAATATTTTAAATGCGTCCGCCTGTAATCAAAAAAAGAGCCGACAGGTGTTTGGTACTTTTTTGAAATTCAAAATTCAAGTGGCCATATGGGGTAAAAATAGTCCCCGTAGAACCCTCTGTTAACATGTATATCTCCTACATAAATAAACATAGAAATATTATATTGAATGTATCTGGCTCAGATCAATAAAAACTAGAAATCTTTTTGGTACTTTTTTGAAATTCGAATTCCTAAGGCCTCAAAATTGTTTTCTTTTTTGGTACTTTTTTATCAAAATGTATTTTCTCACTAACAATTCCATGAACTATTATTTTCAAATAGTACGTATTACTAGGTACTTTTTTGAAAATTATTTCTTCACGGGGGACAAAAAGGGGACAAAAAAAAACGGGATAAAAACGGAGATTTGATATTATTTATTCAATTTAAAAATAAAAAAAGATAAAATATTCTTCCAACCACACAAAAAAGAATCCACAACATGCTATTCGGAAGTCAAATACAAATGGGTAAAAAGGGCCAAATTTCAGTACACTTATATTGGTACTTTTTTGAAATTCATTTCTACTATTCTATTCAAGTAGTTTTATTTTTTTTTTCAATAAAATTGTTTTGCCTCCACTGAGATTCGAACCGATGTAGTTCGGCTACAGTTCAGTAGTCTAAACCCTTAGCCTACACCAGAATGTTTATTTTCATGTTTAGAATACTAATTTTATTTTAAAATATATAGTTTTTCACCCTATTCACCATTAGTTGAATTCTAATGGTGTTGAAAATTCCAATAGTACAGACACAAACCTTAACCTTTTTTGTAAAAATTATTATTTTCACCTTATTCAATAAATTTAAAATTTATTCAACATACAGTTATATGAAATGTATATGGGAATTTATGAGGGAAAATATTAATAACAGTGTTGTAAATATAGTTGGTTTAATGCTATTTGAAATGTTATAGTTTTATTTGATAAAAAATTACAAAACAAATTATTTTGTTGAAATGTGAAACAAAACAAAAAATATTCATAAAAATATATTCATTAAAGCATTTCTCAAAAAAAAATCACGTGTTTATTCCTATTCGCTAAAATAAGAATTTTGTTCTCGCAAAATTTAATAACAATTTCAGTAAATTAAGGTCCTCATTTTATAAAACAAAACGTTTGGAAGCGTAAGCAATTTGTATGAAGAATACTGGGAAAAAAGTTTAAAACTTATTTCCATAGAATTTTATTTTAACGTTTGTCGTTTCGTTTTATAAAATTAGACCCTAAAAAAATTAAAATGTAAAGCACTATGTGTATCTATGAGTAAATCATTATTTATACTCTATTTATCAAGTTTATAAAATCAACTTATATCTCACTCAAATGTAGTATTAGAAACTTTTTATAAATTTAAAAAACAGAATTTACGCAATATGTGTCTCTATGATTAAAACCTTATTCATATTCAATTTATCAAAAGATTATAAAACAAATTTAGGGCCTCATGGAAAACGGGAGAAGATGGGCAGATGGAACTTGCTGGAATTTATAGCCAAGGTGTTTTTCTATCATAACCCATGGTCATAACCCTTAACAGTGCGAATTTTTATAGAGAAATTAAAATTTTTCGGAAATTTAAATTTCTTGGGAGGATGAATCTAAATTTCTTGGAAATGGGAGACGATGGGCGGATTGATCTTGCTGGAATATTTAAAAGGGTGTCGGTCTATCATAGTCCGTGTTCATAACCTTTAACAGTGCGAGTTCTGATAGAGAAATTTAAACTTTTCTAAAATTGAAATTTTTTGGAGGATGAATCTAACTAAATTCCTGGATAAAGGGAAAAGACAGGCGGTTGGAACTTGCTAGAGTTTATAGTCAAGGTGTTTTTCTATCATAATCCGTGGTCAGAACCCTTAACAGTGCGAGTTTTGATAGAGAAATTTATATTTTTCGGAAATTTTTTTTTTGTTTTTGTAGGATGAATCTAAATTTCTTGGAAATAGGAGAAGATTTGCGAATTAATCTTGCTGGAATATTTAGATAGGGTGTTGGTCTATCATGGTCCGTGGTCATATCCTTTAACAGTGCGAGTTCTGGTAGAGAAATTTAAATGTTTCGAAAATTGAAATTGTTTTGGAGGATGAATCTAAATTTCTTGGATGGAATTTATATTCATCCTCCAAAAAATTCCAATTTTCGAAAATTTCTCTATCAGATCTCGCACTGTTAAGGGTTATGGCCACGGACCATGATAGACCAAAACCCTATCTAAATATTCCAGTAAGATTCATCAGCACATTTTCTCCCATTTCCAAGAAATTTAGATTCATTCTACAAAAAAATAAAATTTTCGAAAAATTTAAATTTCTCTATCAGAACTCGCACTGTTAAAGATTATGACTACGGACCATGATAGACCAACACTCTACCTAAATATTCCAGCAAGATTCATCCGCCCATCTTCTCCCATTTCAAAGAAATTTAGATTCATCCTTCCAAACTGTTAAGGTTATGACCATGGATTACGATAGAAAAACTCCTTGACTATAAATTCCAGCAAGTTCCATCCGACTATCTTCTCCATTTATCCAGGAATTTAGATTCATCCTCCAAAAAATTTCAATTTTAGAAAAAATTAAATTTCTTTATCAGAACTCGCACTGGCATAGATTATGACCACGGACCATGATAGACCAACACCCTATCTAACTATTCCAGCAAGATTCATCTGCCAATCTTCTCCCATTTCCAAGAAATTTAGATTCATTCTCCAAATTAAATTTTCGTAAAAATTTAATTTCTCTGAACTCGCACTGTTAAAGGTTATGACCATGGACGATGATAGACTAACAGCCTATCTATAAATTCCATCATGTTCCATCCGCCCATCTTTTCCCGTTTTCCTAGAATTCGGATTCAGCCTCCCAAGTATATTAAATTTTGATTTTGGTCAAAATTAAAAAATTATTATCAAAACTCGCTCTGTTAAATATTATGACCACAGATTATCATAGTGGGACAGTTTGTCTATAAATTCCAGCAAGTTCATTCCACCTATCTTCTCCCATTTCCAAGAAATTTAAATTCATCCTCCAAAAACATTTTAATTTTCGAAAAATTTAATTTTCCCATCTTCTCCCGTTATGCAGGATTTTAGATTCATCCTCCAAAAAATTTAAATTTTCGAAGCATTTAAATTTCTTTATCAGAACTCGCACTGTTAACGGTTATGCCACGGACCATGATAAACCAACACCCTACCTAAATATTCCAGCAAGATTCATCCGCCCATCTTCTACCATTTCCAAAAAATTTAAATTCTTCCTCCCAAAACTTGCACTGTTAAGGGTTATGACCATGGGTTATGATAGAAAAACACTTTGCCTATAAATTCAAGCAAGTTCCTTCTGCCCATCTTCTCCCGTTATAAAAGAATTTAGAATCATCCTCAAAAAAATTTAAATTTTCGAAAAATTTAAATTTCTCTAGCAGAACTCGCACTGTTAAAGGTTATGACCACGGACCATGATAGACCAACACCCTACCTAAATATTCCAGCAAGATTCATCCGCCCATCTTCTCCCATTTCCAAGAAATTTAGATCATCCTCCCAAGAAATTTAAATTTCCGAAAAATTTTAATTTCTCTATCAAAACTCGCACTGTTAAGGGTTATGACCATGGGTTATGATAGAAAAACACCTTGGCTATAAATTCCAGCAAGTTCCATCTGCCCATCTTCTCCCGTTTTCCATGAATTTAGATTCGTCCATCCATAATAATTAAATTTTAAAAATTCCGCAAAAGTATAAAACTATGTTTGACATTTATGATTTGACTTAGTTTTTGGAAAAAACGGGAGATTAGTTCCCGTTTCAATCATTAGTGGTACATTAGGTTCAACCGTGTGGTTATTATTCCATTTTGAATACACTTTCCTTGATTTACAATGTTTAACGGTGTCATGTAAACTTTTAAACATAACTCTGTTAACTCAACTGGTTTGTGTCTAGGGTTATAAATTTCGAAATTTAACTTCACACACATTATTAAATTAGTATATCTTTATCTATCTACTATTAATATTTGCAATTATTATTATGAATTTTCAATTACGCAAGCAGTTTTGAGATGCTTTAATACTTCAAAATATCATGGACTACAAACAATTGTAAGGTGTATTTACTTTACGCAATAATTAAAATTTCTATAATAAACATTTTAAAATAATTTACGTAGTTGTTTTGTTATTTCCACATTTTTTCGCTAACGAAGTAGCGGGTTGCATGCTAGTATCTTATAAAAATGGTTAATTATAACCATTTTATAAATTCATCAATATAAATGGTTAAAAATGATTTTTTTGTCGTTTATCTTATAATTGTTACGTCCCTGTTTTTGACTATGATTATGGGCCAATGTGTTTACTATTGAATGGCATTAACATTTTTGAAATCGGAGTTAACAGCTTTCTTTTCAGCATAAAAAAAATAAAAAACTCGTGCGGACCATTTATCGAAATAAATTAAAATCTGGACTTACAAAAAAACACGAGTTTGGACCTTTCTATATTAAGGTAACGATATATTAACATATTTAAGGCTCTGGTAGTTTTATTTCAGCTATATTGAAAAATGCAATCAACATTAGTTTATTTTAAATTAATCAACAAAATACCACAATTTGGCTTTCCAAAAAGCATACGTAAATTTTACTCATAGTAAGTGCTGAATTAATCTGCATTAACATGTGGTCATAGTTGGAAGAGGGGCTTAAAATTTCATGAAGAAATATGTTCTAGATCAGGGAAGCGCAAAAAGAGAAATTCTAGTTTGTGTGTATGTATGGGTTAAAAATAAAAAATCCGCAACAACATCAACCAACATATTTGTATTTTTACGCTCAATTGTTTGCAACTAAATGAGTTATTTGTATTTTTTACGCTCTTGCTGTGTGTTTTGTTTACTTTCGGGTTGTGTACGTGTAAATTCACGAAAATGTTCGTAATCTCAACAATATGAACGCCTACCAATGTTCTAGATTAATATTTCACTAATGGCACGACATGACAAATTTATAATATAAATAATTACACATTTAATCGATGATATCTTATCATTTTGTTACATGAGTTAGGTTTTTGACAGCAGATTTATGTATTTAACTCCCAGTGACGCATCTACATACACTTTTTCTTAAATCAAGTAAATTTTTAAATATTTCAAAAGAAATCCCTGAAAGATCTCAATATTTAGGTTAAACTTGAACACGAAATAGTCCAGCTCACGAACAGATCCGAAAACAAAGCAAGGTTTATATGTCTGATACAACAACAAAATACATTGACTAACATGTTGTTGCATGAGTTAGGTTTTTAACAACGGACTTTGCTTTTTGAAAATTATGTCTCGTCTCTATGTTACCCTATGATACGTATATTGACACATACTGTATCTACAAAACTATGACAATTTATTAAAAAAAAATTTTATTTTATTTACATACAGACATAAATAATTTTAGCAATTTTCAACTGACACCAGGAAATTGCTTTAAATCAGAAGGCAAATTAGGAAAACAAAACAAAACTTTATATAATACATCACATAACGTCTTAAGAATAATGCAATATTTCGCCTCAAATCACAAAATGTCTGAACCCAATGCAACATATGCCAGAATTCAAAGCATAAGAGTAAAAAACTTAGAACAACAAGTTCATTTGATGCACAAAGAGCTGCAACGGATACGTGACAGAATGTTGCCTAAGGAGGATCTAATTAGATTAGGTAATATTTTGGAGAGACTGAAAGAGTTGAACTTAACTTTAACAGATCTCAGAAATCACTATAATAATATGCAGCAAACCTCATCATATAAGAAATATGATAATATGCTTACAAAAAACAAAACGCTGTATAATGAAACTAATATAGTGAAGCAAAATTCATATACTAACAAAAATATTGTAAAAAGTTTTGAAGGCGAAATTGATAGAGAACCACAATTTGAATACGAATATTATTCCAAACAAGTAAAATGTCCTCCAAGAGAAAATGCAGGAAATGATCAGAAAAAATCGTTAAACACAATTGAGCAACCGGATAATATTTCTATGAAAAGTCAGTTAAATGTGGAAGATGCTGGATCAAAGAAAGAAATAAATGAACCTTTTAAAACATGTAAACAACTTATGGATGAAATAAAACCACCAGGAAGCATTTTGGGAAATTACTTAATGAAATTGCAAGATTTTCGAACTGATCCTGAACTGAGACGACAAAGATGGGAGAAAAAACAACAAGAAAAACTGCAACAACTACAGAAACGAAAAAATATGGTAATATCTTTTGAAGATAACCAAACTGCAATAGAAGGAATTATACCAAATAACACAAACAATTTTATGGAAAAACAAAATTCTTCTTCATCTCTGGCAGATTCTTCTGAAATTCAAAGTGATCAAAAGGAATATATAAAAAGTAGAATAGATCTCTCCCCCATCAGATATAAAAGTGAAACAACTGATTCCGGTTTGGCTTTAGACTTACCTGTGATTGAAGACAATCTTTCGGAAGTCGTCTTCGAGATCATAAACAATATCGATCAAGATTCTGTTGCTTTGACAATTGTTCTAGAAAACGATAATCTTTATCACATTAGTGTTTCTCTAATATCAAGCGGCCATTCGTTATCGTGCTTTTTAGCCACCGAAGAAGCCATACAAGAAGCTAAACAACAACATTTATTTCAAGACTTATTAACATTTTTTGTAGTCAATGCTGATAATTCTGATGCTCAAAAAGATCGCATTTTGGGACATTCGTTTGAGTTTATCAAAATTAATGTTAATTAGAATTTTACGGACATATTTTGTTTGTTTTCTGATTAAAACTATTGTTAAATAAATTTTTGTACAGACTAGTTCTTTTATGTCCTTCATATTAACAGGTAAGAGTTTTATATACAAGTGCAGGTAAATAAGTCCGTGACTTCCCGAATCTTAACTGAAAGGGCAACAATGCTCCTGTCGACAAGCATCACACAGTGGGGGATCTGAAAAAAAAGTGGAAATAAATCTGTAACTTCTAATCGGGCAATTCGTTTGCCCGATTTTAATAATATAGAGGAGGTGTTGATAAGTTTATGTTTTGAATTTTGGCTTACAACACCAAGGGGGAGCCGAGCCACAATGACCCAAAGTGGGGCACCTCGGGTATATCAAAAATTAAAAATGATGCCAAATTTTTGTTCCGATTTCTATTTTATATATATGGAATCTACTAGACGATATCTACAAAAAACATTGCTTCAGCCATATATTATCTCTTAAAGTTTACGATTTATTCGCATTTGAAAAGTAAAATTTTATTGGTCTGGTTTTTTGCTAATAACCGATCCAATTCATTCCAGATTTTCTTGAAATATAATTTTTTGAATTAACAAGACATGTATTAATAATAGTATAAAAGAATTGTTTAAAAACATCTACTGACTCAAAAGATATGTGCATTCAAACATAAAAAAAATAAAAAAGTAGTTTTTTCCCCATTTTTTTTCGAAAAAAGTACTTACATTAATTTTAAATTGTACAGAAAATATGAAAAAGGTAAATAGTGTATTTATATTTTTCTGAAAGACAACATTTCGTGAAATATTATAAAATCAAAATAATATCAAAATTCATATTATTACGTGGCCCAGAGCCTTCCGAAGTAGACATATTTTTTAAATAAATTTCAACTTTAGACAACATTTTCTCAAATCGCATAAATTAAGACTTGTTTTGTATGTCCCAATATGTTCTTCAATATCGTGCAAAGGGATTTCATAGCACCGAGCTTGGTGCCTTCAATAAATCAAAAAATCTAAAAAATACCAATTTTGGGATTTTTGGTAAGTTTTTTCGGAATTGTGGGATTGTCATTAACAATTCACAAATATCTTTTTCACTTTTGGATTTGGATCGAAAGTTTCTATATAGTGTAAAATTTCATTAAAAACGATTCATAAACAAAATTTTATTGCATTTTAAAAATTAAAATTTTTCCAAAAAAATCAGCTATAATATTTTATTCCCATATTTTTGAAAAAAGTCTTCTATAATTTTTTAATTCTTAAAAATTTTGTATATTTTTTGAAAAGTACTTTTTGCAATATTTTTGTTTCCCATCCGATTTTTGGAAAGCGCTCGACTTTAAAACTCCGTCCTTCAAAAATACTAAAAAATTTTATAAATTTTAATATTTTATTTAACAGAACATCATTGGCTCAGTTACATTAAAAAATTTATAAAAATGTTTGTAATGACAACTAGATATTTCGTGCATTATTTTGTAATGAGTGATGGTTACCCAGTACATTATTTTATTTACTAGAATAAGTACTTATTTTTATACAGGTTGTTAATGAACTTTTGCATTTAGCACAGCTATCTAGTGTGTTTGACTGGAAAACGGGAGGTTAGTGGTTCGTGACCTGTCAAAGCCATTAATTTTTTTGTACCCTCTACGATGGGTAGTCATCTTGACGCGATGTAGATGCTTAAGTGCGATGATTCGCGTTGGCCATGCTGGAGGGGACAGTTTAACTTGAGTTGGCTGTCTCTGGCAGGGTCTCCCATTCCAGAAGGGCACGCGTTGAGCATGATACTAAGAACTACCCTCCCTTTGTCTGATAGCGTCTGTTCTCCTCTGGGGCGGCTATCAGATGCTATTTCCATCGAACCATTTTCCCCTCATTGAGAGGGGTGGTTAAGGTGGATAGTCCGGCTGGTCCGTAAGGACTCTTTAATGTCCGTCCGAAATCCACCAGCGTCTGTTTCCCATATTGGGCGGCTGGTGGTCTGCGTCTGTTTCTCCAATGGGGCGGCAGTTATATCAACACCTGGCAGCAGGTATAAAATGCAATTAATTGTCCATCAGGACACATGGAAGAGGATAAGTCATGCCCCATGTACCCGGTCGGGGGCTTCATAATCTCCGGGGACCCTACTCCCACAGCGATGGTTTCGGGCTGTGGTGAGTCGAATGCTACTGCAACTCAGGCTAGTCAGGTGATCACACCGGGCCCGACTAGTCTGCATGCTACTGGTGTCGCAAGAGGTCAATCTGGCATACCCAGATTGGCTGATTGTAAAAAATCCAAGGCAATAGGTGGTAGTGACCTAAGCGGCGAGGTACCTCTGGACTTCTCTCCAAGTACCTCCAAAGCCGCGAAAGCCCAAGTCGTCAAGGCGGCTAAACCCCCTGTTTCGGGTGCCTCTAAGGATGAAGCGACTAAGTCGCCCCTCACGGATGCTTCCCATATGCCAACTGTGCGCTCAGGTCTTGTGAAGGAATCCTCCTGTCCTGAAGACGCATCACCCCTGGCCAATCCCGGCTCTGAAATTAACCCCAGGCATAAAAACCCTGCTAGAAGGGCTGCTACCACCAGGCGTTCCGCTTACCGCTTTGTTGAGGCACTTGGCTCAAAAAAAGTCGAGGATCTCACTAAGGAGCAACAAGCTTCTCTTTCCTGGGCGAAAGCCTATATTGCTGGTCTCAAGACCGCTCCTCCTTCTGCTGAATTACCAGCGGGGCCTAAACGGCAACGTTCAGAGGAGGATACAGCGACCAAGAGCCAGTAACCGGGACCTAAACGTCCCAAAGCGGCACAAAGGTCGTTAGCTAAGTCCTTTAGCGAGATTGTCAAAGACAGTCTTGTCAGGGCGGTTATCGACCGGAGTGCGAATGACGGATCCATATCTCAATTGAATTGGGATATGGTGAAGCAAAAACTGGTAGGGGTGTTTTGGAAAGTTCTCAAAGAGAACCCAGGCACTCCTCCACAATGCGATGACGCTGGTTGGTACCAGGGTCACGTAAAACTTATGTCTTGTGTAGATGAACGCTCAGCGTTGCTACTAAAGACTGCCGTCGCATCACTGGGTGAGGTTTGGCCGGGGTCTAGGCTTGAGGTGGTATCTGTGAGTGAGATACCCCGAAAGCCTAGATCCATAGCTAAAATACCAGCTGAGCCATCTAGCCCGGAGGAGATCTTGGAGATCCTTCAGTGCTGTAACCCACAGCTTCCAACTCAAGACTGGAAAGTTGTTAAGGTTACGGACGCTGAGGGCTCTTCAAGGAAAGCGATCGTTGTCCTGAATAAGGACTCTTTGGGGCCGCTAAGGAAGGCACAAGGGAAGGTCTACTATGGATTTGGTACGATCATCCTGCGTGTCTATCGTAGCGACAACAAAGGCGATACATCCTCAGGTGATGTAAAGCCCATGCTCTCGGAAGAGGGCATGGATTGCAATGACGCCACTGATCCAGCCGACACTGAAGAGACCAACTCAGTCTCCGAACTAGTTGGTACATTCTTTGAACGGATGGATGAGGTGGTGGACGAGGACGCCCTCCTGAATTCTGACCAGGAGGACGCCGACGTCACTATTGTAAAAATGGAGCATGGTGAGGGTGACACAGATAAACCTTCACCACTCTAAAGCAGCATCAGCTGCACTGCTCCTCCGAATTGCTCAGAACGGGGAGGAGCTAGTCATGGTCCAGGAACCTTGGGTCCATCAGGACCGTATCTGTGGACTATGTCTGAAGGGCTATAAGCTCTACTTCGCTAAAGGCGCAGGTAAAATTAGATCCTGTATAATGGCTAAAAGCTCTTTGAAAAATCTTCATTCTGTCTGATTACAGTAATGAAGATACAGTAGCAGTCTCATTGGAAACTAATGAAGGCTGTTTGTTATGGCTGATATCCAGCTACATGACGCATGACCACGGGGAGCATCCACCAAACGATGATATCCGTAGTGCTGTGAAAAAGGCGAATGAGTCCAGGATACCTTTGGTTATCTGTGCTGACGCTAACTCGCACCACATTGTATGGGGTAGCAGCGACACCAACACAAGAGGTGAGAGTCTTTTCAGTTTCATACTTAATAGTAGTTTGGAAGTAGTTAATAGACGTTCAGAACCTACCTACATATACATCCTCAGGTGATGTAAAGCCCATGCTCTCGGAAGAGGGCATAGATTGCAATGACGCCACTGATCCAGCCGACACTGAAGATACCAACTCAGTCTCCGAACTAGTTGGTACATTCTTTGAACGGATGGATGAGGTGGTGGACGAGGACGCCCTCCTGAATTCTGACCAGGAGGACGCCGACGTCACTATTGTAAAAATGGAGCATGGTGAGGGTGACACAGATAAACCTTCACCACTCTAAAGCAGCATCAGCTGCACTGCTCCTCCTAATTGCTCAGAACGGGGAGGAGCTAGTCATGGTCCAGGAACCTTGGGTCCATCAGGACCGTATCTGTGGACTATGTCTGAAGGGCTATAAGCTCTACTTCGCTAAAGGCGCAGGTAAAATTAGATCCTGTATAATGGCTAAAAGATCTTTGAAAAATCTTCATTCTGTCTGATTACAGTAATGAAGATACAGTAGCAGTCTCATTGGAAACTAATGAAGGCTGTTTGTTATGGCTGATATCCAGCTACATGACGCATGACCACGGGGAGCATCCACCAAACGATGATATCCGTAGTGCTGTGAAAAAGGCGAATGAGTCCAGGATACCTTTGGTTATCTGTGCTGACGCTAACTCGCACCACATTGTATGGGGTAGCAGCGACACCAACACAAGAGGTGAGAGTCTTTTCAGTTTCATACTTAATAGTAGTTTGGAAGTAGTTAATAGACGTTCAGAACCTACCTACATTGTTTCAAACAGAAGTGAGGTACTAGACTTAACACTTGTGAGTGCTGAGCACCACAGTATGATTAACAATTGGGCTGTCTCCGACGACTGCTCTTTTTCTGATCATCTATATATTGATTTCAATATCAGTGTAACTTATAGGAGTGATAATACCATTCTAAATAGGAGGAAGACCAATTGGGAGTTGCAGAGTGATGTACTCTCCCGGTCTCTACCAAACCCGCCCACTATTGAAAATAGGGACGATATTGAGGTAGCAGTTGAGGCACTTACAGAAGCGTTCCAATCAGCTACTAATTTGGCCTGTAAGCCGAATATCTGCAGGGGTAGGAATAAGCCACCCTGGTGGAACCCTGAGATTGCACACGCAAGAAGGGCGTGTCGTAAATTGTTCAACGAGGCAAAGGGGCTGGGTAACTGGCCGGAATATAAGTCCTCAGTGAACCACTTTAAGAACCTTACGAGAAATGCGAAAAGGAAAGCCTGGAGGGACTTCTGTAGCGGCGTGGAAGGATCCTCTGAGACTAACCGATTACGTAAAATTCTATCAACTTCACCGGTTGTACCAAGCTATATCCAGAAACCCTGTGGTAGATGGACTCTGAATAGTAAGGAAACACTTGAGGTCCTATTAGATACTCATTTTCCAGGTTGCCTTCCAGTCGATGATGAGACTGTGAATGGGGCTGCCGATTCTGCTGCTCCGGGTGATAACTCTGTTCCGATAAACAGGGATAGAATCCAATGGGCAATCAAAAGCTTCGACCCGTTTAAATCTCCTGGGCCGGATGGCATTATTCCTGCTGATCTTCAAAAGAACGAAGAAATAGTTGTACCATGGCTCATTAGCATATACACAGCGTGTATTAGATGGACCTATATCCCCACATGGTGGACGAGATGTAGAGTAGTCTTCATTCCTAAAGGTGGTAAGGCGACTCACACTAAACCAAAGGATTATAGGCCAATTAGTCTTGCATCCTTTCTGCTGAAAACCCTAGAAAGGGTGATTGACGTATATCTGAGAATGACCATTCCGTCGGAACTCATCTCTAAATCCCAACATGCCTACACCAAAGGCAGATCTGTGGAAACAGCTCTACATTCGCTAGTTGGCTCCATTGAGGAGTCGCTAATACATAAGGAGTATTCACTTGTTGACTTTCTCGATATTGAAGGAGCTTTTAACAATGTCAGGCCCGATGCCATCCTATCTGCGATGGATGAACTGGGAATTGATCTATGTGTTCGCCGACTAGTCGAAAAGATACTCGGTTATAGAGTCATTTGTGCTACTTTAGGTGGTGTAAGTGTTTTAAAAGTGGCCAATCGTGGAACCCCGCAGGGGGGTGTTTTATCACCACTTCTGTGGAATTTGGCTATGAATTCCCTGTTGATCAGGATGGACAACAGAAGGATCAAGACAGTCGCATATGCTGACGATGTTGCAGTTTTTATATCTGGTAAATTTCTGGATACAATATCTAGTTGTATGGAATCAGCATTAAGTACACTGAGTGAGTGGAGTATTTCAAGTGGACTTAGTGTGAACCCACAAAAAACGGAATTGGTTCTCTTCACTAGGAGCTATAAGATCGATGACTTCAGACCACCTAGACTGAATGGAATCAGTCTTGAGATTAGAGATAATGCGAAGTATCTTGGCATCATTCTAGATAAAAGACTGCCCTGGAATTTCAATATTCAAAACAGGATTAACAAGGCTTATGTAGCCATCTACTCCTGTAAGAAGGCAATTGGTACAAACTGGGGTATTATGTCGAAGGGTATCAGTTGGATCTTCAAAGCAGTTGTTAAACCCATCTTGTTCTATGGAGTGTTGGTGTGGTGGCACGCCTTGGATAATGCTACTCACCGTAAGGCTGTGGAACGAGTTCTCAGGACTATTGCGATACTGATTACAGGCGCTATAAGGACTACCCCCTCTAAGGCACTTTTTACTATCCTGAACTGGTTACCAGTTGATTTGATGGTGATACAAATGGCTCTCAACTCTGCTGTGAGACTAAATGCTGGATGTTCGTGGTATGGTAAAGATCATGGGCACTCTAAGATACTGAACTACTATGGGTACTTACATAGTAATGTCGATTACTGCATCGCAAAACCATTTTTCGATATGCATTTCCATATTAAGATCCCGAATAGGGATTCATGGCAGCGCGGACTCTTACCCCCTGATGATGTCATAAGGGTATTTACTGATGGCTCAAAGAGGGGCAATAGGGTCGGTGGTGGTTTCTTTATTGAGAACTATGGGATTAAATCCTATTTCAGGCTACCTAGCTTTTGTACGGCTCTTCAGGCGGAAATTACGGCCATTAAACGTGCATCCAACTGGCTGATGTTTTATCAAATATCTGGTGATATATGTATATTTACCGATAGCAAGGCTGCCGTTAACGGAATAGCGGGTGTCTTTACGACATCTAGGTTAACCGAGGGATGCCGGGTATCCCTTAATGAGATAGCGAGACATTCTAGGATAACGCTTATATGGGTCCCTGGCCACGATGGTAATCAGGGTAATTGTATAGCTGACGAACTGGCCAAAATGGGGGCGATGATGGATGATGATGAGATCGACCCCTTTTCTGGTATTTCCCTTGCTATATGCAAGATGGCTGTTCAGCGGACACTATATGAATCTGCACAAAGCAGGTGGACCAATGAGTCTTCCTGTGTTACAACGAGGTCTACTTGGCCCGTATATGATGCCAGCAGGACGAATCTACTTATGGAATTTCGTCGTGAGCAAATAAGGCTAATTGTCTCCTTCATTACAGGACACTGTATAATTGGGACACATGCTAGGAGATTGGGCCTACGGTATAATGACTACTGTAGGAGCTGCCATAATGAAGAAGAGGATGAGACGGTGTCACACCTATTCTGTCAATGCCCGGCTCTGATAAATCTGAGGGAACGTATCTTCGGAACACCATTCCTATCATGCTTAGATGAGCTATCAAGGATAAGTCCTAGACGAATCTACTCATTCATCAGAGAATCTGGTTGGTTTAGCCTGGAAACAACGGACGTATAACTAATACCAAGATGTTTACCCCCTGGGTATCACAATGGGATCAGTTTTGAATGGACCCAAGTGAGCTGCTTGAAGAGTGGCTACCCATGGAACCTAACCTAACCTAACCATATTCATTTATATGTTGATGTTAAAACTATTGTTAACTTACAATAAAATAACTCGTACATGGAGCAGTGAGTTAGCAGCTTGACTATCAAACACAAGCAAATAATGTGACTGATCGATTCCCACACAAAGCAATATTGGTTGTGTTTTTTTTTTAGCTACATATTCTTATTGTGAATTTACTACTTATTTCTTAACTGATTGTAAGTACATTTGTAAGCTTGACCCATGAATTTTTTAAAAATCTCGTACAAAGGTAAGTAGTGCTTCAGTCAAATAATAAGTATTATGCCTTGGCTCCAATATTACTTGCTGGCTATATTTTGCTGGGATGTACTAAAATCTCTATTTATTAACAAAACTGAATGAAATTTTCAATGTTTTTTAAATTTGTCATTCTAAATAACAAAGTGTAAACAAACTTGTCAAAAGGTCAGAGGGAATCCCGCAATTCCTAAAAATTAGAGCGAAAATTCCAAAAATGGTATTTTTACGATTTTGCCCATAGCGTCCACATATCCTTTGAGCTTAGATAGGTAAAGCTGCTTTCCGTTTTTGAAATTGAAATTTTGATAAAAAAATAGGTCAAATTCTGAAGAGCGTGGAGCGACATATTCGAAAAATGGGACATGTTTTTATACCAAAATATTCTCCGTAAAGATACCTTACAGAAAAACATAAAATTGTTATACGTTCTTAATGAAAGTTTGTGATTTCTACATTTTTCATTTCCGACCATATTAAGTCGATTAAGCCATGTCCGCCTGTCTGTCTGTCTGTCTGTCTGTCTGTCTGTCTGTCTGTCTGTCTGTCTGTCTGTCTGTCTGTCTGTCTGTCTGTCTGTCTGTCTGTCTGTCTGTCTGTCTGTCTGTCTGTCTGTCTGTCTGTCTGTCTGTCTGTCTGTCTGTCTGTCTGTCTGTCTGTCTGTCTGTCTGTCTGTCTGTCAGAAAAATCGGTCCACAAATGGCTGAGATATGAGGAAAAAACCAAGACAACCTCGATTTTTGACCTATTTTTGACCTATATTTGGATTACTAAGGCATTAATATAGACAATATGGATATCTAATGATAGATATTTCAAAGACATTTGCAACGTATATAAGACCATAGTAAGTTGGACCTACAATGGGTCAAAATCGGAAAAAAAAATTAAAAGACAAAAAAAAATAAATTTTTTTAAATTTAAAAAAAAAAAAATTTAAAATTTAAAATAACAATCGAAAATTTTTTTTTCCAAAATATTTAAAAATTAAATTTTGTTTACCTAAAAATATTTAAAATTTTAAGGTATAATTTGGCGAAGGGTATATAAGATTCGGCACAGCCGAATATTGCACTCTTACTTGTTTTTATTCGATTCGAAATTTTCAGGAGATGGTTTGTAAAGAAAAAAAATTAAAAAATTCCGGGTAAAACTCGGAAATTGTATTGTATTTTTACAATATTTGGGTTGAAATGATCTAGAAAAAATCAATTTCCCAAAATTTTTCAATTTTCAAAAAAGCACATTTTGTTCTGCGGCTCCTCGTGTATGAAAACGGTAATTACCAAATGAAGATGTATGTAATGAAGACGGTAAGTAAAAGTCAATAAAAAAACAAGTAAGAAAGTATGGTCGGTCAAGCCCTACACTAAGTAAAAGAGTAAAAACATTTATGTTTTAAAATTTCAATAATTTATATTTTTGAGTGATTTTCGGAAGTGGACCTTATATGGGGGCTATGACTAATTATGGATCGATCACCATAAAATTAGGTCGATTTGTGATTGATTTGTGTCTATATGAAAGTTTACTATGTTGAATTTTGTGAGTATACCAACATTTTTAAGCGATTTATGCACGTTAAAGTGATTTTCGGAAGCGGGTCTATATGGGAGCTATGACTAATTATGGACCGATCGTAACAAAATTTGGTGACATGAATTTTGTATATACAAAACTTATTTGGATCGCAATTTGTGGAGATGCATTTATAAATTAAATATTTATGACCGATAAAGTCCAATTTCGGAAGGACATTTGTTTGGGGGCTATGTGAAATAATGAACCGATTTCAGCCAGTTTCAATAGGCCTGGTCCTTGGGCCGAAAAAATAATATGTACCAAATTTGATCGAAATATCTTCAAAATTGCGACCTGTACTCTGCGCACAAGGTTTACATGGACAGCCAGCCAGCCAGCCGACCAGACGGACGGACGGACGGAATCGTTTAATCGACTCAGAAAGTGATTTTAAGTCGATCGGTATACTTTAAGGTGGGTGTTAGACTATGGTGGTGTAGGGTATAAATATGGTATTTAGTAATTTCAACTGGTTACCAAGTTTTTATTTGGTAAGAATTGGTCCACAAATAACATTGGGTCTTACATATGAACTCTATATCGGAATGGATCTTCAATGCTTTTCTAACTGTTTGATATTAGCGCAGAAATAAAATGCATTTCGATTACATATTCTGTATTAGGAACCACAAAGTCAATTCGTTACTTTTTTACCCGCAATCCACATACATGTATGTATGCAGCTATATACTGACATATGCTCCACCAACTGTTTATCGTGTTATTTTTATAGAAAACACTTTACATGTTTTATTCGAAAATATTTGTTGATTTTAAACTCAGCAATATTGTTTATTGTTTTTTGCTTCAAATACGTAAAAATGTATGTATGTGGAGCATATTTACAGTTTACAGTTTTAATATAGGTTTCCAATGAATGCATTTTATATACATATATCGTTACCTAAAATGCAAATAGCCGTAACTACCTTTTTATTAATTTAACCCCCACTAATATGAAGTCTAGTTATAAGTTAACTTAAAATTATACTATCGTTTAATATAGTTTTTGTATGAAAACTGTGTGATAGTTGGGGTAAGTGGAAAAACTAAATTATTTGATTTATAAACAAATATTGTTAAATTTATAAAAATTATATTTTAAATTTTATATCTAAGTTATTCCCTTTTGCATTTTTGCTGAAGATATACATATGTATGTAAATGTGTATGTTAATATACATACCTATTTCCATTTCAACTATTTATGTGTTTTCTATTTATGCATTGACTATCTGAAATAAAATACTCCAAAAAAAGTAATGTGAGCTATTTATGTTTATCTATTATACATTTTGTTGATGATGCGGATTTTGTGGTAAAATGAAAAGTGTGTAATGTCTATAAATGCAATAAAATAAACATTTTATAGTAAACTAAACATTAGCCAAATATGTGTGGTTTCCATACACTATCAACACATGTTTTAATTTCTAAAATAGCACAGTGATGCCAAGAGCAAGTATTGAAATGTGATTGGAAAAATACAGAATTTATTTAAAATAAATTTAAAATGTAAATACATAGAGATGAAACGTTATTGTCAGTATATTTTGTTATTGTATCAGACATATGATTTGTGGATTTTTTTTGACAATGCGAAGTGTCTCGTTTCTATGTATAATGATATTTATGTGTAAAGATATAGCGTGGAATATTAAGTAAAACAATTTAAAGAGTTCTTTAAAAACAAGGATATATACAAACAAATAGTACGGTTAATACCTATTTCAATATCACTCTAATAATGATGTTTAATTCATGGCTATATAAACTAGTCTTCGCTTAGTCCTAGGTTTCGCTCCAACTCCCAATATATCACCCATGTTTAGGCAATAAATATTTCTTACCTCCTAATAAATAAACACAAACTGAAAACAATTTTAAAATTAATGGTAAACTGAGTGATTGTCATACAAAATTTTAAAATGCAATAAATTGTCTGTCTGTGTTTGTTATGCAGTACCTATATAAATGTATAGTTTTTCTCAAATATTTTAATTTTAAGTATTAATGGCAACTCTGTAGCTTAAACATTTGTTATTTCCTGTAATTTTAGCAACATCAATAACATGTCCCTTACAGATTGAAATATTTTTGAAAAGGATTTACATTAGGCTGGGTCGATTTGTATGGAGGATCAAAAAGTAAAAAATCGTATAGCAGAAACGCAATCTACGGAAAATTCTTAGAAAGTTTCCTCAAGAGACAATAGGTCTAAAATCATCTTGCGCATTTCGTCTTTTATCCAATAAAAAAACTATGAAAACAAGTAAGAGTGCTATATTCGGCTGTGCCGAATCTTATATACCCTTCACCGAATTATACTTCAAAATTTGTACTTTGTTTTGTTAATTTTTTGTAAAAAAAATTTGTTCGATTATTTTAAATTTTCAATTTTTATTTTTTTAAATTTTCAATTTTTTTTTTTAAATTTTTTTTTTTGTTTTTTAAATTCTTTTTGTGAAAAAAAAAATTGGGGTTAAAATTGCAAATGTCGTTGCAAATGTCTTTGAAATATCTATCATTAGATATCCATATTGTCTATATTAATGTCTTAGTAATCCAGATATAGGTCAAAAATCGAGGTTGTCTTGGTTTTTTCCTCATATCTCAGCCATTTGTGGACAGATTTAGCTGATTTTAAATAGCAAACTTCTCGAAAGCATGTCTGACAGAATTATTGATGATTTGGACCCCGAAGATATCTGGGGTCTTCAGAAAATTTATTTCAACAGACAGACAGATGGACATGGCTTAATCGACTCCGCTATCTATAAGGATCCAGAATATATATACTTTATAGGGTCGGAAATGAAAAATGTAGAAATTACAAACGGAATGACAAACTTATATATACCCTTCTCACGAAGGTGAAGGGTATAAAAATAATTGTATTGGAATATCATTGGATAAAAGACGAAATGCGCAAGATAGGATTTGATTTCTTAGAATTTTCCTTAGAATGCGTTTCTGCTATACGATTTTTCGTGAAAAAAATCGACCCACCCTAATGTACATCCATATCAAAAAAACGTTCAGCAAATAATAGATTGATATGTTTTTTATAATTTTTATTAACTAAAAAATTTGTAATGCAATTATTTATAATGAATCGTAATGTATACTTATATTTAGCATATCTTTTTAAAAAGATATACAAATCAACAATTAAGAATGTTATATTCGACAGTGCCGAATCTTATATACCCCCACCAATATGTGCAGCGTTTTTTTGTGCATTTTACATCAAAATGGGCAATATGATTTCACCTAGCCCCTGAAAGTACTCTGAAATTATACTGTAGAGTATGGCGAAAATCGGGCAACATTTGTCCCCCCTTAGAAAACGACTTAAACATTCATAATTGTCTTATTATAACACTGCCCAACATATTGAGACTATTTGATTGAATCAGAATAGCGACCCTCTAATTCTGAAATAGCATGTTGACTAGAAAATTTTTGTAGAATAAACTTATAGTCCAGCTGGTCTGAATTTTTTTTACAGTGGGTTAAAGTTTTAGTTTTTTGATCGATGGAAGCATTATACTAACTGAAAAAGTGTTGTAAGTTATATTGTGGAATTTTATGGGACTCATTTTTGTGGAAGATCTTAACCATCTATCTCCTCTCTTTAGAGGTCAATTTGACAATTTTTTTCGAGAAAATCAAAAAAGTCATTTCGAAAAGAACATTTAAGGATTAATTTATGAAAATGTTTGCCGGAAAATTTCAGAAAGAAGCCAAGGTTGTAAATAATGCTCTTTGCGCTTATCAAAAATCAAAATATGTCCTTAAGCAGATCTACAAAAAACTTGCACACATATGTAAGTTATCTCTTTTAGTTAAAGAGAGATTTAGGTTTATTTATGTATTTTTTTAATTATGCTCGATCTTTCTTTAGTTTTTTAGATATAGGGAGCCTATGGAATATCGAAATCTTGCGATACAATTTCGAATACAATAAAAACAACTTGCTAACAGTTATCTCGTCCCAATAAAATGTTACACGCATCCAAAGTTAGAACATGTAAAAACTTCGGATCATACTTGGATTTTTGGCGGTGTTTTTAAAAAATGTGAGACCCGAAGTGGCGTGTAATTTTGCTATTTAAGCGTAAAGAGTTTTATTTACAACTTTGATATCTTTGGTGACCCCCACTGAATTCTTGTGAATTTGAGTTTTGGTCAAAAAATTGATTTCTTTCGATTTCGATAACTGGTTTATTACATCTCTAACAGATTAGCAAGATTTTATATACACAATACTTCTAAACGGGGGTTCGCCATCATCAGCAACATTTACAAATCAAACTAGACAAGAAAGTCTATTTTTGCGTTTGACTTATATAAATTACGAGTGTTAATGATTAATCAATGCAGTGATTTGCAAATACTTTTCAGCTCTATTAACTCTTCACATACTTGAATTATTCATAATCGTGGAAGGATTAACCGATGTAGATATTGAAAGTTCTTATATATACATATTTTAATAATAATTAGCTGAAGCTAAAATCATTTATTGAGAGTCTGGACTCTTGTGGGTCAATAAGTTCATGTCTTTTTGAATTTCCTGCCTCTTAATTGAAAGGGCAACACTGCTTCTGTCAATAATGGCGTTTTCTTTTCTGGCATAAATGATGCCTTTATTCTGACTTTTACCGTTTTCTGTGTTCTTTTCTAAAAAAATGTAGTTTGGTAAAGTTCAAATAATGTTGCCCTAAAACCCCGAAGATATGCTACACGTTTCACCCTCAATTTTATCAAAGGGTTAGAAATGCAGCACTTTTTAAACAGCAAAATGTATAGTTTACAACATTTTTAAGGTAAATAAAAGAAAATGCATAAATGGTAATTGTGTTTGTTCTATTGTGATTGTTAAAAATGTAAAACATTATGAGGGTATGGGTAATCTTTAATAAATGGTACAAAATATGTTGGCAACATTTTGTGTCAGAAAAGAAAACGCCATAAGTTTCTGTCAGTTGACTTCTGTCAAAATTTTAACAAGCTGAGTCATTGATATCAGACTAAGAATTATTTTTTGCGGAAAACCCTTAAATCATGTATATGCTAAGCTTGATAAATACTGTGGCAACTCTGAACCATGAATTTTAATGGTGAAAAGGTGGTTTACTGAATTTCGTTGTGGACGTACACCTACGGAAGATGGCGAACGTTCTAGAAGCCAGATGAGGTCTCTACAAGCGAAACAATTGAAAAAAATATGATATGGTGTTGACCGATCGGAGATTGAAATTGCGAGAGCCTTGGAAGCTACAGGCATTTCATATTGCGCAGTGGTTTCAATTTTGAATGATCACTTGGGTATGAGAAAGCTTTCCGCAAGATGGCTGCTGCTTTTGCTCACAATCTGGTGCACAAAATGAAAAAATCCATGAATTTGGCTACAAGTGGCTCCCTATTCTACGGATGTAGCCCCAAGTGACTATTTATTGCTTCCAAACCTGAAGAAATGTTTCGGCGGAAAGAGATTTGACTCACAAAAAATAACTATTTTGATGACCTCGACAGATCTTATTTTTTAGAAGGGATAAAAGAATTAGACAAACGTTGGACAAAGTGCATAGAGCTCAAAGGAGACTATCGTATATAGAAGAATTGTTTGAAATACAAAAACAATAGAAATATCAATTGATCTAATTGCATACAATTATGTTTAACGTTCAAGAGGTTTGCCAATTTTTTAAGCTTATTTAAAAATAATTTTATTCTTGGAAATTTTAATAAAATCCAAAGAGGATAAAACTGATATCATCATAATAAAACACTTAGCAATAACATTGCCAGGCACTATCTATCTATCTATATAAATAAAAATCAAATGTCGTTCGTTGGTAATTGCATCAGTAGAGAACGGCTGGACCGATTTAGACAAATTTAGTCCAACTTAGGTTTTTGCGCAATGAAAAATTGACCGCGCCCACTTTTACGCCTACTTTTTTCGATTTATCTAAATTCGGAAAACGGCTACACCGATTTGGCTATTTTTTGTTTAAATGATCGTAGTAATCCAATTAAAGTTTTTACTGAAAGAAAAAATTACCACGCGAAATATTTTTTTCGATATATCATAAATCGCAGGACGCCTGGACCGATTTAACTAATTTTTTTTAATGTTCGCAACCATAGTCCGCAAAAGTTTTTACATAAATAAAAATTGTCCACGTCCACTAATACGCCCACTTATTAAATACATCTGCAAAATACATCGATCTGTGATCAATCATATTTCAGACTAAAATTCGATTACCTATATAAAAACTCACAATAGCCAATAAGCGTTTAATCAATAAAAGGAGCTCGATCTGTGATCACTCATATTTCTGACCAATAATCGATTTTTTATATAAAAACTCAAAATATCTAAATTCGCTAATAACTTGGCAATAAGCGTTTAATCAAGAAAAGGAGCTCGATTTGTGAACACTAATATTTCTGACCAAACATCGATTTTTTATATAGAAACTCAAAATATCTAAATTCGCTAATAACTTGGCCAATAAGCGTTGAATCCAAAAAAGGAGCTCGATTTGTAATCACTGTTTCTTAACAAAAATGGATTTTTATATAAGAACCCAAAATATCTAAATTCGCTAATAACTTGGCCAATAAGCGTTTAATCAAGAAAAGGAGCTCGATCTGTGATCACTCATATTTCTGACCAAAAATCGATTTTTATATAAAAACTCAAAATATCTAAATTTCCTAATAACTTGGCCAATAAGCGTTGAATCAAAAAAAAAGAGCACGATCTGTGATCACTCATATTTCTTAACAAAAATCGATTTTTATATAAGAAGTCAAAATATCAAAATTCGCTAATAACTTGGCCAATAAGCGTTTAACCCTTGGAGGTATAACCAGGTCTGTGCAGACCTTTTGCATATAAAAGTGTGTATACCTTTATTGTTTTTCGTGTTAGAGATAAATCCTTTCATAACTTTCTGGATCAAAAAATCGAACGGATTGTGGATCCTGGTTCGGCTTAATCCAGATTTTAAAATATTTTGGTTCAAACGTCATAACCAGGTCTGTGCAGACCTATGAATAATTTGAACGTTAATAAAAATTAAAAAATTAAACTATACCTCTATTCTATGTATAATGTAAGGGGATTCACACATTAATAATGCATGTGCATAACTGTGGTTTCATTGCATGTATTGCAAAAAGTCGGTTTGTTTACAGCATTCACATGTCAGGTATTCGTGCCTTGAATGTCAATCAAACAAATTTACACATTCTTTTAGGAGACCTGACTGTGTATTTCCATACAAATCCATATAGGTCTGCACAGACCTGGTTATACCGTTTAGCACCAAAAAATCCTTATACCTCCGTGGGTTAATCAAGAAAAGCAGTTCGATCTGTGATCATTCATATTTCTGACCAAAAATCGATTTTTTTATATAAAAACTCAAAATATCTAAATTCGCTAATAACTTGGCCAATAAGCGTTTAATCAAGAAAAGCAGCTCGATCTGTGATCACTCATATTTCCGAACAAAAAATCTATTTTTTATATAAAAACTCGAAATATCTAAATTCGCTTATAACTTGGCTAATAAGCGTTTAATCAAGAAAAAGAGCTCGATCTGTGACAACCAAAATTCGATTTTTTATATAGAAACTCAAAATATCTAAATTCGCTAATAACTTGGCCAATAAGCGTTTAATCAAGAAAAAGAGAACAATCTGTGATCACTCATATTTCTGACCAAAATTCTATTACTTATATAAAAACTCAAAATATGTACATTGATTCTGTTGTTGCAAGGCTTAGGTTTTTTTTTACCCTTTTCATACTTTACAAATCTAACACAAGCATTTTTTAACTTGGACAGGACAACGTCTGTCGGGTCAGCTAGTTTATATATAATTTTGACATGCTGAGCACAAATAGGAAACAATTTTTGAAATAGTGCATACATTTTTCGAGTTATTTCATTTGGAAATCAGTTTTTAAGTATGTCATATTCCTGTTCATCGTCTTAATATTATAAGGAAATGATGTATACATATATTTGTAAAGAAAATATTTTCAAAAAATTGGAATTAATACAGTAGCAAGGTGTATTAATAAGGTGAAGTTACGAACACAGCTGATTTTTATTTATTTGTTTATGTTGAGTTTGAGATTGTCAAACTTTCTTTACTTTTTTTGTTGTCATTAAAAAAAATAATTGAAACAGAAAATATTGAAAAGTTTTCAATTTTGTAAATTTTAGTCTAAACAAAGAATTGTGTAAGAAAAATTAAAGAAAACACATTAAACAATAAAATGAGGTGAGTAGCAGTGAAATTTAATCCTCAAAAGTCCAATGGATGACCAAAATAACATCATTTTGTTTGTTTGCTTGGTTTTACAGTTTTCATGTGCAACAACATATTTTGACATTCTCAGTCGTTTGACAATAAAAAAATATTGTCTTTGTTGTATTTGTTGCCGAGACGCTCTCACCTGATTAATACGCCTTGTACAGTAGTGTAACTATTATAATCGTAAAAATATGTATTCTCAATTTAAATAAAACACTTAATAGTGATTTTCTTTATACAAAGTTTTTATTTATTCAATAATAAATTTTTTGGTTTTTCTGTTATAAATTTCAAAGCTTTTAGTAATAATATTTTCTTGTTTAATTTTACAAATACGAGTATATTCGCATGTGTTATTTATTTATAACATTTATTTAATATACGTATTTAGTTAATTTTTTAAACTTTTTGACACAGACACATTAAATTCATATAATTGTTAAATGGCATTTTAATTTATTTGATTTTTATTAATTTTTAAGTTATTTACTTTATATTTTCTAGTTACGTACACTTAAATTTTTATATTGTATAATTAAATATTTTGATTTTATTTGTGGAAATGTTTAGAAAGATTTAATTTGCATATTTTTATGTGTAGTAGAAATGCTGACTAAATTTTATATTATTTTTCGTAACCTCAAAAATTCTATAAAAAGTTATTGACATTTTCAAACTACATGTTTGAAAAATAATAAATTTGTATTAGTGCTGGGGTGTTTACCATTTAAAGAATTATTGTTGGATTTTAAAATTAGAAAATATGTTGGCACATTGACATTTTGAAATGCATAATGAAGTTTTAATTTGGTTATTTTTTGGAAAATTGTTCATTAGTCTTAATAGTTTTTAAGCAATTTGAAATGTCTGCACTTTTTTAATAATTTTTTTTAAGGTGGTTTTTATTAAACTGTATTGCATACATAACTTCAATTAGGCAAAATAAAATATTTGAATATATTTATTGTAGATTTGGCAATTTAGTTTTAATAAATCTAAAATTTTATTTGATTTATTTAGATTTATTAATATTTTCATACAAATACATACATAAATATTATAATTTTTTAATGTGAGAACATTTTATTTAATCAACTTTTATTTTTGTGTTTAATTTTTCATACATTTAACACTTTGTTTAATTTTCTATAAATATTTTTATTATAAATTTTGTTTAAATTTCTATAATAATAATAATAAAGCACTTTTATTAAAATTTTTTATTTCAATTAATTTCAACGAAAAAAGTACACTTGGGTTAACGATTTGAAAGAATATAAATATTGAAACCTTTTCTAAAAGCAGGACAGCATTTGTAATAAAATAATCAAATAAGAATACAATGAATGGAATTATCTTTAAATTCATAATATGGAAAATAGTATTTAAGTTACAAAAATATTTAAAATCTCCAAATAAACAACAGTAAGAAAATATAGTCGGTCAAGTCCGACCCTACACTGAGTAAATGAGTATAAACTTTTTTCCATTAAAATTTCAATAATTCATTTTCGTGAATAATTTTCGTAATTGGATGTTATATGGGAGCTTTGATCAATTACAGACCGATCGCCATGAAATTAAGTAGCTTCATTTTTTCTTTCTGCTTTCTGTTATATTTTATTTGAATACCATAATTTCTCGTTAAAGTGATTGTCGGAAATGGGCCTTGTATGGTAGCTATGACCAATTATGAACCGATCGCTATGAAATTTGGACGCGTGATTTTCCATATTAACCCTCCGTTACTCGCAACTGATCTGGTTGGTACAGGCAAACATTTTTTTTATTTTAAATTTTTTTAAACATCCTAAATGTTAAGCTATTTTTTGATAAAATAATATTTTTACTGCAATTTTTTTTGTATTACTCTTTTAAATACATTGCATTTAATAATGTTTTTATGTTTTCGAAATAAATAGTGAAGAGATTTGATACATTGCGATTAGTCTCGATTGAAAATGATTGCGACTAACTATTTATTTTGACTTTTTTGTGGACAGCAACATTTTAAGGAGTTTTATTCTTGTTAAAATAAATTTCGGAAGTTGGCCTTAATTTGTATGTGTGCTTTATTTGTTTTATTCGTGGGAAAATGTTTACGTATATCTGTGTAAATCAAGCATTAAAGTCCTATCTTGAGAAGAAATTTGTAAGGGGGCTACATGAAATAATAGACCGATTTATACCAGTTTCCAGTTTAGGCTTCATACTTTGCCAAGAATGGAAATATACTTCAAGTTGTGTGGTGGGATCGGTGTACTTTAAGGTGGGTGTTAGATCATTATTTTGGGGCATTACAAACATCAGCACAAGGTCTTTAAGCATGCGCTTATCTATTTGTGGTAATATTCAAATCAAATGTAAATAAATATTACTCCCTTTGGGAGGTAGGATTCCCATAATATATTTCCCCTCGTTTTAATCCATTACATGTGTGCAAAAAACTGTCAATAAATCTGAAGCCGATTTAAATTAAATTTCCCAGGGATATAGAGGAGGTGTAGCTGAGTTTAACACTAAGGTGGGACGGAATCTCAAGGCCCTAATGTGGGGTATCTCTGGTATATGAAAATTATGCTACATTTTTGTTCTCGATCCGGTTTTGCTCTGTTGATGGTACTGAGGTCCGGGCTATAAATTCCCATTGGAAAATATTTAAAAACATATAGCGGCATACAAAAGAGGTTTTAATTTTTTGAAAGCAGCTATGCGATTAGAGAAAATTTGGTAAAAAGTTGATAGGTCTCATTTGAAAGGACCTGGATCTCGCAGTTATACAAAATATAAAGCTTTAATACAAAATTTACTCAGCTGCACCTCCTCTATAGTTGTGGGAAATATTATTAAAATTGGACTATCGGTTTAGAAGTTACAGATGTATTTCCACATATTTTTCATTTCCCCACTTTGGTTTGAATTCAGCTACATAAGTCTATTTTGATAAAATTAAACAAGTTTTCTCAGCAGCAAATAAAAAGTCCCCTTTAAAATTGTGAACAATTTCAAAATAAGATCTAAAATCTATTTTTAATTGATTTGAATACTTTTAATATGAAAAATTAGGCGACTAAAGCAAGAAATACAATCACTGTTTCTGTATTTTCATATGAACGTGAAAATATTTCAAAAAATTACAAATAATATACCTGTGTATTAAATAAAATTAGTTTGAATTTATAAAAATTTTTGGAATACCGACAGTAAATCAAAAAAATAATTTTTATTATTAGAAAATCTAATAAAATGTTTGTTTAGATGATGAAATTCTATTACGATACACAATTATTTGAAAAATATTAATACTGAGTAAGCTCGTCTGAAAATACCTTAAGCCAGGACATCCAAAAATGTATCGCCATATTTGGCGAGAAATTGCCTCATCTGACAGCCCTGATTACAATAACAACAACGAAGACCGTTGTAGTGAAAGAGTCAAGATTATAGCTGGAATCTAACCTCCAGCCCCCAGACTGGCAGACTAGTACAAAACTAACTAGCCTACAGCGAACATAATTTTTTGTCGTAGCTACTTTTATACACAGAAAAATTAAAAATTATCTCTTATTTTCAGAATAGAAAGAGGCATAACTTACTAAATTTAATGTTTCCAGGATTGTCATAAATAATTCCTTTGTTCTGTATTCTATTCAACAGCATAAGTGCATATAAATGTATTGTAAATCAATGGTTAAGATATCTAGATCCAGATCTATGAAAAAAACACTTCCCATGGATGAACATTTCAAACACAAATCGTTCAGATTAACAGAAAACTAAATAAAAGCCTGAAGGATTTTTTATGCTGGTTCCAATTTAATTTTCATGGGTTCTAAAATTTTGTCTATATTTTTAAGCTTTTTCATAATGAAAGAAAATTTAAAAAATATGAGCTTATTTAAAGTGTAATTGGACCTTATGACCAAAACAGACTACAGTGTTCAAAATGGTCGTCATTCAAAATAACAAAATCATGCCAATATTCAAAATATTGAAATAAATTGTGAATCATAAATATCGTCTATCATATCCATTGGAAACTCGGAATTTATTTTAGAAATTTTTATGACAGTTTCTAAAAAGAATTTACCGATATTAATGATTTCGCTATATTCGATCACGACTGTCTAATTCACAATGGTAAAAATAATATAAACAAATGTATGCCCTTCACAATGTCAATTCGAATGATTCTGCCTTAGTTGCTTCAACTGAAATTCTTCTTTATCAACTGAATTTCTGTTGATAGAATCGAAAAAATCTATGTGTGCAATCGAATGATTCGATTGGCAACAAATGCGGTTGCTAATAAGAATCTGTTGTCTCTGTTTATATATTCTGGATCGCACTAGACTGCAAAGTCGATGTAATGATGTCCGATGACATTGATGTCGGTCGAAAAATGGCTGAGATAAGCCAAAAAACCACGACTACCTCGATTTTGTACCTACTCGAATACTAAAAACTTTTAAAACGACGTATATAACAATTTCGGGACGAATATTGTAAACCCGATATATATGTATATATTGTTGCCTTAACATGCAAGTTGATAAAGAAAAATGTCAGTTGAAGCAAGCAAACCTTTGCTACTCCTTCCAAAATTTTTTAGCCACAACTGTAAAATTTGGTCACTAAGGTAGATTCATTCGATTGCCAACAAATTCGGTTGCTATCACGAATCTGTTTTCTCAGTGTAAAAATACATACATTATAAAATATGGACTTAGAGCCTTTGCATTTTAAGACAACGATATACATATAAAATATACACAGAAAAAAAAATTCATAATTGGAATGAATTTTGTAATAAATATTATTAATCGAACGTGACTTTTTTTTCCCAAACTTTTTTCATTCAGAATAAGAACATGTTCATCAATATTATAAAATTGTTCATGACGGATATTTTTGCTTTTTTTTGCATAAATTTAATAATATTTTATAATAAATTGCATTATAATTGCATTATAATAATAGCCATATATTGCATTATAATAATAGCCATATTGCCTAATATTTTAAGATGAATCAACAATATCTGAAAATTAAAAATATCATTAAACATAATAAAATATAAATAAACATTAAGCATATTATCCACTTAAAAAAATTTAATCATTTTCGCGCATATTGGCTCATTTTGTAGCTGAAAATCATAAAAATAAATAAAAAAATTTTCCAAGGAAAATTTCAAACATTTTTCAACAACATACAAATATAAATGAAATTGAAATTATATTTTTCAAGCCTTCTAGATTTAATTTGAAAACACAAAATATGAACAAAATCTTAATATTTAAGAAATTATTTATAAATGTTATGAATTGAAATCAATGAAATCAAATCATAATATTTATGTTGAAACTTTTTTCTGTGTATATAACAAAAAGTTTCGAAACTCTCATTCACAAAACAAATTTCACCAAAATTTTTTTCCAATACAATATTTTTAATTGAAATTGAGAATATTATAAATGATATTAAGAATTTCAATTGAAATTGAATTCTCTTTTAAAATTTGAATTCTCAATTTCATTTGGAATTTTCTGAATTTAAAATTGAAAGTCCTAATTATACCCTTCACCATGAGTGGCAAGGGTATATATAAGTTTGTCAATCCGTTTATAATTTCTACATTTTTCATTTGCGACCCCACAAATTATATATATTCTGAATCTTTATAGATAGCGGAGTCGATATAGTCCGTCTGTGTGTTGAAATCAACTTTCTGAAGCCCCAAAATAACTTACATACACGAATGATACATCAATACCACCGAAATTCTTCCGGCTCGGTTGCCATTTAAAATCGAGAAAATCGGTCCACAAATGGCTGAGATATGAGGAAAAAACCAGGACAACCTCGATGTTTGACCTATTTTTGACCCATATCTGGATTACCAAATCATTAATATAGACAATATGAATAACTAATGATAGATATTTCAAAGACCTGTGCAACGACATATATAAGACCATAGTAAGTTGGACCTACAATGGGTCAAAATCGGAAAAAAAAATGTTTACCCCGAATTTTTTTTTGAACTAAATTTTTTATCATTAAATATTAAAAAAAAAAAATTTTAAAATTAAAAAAAAAAAATTTTTTAAATTAAAAAAAAAAAATTTAAATTTAAAAAAAAATTTTAAAAAACAACTGGAAAAAAATTAAAATTTTGTTTACCTAAAAATATTTAAAATTTTTATTTTAAAGTATAATTTGGTGAAGGGTATATAAGATTCGGCACAGCCGAATATAGCTCTCTTACTTGTTTTATTTAGATTTTTTTTTTTAAATTTAAATTTAAAATTCTCAATTACATATTTAATTTTTTAAATAAAAAAATGGTGTAGCTAATTTATTTAATCTTTATGTTAAATTATACTTTGGAGAAGAGATATAAGGTACGGCACAGTCGAATACAAAACTCATATAGTTTAAATTGCATTTCGATCAATTAATAAATATTTTGTAATAAAAATTGTAAAAAATTGCTTAACTTTAACCCTCTAAAGTTAACCCTAAAAAAGTTGTCGAATAGTTTTTTTAGGGTAATTATGACCCAATAAACTCAGAACAGCCATCAGAAACTAATTTGCAAATTAAGTTTAGGAACCAGATGCAAAAAGGTGAAGAGTGCCTCAGGGAATTGTTGCCGGTTTAGGTGTAAAAAAACAATAATTATGATACGATTTTATTGAAAAACTAATGAAAAAGAACTAATAAAAAATATTTTGAATAGATCGGGCGACTAAAAGTTATTGAAACTTTGATTTAAAAAAAATTATACACAAAATTTCACGTGATAAATTTATTACATCACTCACAAAACAGCAGACAGAACAAAAACTGAAAGTTAGAATGCATTTCGACCTTCGAGGGAAATGTTAAAAATTCTGTAACTAAAGTCACACTTAAATTTAAAAAAAATTATAATTACTTTTTGAGATAATTGGTGTTTTGTAATTCAAATTGGGATACAAATCTAGTACATTTTTTTCGCTATTAAAATTGTTTTTCGATACAAAAGTGTATACGATCACAAATGTGGTAATTTGATATTTTTGACAGCTGGCCGAGGAGCTGCCTTATTACTCAGTGTAATGAAGGACCCTATCCATTCAACTCAAAATGCTGGAATTAGAGGTAAGCTTAAGGACATGCCAATGTGCAAAATTTGCTTAACACAACAACTATTTATTTCAATATTTTATAGAAATGACAACATACATATAGGAATGATAAAGAAATCTGTTTTTGGAAATATATATCACAAAGTGTATTATTAGATGTAGTTGTAAGAAATTTATTATATTTTATATTCAAAATTACTTAATTAAATCTTGAATTTATGGTGGATACCTGTGATTTTATATTTATTTTATCCTTAAATTATATTTTTCATCCTTTTTCCATTATATTTTTATTTGACTTTTATTAACTAAGTAAAATAAAATAATTATGGTTGGTTTGGTTGTTCGGTTTTCTTACTGGCCACTTACATTGTATGCACTTACAAAAATATTAATTGGCCTCTCCACTAAGCTTTTTCTTACACAAAAAAAAACCAAAAAGAAGCAATATTTGAAAATAATAATTTGTAACTAAAACAGAGTTTTAAATAGAGGCTAAGTAGTGGAGAGGAGGAAAGTAACCAATTCATACACAGTATAACTTAAAACAAACTATACAAAAGACATTTGTAAAAGAAAGAAGTACTGGAAGCTAAAGTATGAAATTTTTTCTTTTTTTCTTTTTTTTTTTGTTAATTGTTAGAGGAGGGATACAAAAATGTTTAAAAGCCAACACTTTCATGAACTCACAAATGTTCCGCATTAGCAGTAACTAACGGAGGTAGGTTAATGAAAGTGAAGGGAAGAGCGAATGTTAGATCTTGACTTAAAATTAAGGCCACTAAAGTGAAACATAAAATATGAGTAAAGGCTGCCACATTTGAGGATGCCGATGTTTGTGGAATAAATTGAGTGCGGAATTTTTCAACTTTTGTCCAATCACTTAAACCAGCCACATTACGTGATGCTGCTCGTACCAAGTAGGTTGTATTTGCCTCCAGATTGTTAAGCAGAAATGTTGCACCTAAAACAAACAAAACACATAGAAACAAAGAAATCACAATCAATCACAAATATGGTGGCTACTTACCACTTTCATAATTGAAATCTTTACGTTTGGCATTCAACCATTTGCCAGAGTCCTTTTTGAATTCCATTTCGCTCATATACTCAATGCGATAACCGTTCACCTCCATCAGTGGCTTGATGTTGTTGGGTCGTGTAACGGCCAATTCAATATCGAAAGTGTGTGAATTTAGTCCCCTCAGTTGGATGGGATGTGGAGTGGGTGGCTTTACACCACTCTTCAATACAATGGAACGTTCAATGCTGCCCAAATGATTTTTGACCTTACATTTGTAGATACTGAAAACACTCTCATCGCCCGCCTTAATATGCAGTATTGAGATGTAATTATCGTTTTCAATGGTGAAATGTTTATCGTTGTGTATTTGCTTTTTATAGCGATACCAAGTAAAATTGCCTGGTGGTTCTGCGACAGCTTCACATCTTAATGCAGTCGTACCATTCAAGTAGGTATAATGGTCTTTTTTATCATCGTGATGGGTCCACATGGGTTTGTCTGTAGAAACGATAAAGAAGGATGTATGAAACAAAGCAGGAAAAATCGTTCTATTATAAAAACTGTGCAAAAAAAACTGAATACTTATAAAAGACCAAATAAGATTATTTTTGGCGTTCTATAGACTTGAGAAGAATGAAAGCAGTTTTGTACAATTTTTAGTACAGTTTTTCATAATTACAACAGTTGTGATTGTAAACGCATTATGAATAAAGGAAAGTATAACCCATGAAATTACATACATTTTTAGTTAGTGAATGTAATGGATTGTCATACGATTTTGAAATAGTTAACAGTGTAACTTTACATATTGTTTACATAAAATTTATAAAAAAAATAGTTGGGCATGGTTACTGTAACCATTTCAATATTGTTACAATTTTTTTAACTATATTATAGTCACAGTAACCATTTACATGATTGTGGTAACCATAATATGGTTAATTTACGATTCACATGATTGTATCAACCATATATATGGTTACAGTAAACAAATATATGTTTGTGACAACCATTCATATGATGAAGGACTTATCATATTATGTTGCTCTCGGCTTAAAGCTTATCATAATCTGAGAACAACATATTATGATAAAATTATTCATCATAAAACATATATTTGTTTACTGTAACCATATATATGGTTGATACAATCATGTGAATCGTAAATTAACCATATTATGGTTACCACAATCATGTAAATAGTTACTGTGACTATAATATTGTTAAAAATCTTTTAACACTATTTAAATGGTTACAGTAACCATGCCCAATTATATTTTTTCTCTGCGTGTATGAGGACACATATTATGAATTCCAGAGACATTTGGACAATTCCATTTCGTGATCAAATTTTAGAAAAAATTAAAAAAAACAAAATAATTAATTTTGTATTGCCGTATAACTTTTTGATAACAAAATTTTGTTATTGTGTATCTTTACATATTCGTATGTCGGATTTTATTGATTTAAGCTGCATTTGAAAGATATTTATGTACTCTTTAGAATAAAAGATTTGATATTCTTTTAAAATGCATTTATGAAGATATTTATGTACTCTTTAGAATAAAAGATTTGATATTCTTTTAAAATGCATTTATGATGAAAATACAAAACAAAACGGACAAGTTATGTGAATTTTTAAAAAAACTTAACTTGGTTTGCTTTTTTTTAAATTGAGAATGCACGTATCACCGAAAACAATAATTTAATTTTGATCTTTGATTTTATATGTTCACAATTATTGTTCTTTATGAAAAGGGCTACTGCTTTGCCTCATAGAGTAACTAAAAATTCCGATCCGCTCAAATTTGCAAGATATGAGCCTGAGAATATTATCACTTTTTTGTAAAAATTACACTGGGGGTCCATATAAAAAGTGCATGACTGTGGGCAAAACTGGGAGACACATTTTTTTTTGGTCTTTTATCATGAAGTGGTGTCCGTATATGGTTATTTTTTTCGTGTTGCACTGTGTAATATAAATTACGTATTTTAATAATATAATACATTTTTCAAAATTCGAGACACACAGAAAAATAATCTATTGGATATCGGTTTCAATTACAAAAAGTTGATTAGTTCAACAGAAAATTTGTTTTTATTATTAAAAAACTACTTAAACCTCAAGCGTTTTTTACGAATACAATATTCGAATTATAATTGTACACAAAGAAAACAGATTCGTGATAGCAACCGAATTTGTTGCCAATCGAATGATTCGTTTGCAAATATAGAATTTTTCAGTTCTAACAACAGAAAGTCAGTTGATAAAGAAGAATTTCAGTTGAGGCAACCAAACTTTAGTTACCCGTTACAAAATATTGTAGACACAACTGTAAAATTCAGTCAGAAAGATAGAATCATTCGATTGGCAACAAATTCGGTTGCTATCACGAATCTGTTTTTTCTGTGTAATATAATGAAGGTTTCAAGAATAATAAAATATGTTAATTTAGTCGAAATGTGCATTTTAACCCCAAGTACTAATAAGGGTTAATTCCTATTTTTGTGCTGTTATTGTAAATAATAGAATTTATATTATATTTTTTTTATAAGTTTCATTAAAATTGGACCAAAAATTAAATGAAAAATTTGACTTTAGATCATCATGATTTAAAGGTTAGCGTTTTTCGATTTTAGTAAAACTATCAACGTATATTTGGAATTATCTGGCCTGTAATATTCTGTATAGGTTTTACTTAGAATTCGAAACAGTAAGGAAATTGCGTATAGCTAAATCGAAATCTACACAAAATTCTAAGAAAATTACCAAATGAAACTATGGGTCTATAATCAAAACTTCAAAATACACGTTTAAGAAACTTCACTGTTCAACAAATTGAGACTTTTAGATTGGAACAGAATAGCGACCCTATAATTCTGAAATGGGTTGTTGAGTATATCATTTTTGTAGAATAAACTTATAGTCCAGCTGGTCTGAATTTTGTTTAACAGTGGGTCAAAATTTTAATTTTTTGATCGAAGTGTGCATTATACTAACTGAAAAACTAGTTGCAAGTTAATATCTGAGAGAAATCTTATTGAAATTTATTATGGAATTTTATGGTGATCATTTTTGTGGAAGATCTTAACCATAATATAGTTATTAACTTTTTATACCCTTCACCTTCGTGAGAAGGGTATATATAAGTTTGTCATTCCGTTTGTAATTTCCACAATATAATTTTCCGACCCTATAAAGTATATATATTCTGTATCCTTATAGATAGCGGAGTCGATTAAGCCATGTCCGTCTGTCTGTTGAAATCAATTTTCTGAAGGCTCCAGATATCTCCAGGATCCAAATCTTCAACAATTCTGTCAGACATACTTTCGAGAATTTTGCTATTTAAAATCAGCAAAATCCGTCCATAAATAACGGAGATATGAGCAAAAATCCGAGACAACCTCTGAAAATTTCATCAAACTAAACGTTTGTTTGGTTGTGTGTTGGTTTTTTTGACAAAAAAGCAATAAAACGTATGTTTGGATTGTAATGCTTTGTGTATTTTTACAACTAAACGTTTGTTTGGTTGTGTGTTGGTTTTTTTGACAAAAAAGCCACAAAACGTATGTTTGGATGTGCATGCTTTGCGTATTTTGTTTTTCTTTTGTGTTTTGTTTCTTTTGGCGTTGTTGTTGTTGTTTTTTATACAATTAAATGTATGTTTGGATGTGTGTTGGTTTCATTGCCTTGTGTATTTTGTTTTTTCTTTTGGTGTTTTGTTTCGTTTGGCGTTGTTGTTGTTTTTTGTGTTCTTGATAAATTTGGGATGCTGTACGCTGAAAGTGGCCAATGTACATACATATTAGAGTGCTCCAAAAAAATAAAATTGTGAATTTTGACCGTCCCCCCCTCTAGAATTGTTCTATGTATTGTAGAAACACATTGTGTAAAATATTAGGATGATAGGATAACGTTAACTGGTGGCGCAACGACGCTGAAGTTTTGAGGTGCATTTACAAGGGGAAAATATGTAATTGTTTCAGTTTTTGTAAAAATTTTGCCATTAAATAATGACTTTTACAATTTAATTTAAAAGAATCGAAATGTGTACGTAATTGTCGTTATAATAAGATATAAAAGACAAAAATTGGTAAAAAAATGTTAAAGTTATTAAAAAATCGCCAGGCCATTAACGTGTCTCAGGCCACTAGAACAAGAAATTTATGAACAAAATTAACATATTTTGAGAAATATTAAAATAAAAGCTTATTTTTACTTAAAATATATCCATATTTACTTGTATATGAGTTTTTGTCCTCGTAGGATACCGTTAACATATTCGCAGGTATGACCAAAAAAATTAAATTTTTTTAACGGCAGTTTCAAAACTCCAATTTCAAATTTTTAAAAATTTTGTTAAACAAATTTCAGAATTTTTTGATCATCACATGGGGATTTATTGACTACATAATAGGGAATAAAAATGTGAAAAAAGTATGTCAATACCTCCTATAGTTTTTCAGTACCTGCGATATAAATTTTGCGATTTTCGAGAAAAACTAATTTTTTGGCCATATTTTGGGGAATGACCATAATTTCCTTACTGTAATGATTTTTAAGTAAAACCTATTCAGAATAATATAGTCCAGGTAATTTTAAATATAGTCTGAATGTTTTACTAAAGTGCTGTTAAGGGTTAATTTCCATTTTTGTACTGTTATTGTGATTACTAGACTTCATTTTATATTTTTCTTAAGTTTCATCAAAATCGGCCCAAAAATATATAATATTTCGCTATCTTTCCATGAGAAATTCCAAATATTGAAAAAATTGACCTTTGACCTTCACGATTTAAGGGTTAAAGATTTCCGATTTTAGTAAAACTTTCAGACTATATTTAAAATTACCTGGACTATATTATTCTGAATAGGTTTTACTTAAAAATCATTACAGTAAGGAAATTATGGTCATTCCCCAAAATATGGCCAAAAAATTAGTTTTTCTCGAAAATCGCAAAATTTATATCGCAGGTACTGAAAAACTATAGGAGGTATTGACATACTTTTTTCACATTTTTATTCCCTATTATGTAGTCAATAAATCCCCACGTGATGATCAAAAAATTCTGAAATTTGTTTAACAAAATTTTTAAAAATTTGAAATTGGAGTTTTGAAACTGCCGTTAAAAAATTAAATTTTTTTGGTCATACCTGTGAATAGGTTAACGGTATCCTACGAGGACAAAAACTCATATACAAGTAAATATGGATATATTTTAAGTAAAAATAAGCTTTTATTTTAATATTTCTCAAAATATGTTAATTTTGTTCATAAATTTCTTGTTCTAGTGGCCTGAGACACGTTAATGGCCTGGCAATTTTTTAATAACTTTAACATTTTTTCACCAATTTTTGTCTTTTATATCTTATTATAACGACAATTACGTACACATTTCGATTCTTTTAAATTAAATTGTAAAAGTCATTATGTAATGGCAAAATTTTTACAAAAACTGAAAAAATTGCATATTTTCCCCTTGTAAATGCACCTCAAAACTTCAGCGTCGTTGCGCCACCAGTTAACGTTATCCTATCATCCTAATATTTTACACAACGTGTTTCTACAATACATAGAACAATTCTAGAGGGGGGGACGGCCTGTACCTAGAAAGTTTTTTTCGTCCATACAATCTTGGAGCACTCTAATACATATATACTAATTAGAAAAAATAATAATGCATCCACAACAAAGGTGAAGGGTATATAAGATTCGGCATAGCCGAATATAGCACTCTTACTTGTTTCTATTAATTTTCCCCCAATATTTAGGAGGACATTTGTTTGTTATGTAGGTGAAATAATGGGCCGTTTTGTATCAGTTTAAACACGCTTCGTGTATAACGAAGTGCAAACTTTTATCGAAATTTCTTCAAAACGACGACCATTACTTTGCGCACAAGTTTACACCAGCCACTTAGACTGATGGACATCGTTAAATAAACAAATTAATCAGTGAAAGATCCTGCTTTGGTCGTTATAGTTTAAGGTGAGTCTTTGGGCGATACGAGCTTCAGCTCATACTCATAACAACCTCCCTGTGTGGGAGTTTAATCGCAATCTCAAATGTTAACTGATTTATAAAGAAGACCTTATAAGGCTAGCCTAGCATACCCATCAGTTATGTGTCAAACTTTATAGAACTTGATACTGATACGAGTATTTCAGTTCATGTGAAAGTTATACGGTCAAAATTATTCAACCGAATCCAACCTCTTAAGATTCCATTGTTGTTAAAGCCCGAGAGGACGATTATATGGGAGCTAGGTAAAACATTAGACCGCTGTTAACTAATTTCAGTAGGTTTTCGTCCTTGAGTCATGTTCCAAATTCAAGATCTCTACCCGAACTTTGTCAAAAAGTAATTCTCAGCCGATAGATGTACTTTTAGGTGGACCAATATTTTTGGGGTCAGCTCAAAAAAACGCATAATACGCTCGTCACTATAAAGGTCTAGGGCAATAGAAAGGTGAAAAAGGTTCAAAAGTTATTTAAAGTTTAACTTTTTTGCCATCCTGAAGTGATAGTTTATAAATCATAATATCAAAAATTAAAAGTTTGACTTTTTGACAATTCTTTTATCGAAACATATCTATAAGAAGTTTAAAATGGTATTGTTTTTTCTTAATTTAATGGCGAAAACATTGTATTGTTTTTTTCGAAATCTCAATCGAAAGTACTAAAAGCATTGGGTAGAACTAGACTCTAGTTCTCTAGTTCTAGTTACTAGAGTTAAATAATTACTCTCTCCCAATTTTTGTGGCTGACACAACAACAAAATACATTGATATGTATTTTGTTATTGCAAGACTTAGGTTTTTGTCTCTGAGTAAAGCTACGTGTACACGGTTGTCAGAAAAATGGTTAACACAATCGTGGGAAAAACATTTTTCTCACAACGTTGTAAGACCTGACAACCGTGTATCAGAGGCCCAACGCTTCTATGTATATTTTATTCTATGGTAAAATGGTACGTTATTAAAATCAAAAATTTATATGTTTATAATTAAAATAAGTTATTTATAGAATGTCGGTAGCAATATTTAGAGGTAACGGTAATAGCATTTAGTTCTGTAATGGTAGCATATCGGTATAGGTAGCCAACCTTAATCTTAAGATAAATTTATTGAAGTATTACATGTACAACATTAGATTTATTAATTGGAATTATTAATTAAAACTTGTATATACAATTTTTTTTCCATTTTTTTGCAAAAAAAACAAATAAATATTCAATTCAGGAAGTTTCAATTTTAAAACTATTATGCTGCGATAACACAAAATGTATGTATACTTTTTTTGCTGTATTTGTTTATGTATTATTACACTAAAAAAGTTTAAATGGAAATAAAAACCATGTAAAATATTACATTTGGTAGTGGCGAATCTCAAATAACCTCCATTGGTTAATAAAATGGAACATTTAAAATAAAATACTTCTGCCATTATATAATGTATGTATAATTTGAAGTTGGAAATTTATTTTATTCGCGAATTTTTTAACGAATGACTTATATTATGCACAATATTCTAGCCTCTTGATATCTTGACAAATGAAGATCTCGTCTTCTTTCGTAGATAAGTATCAGCATTCTATGTTGAATGGTAGAATTTGATTTTTTTTCAACCATTTTACCCAGGACATTGAAATTCGAAAACAATACAAATTTACTGATCGGTTAAATCTCAAGGGTTCTCGTAATAAAGAAGTTGGAAGCCAGGAAAATATATTAGCAGATGTAGTAATGTTTCCTCCTTCTTATAATGACAATATTTATACGAAAGTTCAATATTAATGACAAAACATCTTGAGACATTTATTCCGTATGTATATAATATTCTTCTCATGCCAAAACAGCTTGCTGACTTATTTTATTTAACTTTAAACGAATATGTGTCATTTGGATTTTTACGGAGCATGACAATGTGGGTAACAGTTACAGATGTCGAGACTGACTTAAAATGCCAAACATTTCAATGTTTTGCAGAAATCTAAGCAAAAAAGTTAGAAAAAATGATGGTATTCAATAACTATTCCCATTCCAAATGCCATGTGTTACTGCGACTATATTTTGTATTTTATAGTGACAAAAAAATCCAACATATACGTATATATTAGGGTGGCTATTTTTGTATACTTGTTTGAAGAATTTCTAGGAGTTCAGATTATTTTGATACCTGATATAAAATTCCAATTATGAACTTAGAAATTATGTTACTAGGGGCAAAGTAATTGTTTTCATTTTTTCAAAATTGTAAGAACTTGTTCTAAATTAAATAGTTCTGGAACGGGTGCAATCAAAATCACTTATGATTCTCTAATGACTTATGGAACGCAATTACAAACGAAAATCACTGATGAAGGAACTAAAGCTATGTATAGAATTTTTTAGCAAAAGTTAAATTGTCAGATCAGAAGATTGTAAGAAAACCTAACAATTTTACTGGCAGACAACTGTCAGACAATAAATTTATCTGCCAACAAAAATTGTCAGTTCACACGGCTGTAAGGTTGTTGTATGACAAAAATTGCCATATCCGTTGTTAGACAATGCCAGAACTGTCAAATCATTTGGAACAAACAATTTTAAATTGTTTATAAGTGTCGTGACCTGACTTTTCTGCTGAATTTTTCCAAAATGCAGATGAAAGAGGTTTGAGAGATTTACCCATTTTCCTGTGCAATCGTTCAAACTTACCTGCAATAAAATATCTTTGGAAAGTTTATACTCAGCGCAATCAAAATCCCATAAACTTCACCGTGCCTCACTTCATCTATAAGCCACATACATAAACTTTACATATTTGACAATAACAAGTATCCGACAGTTATCTTATACGATTGTAAGATCTGTCTATACATGTCATAATTCTATAGTGGTTCGTAAGAAGGTGTGTTTGCTCTCTAAAACTTCTGTAGAACAGAGGGTGACAATTTGGAATAAAAATAGCTTAATACAGATCTGGTTCCAGAACCGTTTAAAATAACATGTGCAGCACCATAAAGCTTCTCTAGAACCAGCACTGAAAGTGAACATTTTAAATAAAAAAAATTATTGGTCTCAACTACTCACAACGACTAATGATTAGATCTATATATTACTATTTTGTACTTAGTTGCAACGGAATCTTAATTTATACATGCTTACTTAAATAGAGTGGGTCGATTTTTTTCACGATAAATCGTATAGCAGAAGCGCATTCTAGGAAAATTCTAAGAAATTTTCCCCAAGAAACCTTAGGTCTAAAATCAAATCCTATCTTGCGCATTCCGTCTTTTATCCAATGATATTTCAATATAATTTTTTTTTTAATAGTTTTTTATTGGATACAAAACGAATTGCGCAAGATAGGATTTGATTTTAGACCTATGGTTTCTTGAGGAAACTTGCTTAGAATTGTCCGTATATTCCGTTTCTGCTATACGATTTTTTACTTTTTGATCCTCCATACAAATCGACCCGGCCTAATACATATCATTCAAAAGGCCTTGATATACAACTCAGTAATTGCTTATCAAGATTTTGGAGGAGCTTGGCAAATTTCAAAAACAGAATCTTGTTATACTCGATAACAGCTACCACAAATGTAGGATCAATTCCCAGGTACAGTGTAAAGTTAATTGTAGTTTTCCAAACAATTTTTGCTTTTAATAATTTCTTGTAAATATATTGCGTATATGATATATAATTTACTTCAAAAATTTCGAAGCGTCATATGAGGAATGTTTTGCTTTACTTCTTTAATTTGAACAAAAGTGCCCCTGAAGTGCATACCGATTGCTCACGAAACCTTATGGTGAATCTGTTTCATTTGTTTCGAAATGCGAGAGATGATTTGATCGGTTCAGAAGTGGTGATTTTGATACGGAAGACAAAGATCGCCCAGGCCAACCACAAAAGTTTGCAGACCTTGAATTTAGAGCTTGCAAAATCAAAATCAATCAGCAATTTCCAAACGTTTGTGAGCAGCAGGATTCATTCAAAAGCAGCGGAATTTGGTACCATACGAATTGAAGCCGAGAGACCTTGAAAGATGATTTTGCATGTCGGAAATTAAAAAGAAAATTATTTTTGCAATCGAATGATTACTTGTGATTAAAATCGGATTCATTACGATAAGTCGAAGCGTAAGAGATTAAGGCCCGTTTTCTCAATGTATTGACAAACTGCCTGTTACTAAATGTCGACATAAATTTATTAGGCCGATAAACTGTCCGTTAACAATTTTGTTTTTCGACAAAAAAGATTATTTTCAGTTGGCAATACCTCTCAAAATATATGTGAAAGTTGGGAACCATGCCTTCAATTGACAACATGTTTACAGCCGGAATCTTTTGAAATATTCATTATCCTCCATGTCTGCCTTATGTCTGTTAGGCCTGGCATGATAACATTTTTCAGCATTCACTTGGAACTCATGTTCTTCGTGTTCATCCTCCATCAAATTAATGTTAATTCCTCTATTAAACTTTTGTTTTTATAAAATCTATTTAATTTCGTTTACAAAAACACAAACACATACAAACTATGAACAGCAGTCAGCTGATTGAATTTATCTGTACGGTAAATAAATAATTGGCAGATGAGGTCGAGTTAGCTTTGCGACAGAATAGAAGCAAATGAGACATTAAGAAAACCAAATTTATTTAATCTGCAGTTTTTCGTTGGGAAAAAAGATAATCACCTAATGAGAAAACGGCCCTAAGAGAGTAAACCAGCCGAATCGACACTACTGCCAAATATCCATGGCGATGATGTAATTCTCTGTATTTGTTGGGACCAAAAGAGTCTTATCAATTATTTCGTAGACGACGCTCTACCGGAGACTTGTTAGCCTTCCTATCGGAAAAATGGTGTCGCGCTTCTATCAAAACTCATTGATTTTGGTGTCGGTAATCACTTCTCTCGATTTATATCGAACTTTCTGAGAGATCGCACTATACGAGTTGATGTAGATGGGATCTCATCAAACGAGTTCAAGATAAATTCAAGGGTACCGCAAGGCTCCGTTCTTTCTCCTACTCTATTTCTTATCTTTCTAAACGACCTTCTACGTCAAACTTCAAACTCTATCTATTATTTTGCAGATGACAGCAACATTTGCTATTCATATTCATTCAATTATAGACCAATCCTGTCAGAGATTGGGGTAATGAGGCAAAACATGGTCTCTGAATGGGGCTGTGCGAACAGAGTCGACTTTAATACACGCAAGACTGAATGTTGTATGTTAACACACAACATGTTGCTTCATCTGTTTCCATGGGGGGTGTAAATATTAAAGAATCAGAAGTTCTTGATGTCCGATGGACTAAACACTTTTTTCAAGTGTCGAAAGAAGCATTCAAGTGCCTTGGTTTTCTAAAACGGTGTAGGAAATACTTCACTCCAGTCCGACCCAAAATGGAATACAACTCTCATGCATGGGCCGGTGCTTCGAAGTCTATTTTGGACTTACTCGACCGCGTACATGAGATGGCGAAGGTGCTCATCGGTGACAGTAGGGTATCCAGCTCTATCACTGGAACATCGTCGCAATGTGGGTTGTGTTTGACTGTTTTACCGTTACTACAATGGAATGTGCTCTGCAGAAATTACGGAACTCCCGAAACCCGAAGTTTTTTACGAAATACACGTTCTTCGGCAAGTGCTCACCCATTCGTGGTCAACTGTCGACATGTCGAATAACCTTCTTGCTGGAAGTCTTTCCTGTCGCTTTCAATAAAGGAAAATTCAATTCAAATGTCCACAAACACTACTCCTTCTATCCTCCCTCCCATAACCTATTTTCCTAGTTCCATCACAATGCATTGGATAAGTAGGAGTAAAAAAAACGTAATATGCCATCATGACAACACTCGGCCACATGTTGCATTACCAGTTAAAAACTATTTAGAAAGAAGTGGTTGGGAAGTTTATTTGCCCCGTCAGACTACTATTTGTTTTGATGGATGCAGAACGTTCTCTCTGGGATAGGCTTCAGAACAGAGCATCCGAAATTGGCTTGATTCGTTCTTGGCCTTAAAGATGAGCAATTCTTTCGGTGCGAAATCTTTATGTTAACAGAAAGAATGAAAAATGTCATAGCTAACAATGGCCAATAATATTTATACTGTATTGTACAAATGTTTCAAAATAAAATCTAAAAATTTTAAAAAATCCCTCATTTTTAAGTTAGACACCCAATTATTCTGTATAAATTACGACTATGTTATCACTAAATGTGAAAATTAATTATTAATAAGAAAATTTTTGCTAAAATCCCTTCCAAACTTCAGAGCCGATGCCTCACGGGTTAATTTTATCTGATTGCAACCAAATTTTTAATATTATATTTTTATACCTAGTGTCGCACTAATCCGACCGGCACCTCGATATTCGAAAAAAAACACCACCCTATTGTGCATACTACGGAATAAAAAATCTAGCATCAAATACGAGTAAGCAACCAGCTATGAAAATTGTATCCACTGGAACAAAAATGCAAAAAAGAAAGAAGTAATCGAACTAAAAGACAGCTAACAAAACAAAAATCAAAGTGTTGTGTGAGCATTCTGCTGAACACAAACATCGACATCAATAAATTGTATGCATGTATATTCATTAGACCGACTCACAGAAAAAAGTTATTTTTTTATTGTTTAGGCTATCTCTCAAAATAGTTTACGTCTAATGATATCCGTTTTCTCCCAAATCAACCCATACAATATGGGGTATCATTTGAAAATTCTGCTCCAGCCGCATACAACGCTATATTTGTCTTGTCAAAGCTTGCCCTTAATATTGTGATATTCCTTAATTTATAGATTTTTCAAAGATTTTTTTATGAAAATGGTTGTTAGTTTTAAAGTAAATTGAATTTAAGAAATAGTTTGTTATTTTATATTAAAATATTTTGGGAAACATTTCAAAAGAAAGCAAGCTTTATATTTAGGGGGTAACATTCCCTTTTTCATCTCCCTTACGAAGTGAGTCGCCCTCATGGACGTATATAAAATATGCATTTTTCACAGTCTGTAGCTAAAATAGGATGGTCCCGTTTATATGAAGTCAAACAAGTTTTAGATATAAAATTAGAGTTTACTTTAAGATGATGAGGACCCCTTCGTCCTTTGATACGGCTATCCAACAACACAAAATTTGAGATATTGTATCACGAATTGAAATAAACTTTAATTTCAGTGGAAAACTTTTTTCGTTGACCACCCTAGTAAACAAGTATTTGTTATAAATCACACTCACGTTCAATTTTCATCAAAACCGTACGCTCTTGCATATCGGATGCAATGGGATTGACTTGATAAGCACGACACGTATATTCGCCAGTATCGTTTTGTGTAACTGTGTTGATGAGTAATCCATCACCTAAAATTCGAAATTTTGTTGAATTGACTGGAAATACAGAGAAAAAAAGGGGGAAAACAAGAAAGAAAGAGTGAAAAATATTAGAAAAAAATTGTTGTAGAATGTAAAGCAAAAATCATCAATACAATAAAGGTAATTTAGTTGTATTGTTGTTGTTCTAACATAAATCTATATATGAAAAATGCAGTTATGGATGTACAGTAGCCGTCAAAACATATTGGACAAATTATATGCAATTTATTCAAGGTTGGAATTTTTCGTATCATTTATTTTTCGTTGTAAGAAACAAGCAAATTTGTTTCCCCTATAGAAATATTTAGAAGCAATTTTTGTCCAATTTGTTTTAACAGACACTGTCTGCATGTCTGTGTTTGTACGTCACACCTACTCTCATAGCTGCATGACAGTGAGGTTTAATGTTTTTGTTTAAAACAAATTTAAATTGGATTAAAATTCTAAACGGATGATACTGGTTTAATTTTGATTGAATATCTTTTGTGTCTCTAGTATACGTTGATTAAAAATATATTTTTAAACATTCTGTGTTTAGTACAAATGGAAAAATTTTAAAGATGAAATATCTGTACAGAAGCATTTTCCATTTAATAGATTTACTTTAGAACATACTCTACATATTAAATCAATGATTTATTTTATGTAAATTTCAAAAATATTACTCACTATCAACTGAAATCGGTAGACCATTGAAATGCCATGTTATATTTGGTTGTGGTTCTCCCTTAACTTCGCACAGTATTGTGGCATTCTGACCTTCTTTCACTGTTAAAATTGTGGTGTTCTCAGTAAATGTAATTTTTTCTACAACACAAGGAAAAAAAAGAACATAAAACAATAGAAAATATAAATTATTATTTTTCTTTATCTCGTTCCAGTTATTCAAATGCTTTGTTAATCGTTCAATTAGCTTACTATTGTTGTAAAACAAATACTTACGAAAGACTATTAAATCAAAGATTTTTTCTGCTTTGCCACCTGTGGTATCCTCACAGACCCAATTACCCTTATCGGCCAATGAAATGTGCATGAAAACCAATTTTAATTCTTCTGTAAAGAAAAGAAATGCAAAAAGTATGTGAGAGATGTAAATAAATGTAGTTACCAATAAAGTGACAATCAGAACGAACTTCTGTTACTCTTCCTTAACAGTATAAAGTTTTTTTTACGGTTCTAAAACTAATTATTGAATAAAGCAATTTAAGATATAGGATCATATAAAAGATTCGGTATATAACAAATAATGAATATATAGCTAAAGTGTAAAAAATATAAACAAGCAATAAATTAACCCTCTAACCGGCCAATTTTTTTCGAGGTAAAATAATTTACCAGGTTATTGTTTGAAAAAAAAAGAAATACGTTGGAATAAAAACAAACAAAAGTCAAGTGCACGTTCTTGTTTATTACAATAAGTAAAAATTGTTAAAATTGTTGTATTTACTGTTATAACGGTAAAAATAACCACATAAAGCAGCATTACATACATTTAACATACCCGCCTAAAGGCAGCCTTGCCGGTTAGAGTCGGTCAAGCCCGACTATATTTCAGAAATAATGAAAGCTTCAATTTCTATTTCAGCCATTTTAAATTTCTTGTGTTTTTGCCCATATATGTACATATGTATATTATAACAAGTAAGAGTACTATATTCGGCGGTGCCGAATCTTAAATACCCTCCACCTAAATATGATGGTATAAAAGCTGAAATAATATAACAATTGTTAGAAAGACTAGTTTACGCAGAAGATATTTAATTTCAAATGTACAAAAAATTGTATCTAATTCAGCAATTTATAACTGAAATTCCTATTAGAACGTTTGACACAGTTAATTATTGTCTTTTAATTGAGAAATTGTCGTCTAAATTTAATTTTTCTAAATCTTCGTGTAAATTATTATTTTCTTACATGGGTAACCGTAAACAATTTGTTGGAACTGGGTTAAACGATATACAATATCTCAGTGTCAAAGTGGCGCACAGTGGTATGAGAAAAAAAAGAGGGAAACAAATCTGTAACTTCTAAACCCTTAGTCCGATGTTAATGAAATTTCACATGCGCAAAGGGGAAGTGTTGTCGAGTTTAAGTCTGGACCTCAACATTTTGCTCTTTTAACCTCAAGTGAAGAAACAGAGTATAAAAAAAGGGTATACAAATATATTTAGACAAATTTCAAAATATTTGGTTGTGGGACTTATGTGTTAGCTATGACCTATTATCGTTCGATTGTTATAAAATATTTTAACGTGATTTTTATGTATTTATATGACAGCTGGTGCCAATTATGGGCCAATATTCACAAAATTCAGTATTATGATTTTTGAATACAAATTACTGATCTGTATACTATTTTTATTTAATATATGGATGCTATGACCTATTATGGTCCTAAGTATTTGAGGGCTATTTTTGTAGAATTTCATATAAACAACGCTATTAACAAGAATGGATCTTATGTGGGAGCTATGCCGAATTATGCACCAATATTTAAAAAATCTTGTAGTACGATTCTTGGATACAAATTACTCATCGGTGTAGATTTTTATGGATATTTGTGCAGGGTAATGTGTTTTCCTGAAGTAGTTCTTATATGGAGGTTATGACCAATTATGGGCCTATCATCATAAAATTTGGTACATCGATTTTTGTATATATTGAATAAATTTGTTTTGAATTTCAACCTGATAACTATATTTGTAAGAAATTTATGAGGATATTAGTGATTTTCGGGAGTGGACCTTATATGGGAGCTATGGTTAAATATGGACCGATATTCACAAAATCCAGAAGTATGATTACTGGATTCAAATTACTGGATCTGTGAGTAATTTCATTTTGATATCGATATGTTTTTAATACTTTTTAAGGTTAATATCTTTTTTCGGAAATGGGCCTTATAGGGGAGCTATGACCAATTATCGGCCAATCTGCATAAAATTTGGTACAGTGATATCTATATATATGAGTATAATTTTTGTCGAATTTTAGCATGATAAATGTATTTATAAGAGATTTATGAGTACTTAACTGATTTTTGGAAGTGGACCTTATATGGGAGCTATGGTCAAATATGGACCAGTATTCACAAAATCCAGTAGTATGATTTCTAAATATAAACTATGGATGTGTGTGAAATTTTGTTTTGATATTGATATTTTTTAGATATTTATGTAGGTTATTGTGTTTTTCGGAAGTGGTCCTTATATGGGAGCTATAACCAATTATCGGCCGATTTTCATAGAATTAGGTACAGCAATTTTGGTATATATGGGGATTTTTCATGTCGAATTTCAACTTGATAGCGACATTTATAAGACATTTATGCTTATTTAAGAGATTTTCGGAAGTGTACTTTATATGGGGGCTATGGTCAAATATGGGCCGATCCACGAAAAATTTTGGAATATAATTTCTTTTACCACGAAACTTATTTTCGCTGAATTTCATATGGATATTCATATTCTGTAGGCATTTATAGACCATATAACCATATTTCGGGAAGAAATTTGTATGGGGGCTAGGAGAAATCTTGGACCGATTCTTATAATTTTAACCAGAGTTACTCCTTTTATCATAAAAGTAACGAGTTCAAAATTTTATGATATTAGCTGCAATATATTTACAAAAAAATGTCCAAAAATATATGAAAATTATCAATTTTTTTTTGAGGTTGTCCCACATTTTCATTCATAACTTTGGTTCCACTGTACCGATTTCGCTGATTTTCAATACCAAACTGCTTAGGAGAACAATAAACATTTTTCTTGCAAGTTTAACCATTTTGTTTGTCTATTTTGGACGTGAGCGTGTTTTACACAGACAGACAGACAGACAGACGGACAGACAGACGGACATGGCTCAATCGACTTAAAATTTCATAAGGATCAATAATATATATACTTTGTTGGGTCGCAGATGAATATTTCTCAATGTTACACACGGAATGACAAACTTATATATACCCTCATTCACCACTTATGGTGGTGGAGGGTATAAAAAGGGTATACAAATATATTTAGACAAATTTCAAAATATTTGGTTGTGGGACTTATGTGTTAGCTATGACCTATTATCGTTCGATTGTTATAAAATATTTTAACGTGATTTTTATGTATTTATATGACAGCTGGTGCCAATTATGGGCCAATATTCACAAAATTCAGTATTATGATTTTTGAATACAAATTACTGATCTGTATACTATTTTTATTTAATATATGGATGCTATGACCTATTATGGTCCTAAGTATTTGAGGGCTATTTTTGTAGAATTTCATATAAACAACGCTATTAACAAGAATGGATCTTATGTGGGAGCTATGCCGAATTATGCACCAATATTTAAAAAATCTTGTAGTACGATTCTTGGATACAAATTACTCATCGGTGTAGATTTTTATGGATATTTGTGCAGGGTAATGTGTTTTCCTGAAGTAGTTCTTATATGGAGGTTATGACCAATTATGGGCCTATCATCATAAAATTTGGTACATCGATTTTTGTATATATTGAATAAATTTGTTTTGAATTTCAACCTGATAACTATATTTGTAAGAAATTTATGAGGATATTAGTGATTTTCGGGAGTGGACCTTATATGGGAGCTATGGTTAAATATGGACCGATATTCACAAAATCCAGAAGTATGATTACTGGATTCAAATTACTGGATCTGTGAGTAATTTCATTTTGATATCGATATGTTTTTAATACTTTTTAAGGTTAATATCTTTTTTCGGAAATGGGCCTTATAGGGGAGCTATGACCAATTATCGGCCAATCTGCATAAAATTTGGTACAGTGATATCTATATATATGAGTATAATTTTTGTCGAATTTTAGCATGATAAATGTATTTATAAGAGATTTATGAGTACTTAACTGATTTTTGGAAGTGGACCTTATATGGGAGCTATGGTCAAATATGGACCAGTATTCACAAAATCCAGTAGTATGATTTCTAAATATAAACTATGGATGTGTGTGAAATTTTGTTTTGATATTGATATTTTTTAGATATTTATGTAGGTTATTGTGTTTTTCGGAAGTGGTCCTTATATGGGAGCTATAACCAATTATCGGCCGATTTTCATAGAATTAGGTACAGCAATTTTGGTATATATGGGGATTTTTCATGTCGAATTTCAACTTGATAGCGACATTTATAAGACATTTATGCTTATTTAAGAGATTTTCGGAAGTGTACTTTATATGGGGGCTATGGTCAAATATGGGCCGATCCACGAAAAATTTTGGAATATAATTTCTTTTACCACGAAACTTATTTTCGCTGAATTTCATATGGATATTCATATTCTGTAGGCATTTATAGACCATATAACCATATTTCGGGAAGAAATTTGTATGGGGGCTAGGAGAAATCTTGGACCGATTCTTATAATTTTAACCAGAGTTACTCCTTTTATCATAAAAGTAACGAGTTCAAAATTTTATGATATTAGCTGCAATATATTTACAAAAAAATGTCCAAAAATATATGAAAATTATCAATTTTTTTTTGAGGTTGTCCCACATTTTCATTCATAACTTTGGTTCCACTGTACCGATTTCGCTGATTTTCAATACCAAACTGCTTAGGAGAACAATAAACATTTTTCTTGCAAGTTTAACCATTTTGTTTGTCTATTTTGGACGTGAGCGTGTTTTACACAGACAGACAGACAGACAGACAGACGGACAGACAGACGGACATGGCTCAATCGACTTAAAATTTCATAAGGATCAATAATATATATACTTTGTTGGGTCGCAGATGAATATTTCTCAATGTTACACACGGAATGACAAACTTATATATACCCTCATTCACCACTTATGGTGGTGGAGGGTATAAAAATAATATGTACCGATATATGGCAGCTGTGACTCATTATGCACCCATCGTCAAAATATTTAGTAGCATGGTTTACACATATACAGTGTATATTTTAGACAATAAAATGTTGATGTATTGTGGTTCCAGTAGTAAAAAAATGGTCCAAATTTTAAATTCTATGGAGAGGTTTTTTTAAAAAATGTTTAAGTAAAATTATTAATTTTTTTAGACGTTTATCCAAATAATTAATGATTACTCAAAAACGGTTGGAAAAAATTTACATAACTTTTAATCAGTTTATATCAGAGATCGAAAATAACTCGTCCATATACCAAAAAACCCAATTTGTGATTTATATTTTTGTGATAAAAATAAATCACTGAAAATAACAGTTATAAAATGATTTTTATTTAAATGCTTTGGTATGACCTTTATTTGTTTTTGTTGTTTTTCAATGGTTTGGTGTGAGATAAACAATTCATTTGTTCTTGTTCTTAATAACTGTTACTTTCTTTTTTATTTACATACAATAACATATTGTTAGTAATTTTTAACAAATTATGGAAAAAATATGAAGTAATGAAGTCTGAGTAAAAGAAATGAGATTTTTTTTTAATTATTATTAATCTTTTGATAAATTTTATATATTTAAGCTTGATTTGCATCAAATGCATTTATTTTTCACGTTCGCAAATAAAAGTCACAAGCTGACCTTTACGAAAAAAATAAATTATAAATCACTCATCCAGATTGTTTGTGTTTGTTTCTTTTCTGTTTCTCTCAACCCCAAACGTAAAATGTTCTCTAATAACTCACTCTCTCAGTGATATATCACAAAAAATTATTTTTAAATGTCTGCGAATGAGAATTTGCCATTGAAATGAAAGTGAACCCATTATTTTCGGTCTCTGGTTTATATATATCGTTTCAATCGACTTAGTAGTTTCGGAGTTATAATAACAAATTGAACCAAAAAATATATTCTTTACGTGAAAATATCAAATTCTTTTGTTTTAAAAAACTCATTAAGTTAATTCGCTCATTTCCACAAAATTTTGTGTCACAAATAGTTCAATCCAAGGCGTATTAACAAGGTGAGTGCGTCCCGGCAACAAATACAACAATGCAAAAACAACAGGCAATTTGTTTTTGTTAAAATGTACGGTAAATGTCAAAATCAAGGCGAATTAAAATATTACTATGTTATAACATAAACAAAGTTTGACATATAGTGTACATAAAACCACAGCGAATTAAGAAACAGCTGATTTTATGCACTCACTTTGTTAATACGCCATGGTTAATTTTTCGAAAAAAATATTGAAAAAAATGAAACATTTTTAATAATTATTAACTTTTTTTTCAAAATGGTAAATTTTTTTCTTAAAAGAAGCTTAGATATTTTTCTTGTAGACCCATCTGGTCGCTTAGTGGGATGCGAGTTCGATATCTGTCAGAATTGTAACTCAAAACAAACTATTTTTCACTTTTTTTGCAAAATCAAAAACATTGTTTTTTAATTTTTTTAATTTTTTCAGTACTTTTTTCGAAAGACTGAAGAAATAGCTATCTAAACTGTTTGGGACACATTTTGCTAAGAACAATAGGTAATAAGTTACATGGATGAGAAAAAACACATGTTTGACCAAAATTAACATGGGGCTTAAGAATTAACAGTAAAAAATTAATATGCAGTTTTATTTATCAGAAATACAGCATAAAAAAAGTAATCATTCATATTTTAATTTATATTTTAATACATTATATGACTAACAATGTAAAGAGTCAACATTTGTACTGGACAAATAATAGAAACGCGTATAAATATTCAATTTTTAGAGGCAGTACTTTTTATTTTTAATTAAAAAATTATTTTATTTCAATAGTTTGTTGCTCTAGCTTTGTTTTTCACAACTTCATTGCATCTACGGCTCATGTCATCAACCAATTTCTATGCAAACGTCCTTATCAATGTCAAATCACTCTTCCTGGATTTTTTCCAATAATTCGTCCTTATTTTCGGACTGAAACCATCTAGCACTCCCCAAAGGTGTTCCAGTAGATTAAGTTGCGGTGACTGCGAAGGCCATTCCATAAGAGGTACTTTTTTGACAGCAAACCAGTCTTTTGCCAATTTTGAGGAGTGCTTCTGACAATTGTCCTGCTGAAACTCCCATATGCCATTCCTCAGAAAATGGAAGCATTGTGATTTGCAATATATTTACGTAGTCCAGGGTGCATATTTTGTCCTTAATCCAATATATTGGACAGACACCAGAAGAGGAGAAACACCCCCATATCATGATGGATCCACCGCCTTGTTGTACGGTCTTCTTGGTGTATTTTGGATCATATGACTTATTGTCTGGGCGCCTAACATAATGTTTCCCATAGGATCCAAACACATTTATCTTTCTTTCGTATGAACACAGCCTAAGAAGACCGTAAACACTAGGGTAAGGTCGGTTTCGATTTTTTTGAAAAGCTCACATTTTGAATATCGAAGAAACCGGGTTTTTCTATTCGAATAACCGGTTTTTTCCAAAAGTGTGTTTATAACTCATAGTGCATTAAAAACTTTAAAAAATATTCAAAATTTAAAACAAATACTTCAACTATTTTAGAAAAGTTTTTTTTTTATTTAGACAAATGTCACAAGTGATCTGGAAAGCTTGAACACTTACTCAATGCTTACTAGATATTTTTTTGCAAATTTGTTTTTCTAAAAACTTAACGTAGTTGTTGACATTTGAAATTAATTAAAAAGTCATAAAATATCAAAAATATCAACCACTCACTTTTAGAAAAAATTAAATATTAATTTTAAAATGGGTCAAAATTGAAGAAGACCTTGTGAAGGATAAAAGAAGTAATTGTTTTAATCAATATTATTTTAATAAATAAAACTTTTTCTTCTTATTTCTAGGCGTTTAAATGTTTTTCAAAAAAAGAAACCGTTTAACGGGTTATTATAAAAAACCGAAACCGGTTTATATTAAATTGCAATTTTTCGAAGAATCCAAGAACAGGTTTCTATAAAACCGCCTCATATCATGATGGCGGTGAATCCATCATGAAAAAAGTGCAGCTGATGCACACGGTTGCTTACCAAAGCTTATGCGGTTCAGGTGATTTTGACACGTAAGAAAAAGATCGAAGCATTGATTAGAAGCATTATTGTAAAACTTAACATGAACTTGCAAAATTATGGGGAGCTACACAAGCAACAATTTCAAAACGTTTGCGAGTAGCAGGATTCATCCAAAATCAGGGAAATTGGTTACCATACGAATTAAAGTCGATAGACTTTGAAAGACGATTTTGCATGTGCGAAATGATGCTTGAACGCTATAAAAGAAAATCATTTTTGCATAAAATTATTACTTGCGATACAAAATGGATCCATTACGATAATAGTAAGACATCGTATGTTAAGCGCGGCCAAGCAGCCGTAACGACACCAAAGCAAAGCTGCTGAAATCTGACCAGACTATAACAGGGAACATGTAACTGACGCAAATTTTTCGTTTGAATCTGGTTCATAACAAAATGAAATAAATACTATGGATCGGACCAAAACGCAACAATTCCAAATTTAAAAATTAACTGTCTAAAAATACTATTTTACACCTCAAGAATTGTTTTAAGCTAAATATATGTTTATCCAACTGATTTTAATTAAACTTTTTTGTTTATCCAAATATATAGTACTATGGATATGCCTCGTGAAAAACTGTATTTATTTAAATCAGTAATTAATGCGATCAAATGTGTTGTTAATGCAGGTATATCACTAGCATGAGTCATAGAATATGATTCAAAAACAAAAAGGTTTAAAAAACTAAAAATAAAATTAAATAACCTTATCCTTCATATCTTCTGAGTAGTTTGCTATAAACAGCTATAAATACAAAAGTTGAAACTCTAAAAAAATTGGAAACCAACCATTTTTTATTTGTTTCAACTTTAGTAAACTACAACTAATAAAAATACAGACCTTCGAATCAGAATTTTGCAATTTTTTTTAGCTAGAAACATGGTTGGCACAAAATTATTTGGTATTTTTCAAAATCATAAAAACTTTCATATTGGTTTTCTGGCTAAAAATATATACATATGTACTTTCTTGAGAAAGACAGTTTTTTAAACTTTATTGAAATAAAACCATCTCTAGGTACTTTAAGAGCTGAACAAAGAGCATAAGTGAAATGGAATGTTTTATTGGACAAAGACACTATGTGTGCTCGCTACTGACCACTATACCAAACATCTACAAAAACATTCATTTTAACGAACAGAAAAAAGAATCATTATTTTCTCGAGAAAAAAAAAACAGCATGTTTTACAACGTGTTAACAATGTCATTAAATACGCATTAAAAATAACCGCCTCTGGTATTTTATTACACTGTGTACACACAAATACTAACGCTCTATTACAATAATCACCCTCGCTCACACACAGATACTTACATATACAAACATATATTAAAAACAAATACACATTCACACCATACATAGATACTATTTAATATTATCAAGGTAAAGTAATGAAAAGTTCAATGTACCTGGTTTTGAACTCGGTTCAATGTGTATGCGTCCTTTATGCTCTTCGATTATTTCACCTTTTGGCGACTTCCAGTGTAGTTTTACTTCCGGTGTTGGACTGCGACACAACACAATCAAAGATTCGTTTGTATACCGAACCATTGTTGGTTCAGAGGGTATCAACGTTAGGCCATCGACATTGCCCTCAGTTTCGGTATCAGTTTTGTGATGATTGCCATAGACAAAACCTATAAACCAGCAGCAGCAGTCACAGCAGTCAGATATCAACAGGAACAGCGTGCAAAAGGAAGAGAAAATGAAATGAAGGCAATTAGTTGAACATAATGGTAGGAGAGCTAAACAAAAGATGTAGATTAAATTTATATAATTTGTTACTTAAAGTAAACTGTAAATGACACCTTTGTACATACATACATATATGTATACTTATACATGTGCGGATTATACATAGTCACAAATATGGTCATAATTAAAGTAGATATAATAAAAAAATTAATTATCCCAGAAAACTGAAATGGGTCATTAAAGAAAAAATTTAATAGTTTATGAACCTATAATTAAATTTCAATGAGTTTGTAGAATCGATATTATATAAATCCAATTATATTAAACATTTATAAAATTTAAATAGAACTTATTTTCATTTATATAGATATTAGAATCGCTATCGAAGAAAATCAACCAAAGTAGTCAAGTGAGAAAATTCAAGTTTAATTTATAAAAAGTTAATTTAAAAATTAGCTGTAAGTTACAAAAAGTAATAAAAGTAAAGGTAAAAAACTATTAAGGTAAGTAGATATATTTAAACGCTTAAGTTTCCCACCCACCATCGAAAATGATGGGGGTCGAAATGTTGGGTGTAGAACCAAAAAGTATATATTTTCCTCATATTTTCCTTCTAAGACGATTTAGCCATTTCCAACTGTCTGGCTGCGAAATGAGCGAACTGGCTGAAATTTTCTTCAAATACTCCAGGAATACGGTTTGAGCAGTCATAATTATGTTGATTATGCAACAATCCTTATACAATTTTGTACAAACTAGTTCTAAGTACTCTGAAATTGACAATAATCGGGTAACATTTGTCCTTAGTCCCCATACAAGGTCTCCTCAGAAAGTGATTTGAACATACATAATTGTCTTATAGTCTACATCTATATAAATAAAAATTAAATGTCGTTCGTTGGTAATTGCATCAGTTGATGCTACACCGATTTGGAAATGTTCGTCATAGTCCAACTTTCTACGAAAGAAATTTATACCACTCCCACTTTTTTTGATTTATCTAAAATCGGATAATCGCTGCACTGATATGGGTACATTTTTTTAAATGTTTATAGTAATCCAATTTAAGTTTTTTCTGAAAGTAAAATTTACCACGCCCACTTTTTTTCGACATATCTCAAAACTCTATTTTTTAAATGCACGCAATGGTCCACAAACGTTTTTTACAGAAAGAGAAAATGTCCACGCCCACTAATACGCCTACTTATACGGTCACTTATCAAATACATCTACAAATATGTGGCCAAAGGCAGTGACATGTCTGTGATTGAAGTTAGTGAGAAAAATTCCAACGATGAAGTCACTCAATTTCGAACGGGCCGCTATGTTAGCAGTAACTAAGCAATTTGGCATATTTTTCAAATTGCCATTCATGAAAGATATTCAACTGATGGTCATTTAGCCGTACATCTGGAAAATGGTCATAGAGTGTACTTTACTGTGTAGAATGCCTTACAAGGAGTTGATAGACCGCCATCTACAACATTGATCAGATTTTTTTGAAATGTGCCAGAATTTGTCCGAACGATTCAATACTCCGAAATGCCAAGATATTATACTTGGAATCAATCGTCAATGAAATTTCAACGGCGCAAACAAGAAAATCCAATTCTAGATTTCCCCCTTTTAGTTTCAATCAACGTATTAGGTCGCATTTACACAGTCCATCCAAGAAACGATGAGTGTTTCTATTTGCGTTTGCTTATTAGTCAACGTTCGTGGCCCAACATCATTCCAACATTTGTGAAATATAAATCGTGAATTTTGTGACACGTATAGAGTCAACGATTGCGATTGTTAGATAATGACACTCATTGGGAATACAACTGTGCTTCGTCAAATACGAACATTGTTTTCGATAATTATCTCAACATGCTTAACACCCAAACCGACTCATTGTGGAGAAAATACAAAGTAGCCAACAAACGTTTTTAGGACGCTCCCGCTGGAACTGGATATTGCACTTGCTTCATAAGGAATTGCAGCTACGTTGTTGGAAGGCGGTCGAACAGCTCATTCAGCACTTAAGTTGTCATTGAATATGCAAGTCAATGCTACATTTTCAAGAACAGCGCAATGGCCAAAGTTTTGCGGCTAAGCAAAAAGAAAAAGGCATTCGGCGCGCCGTTTAAAGGCCGCGGCGTTAGGAGGCATTCGACAAAACGTTGCCAGCGATTCCACGGTCAAGGCAAGCCGATGAACTTAATGCATTTTTGAAGTCGTCCGTTTTTTGGAAACACGTAGAGAAACTCAAATTGATTGTGAAAATGCGTGTCGAGCTGCAGAACGATCAATCTGGAGCATTATTTTCCAAACAATTGCTGAACATTGCCAACGGCAAAATCCAGATTGACATTTCGACCGGCAGCATTTAATTTGTCGTCGCTTTCAGCCAGTTCACAGAATCAAAATCCGAAATCATCCAATAGGTGTTACCAAACATTGCACAAAATTAGATGTGGTTGGGCGAAGGTTGATGCGAACATCATTGATGTGTATGAATTGAATTTTAAGATTCAAAGTGAAATTGCTGACGAATTGATGAGGTGATGTCGTCAACTATCCAACGGAGATTTTAAACTTGCTGGAATTACCCAATATGAATAAAAATTATCATTCAAAAATACGCTTTTTTTCTCTTTTTAACTATTTTTACACATTTCAAACAGCTTCTCACAAATTTACAAATCGAAACATTTTTTCTAATTTGGACAGGACAATGTCTATCGGGTCAGCTAGTGTCTAATATCGTGATGTTTTGACATAACAAGTGACATAAACAAGTTTTATATGGAACTAAATTTTTCTACCAACGTTTGTGAGGATCGGTTCATAATTAATCCTACCTCTGTTTAACCCTCGAAGCTTCAAATGAAATGTGCAACCTCTAAACGTTATGCGATTTTTTTGACTAGATTTTAGACAATTTTAGATATTGTGAGCACCAAAAATCAAAAAAGTTTAATATAAGTGCTACACTAATGCACAATCATGAGGTTTTATAAACTCCTTCATTCCCTCAATTTTGATTTTCTATAAAACTGTTAAAATTTTTCTTCGAAACTTTTTAACAAATTTCTTATCTGTTTTTTTTTTGTTTTATGCCAGGTTTTACGGTGCAACAAAAAAAAAAGAAAATAAAACAGAAAACTCTTATTCTCCTACACACAAAAGGTTGTGTTAGTTTTCAGTTAAAACACTCAGGTAAAACTATTGTTATCAGCAATTTTTGCATTTTTATAACTTTTTTCCGTTGCGTTTTCTCAAGTGCATTCTAAAAGTAAGTACGAATAAGTAACTACATACATCTACTATGCTGTCTGTTTATTTTTTCTTATCCCACTGACCATGTAAAGTATTTTTCTATGTTTTTTCCTTTTAGGTTTTATGACTTTAAAAGGGATTTGAAAGTTAAGCTGTTTGCTAAAATATTTCCATTCGTTTCTTAGTTTTTTTTTATAATGGAAGATTTTAGACATTTTTCTGTTTTCAAAATACTCTAAGCTGATAAAGATACTAATAGGTTTAGCAATTTCAAAAACACATTCAAATAAAATTATACAATTTTGTTTTTTAAATGGCAGTTGAATAACAAAAACTTAAATTGAAAATACTCACTTAGCTGCAGCCACTTGAGCGTGTTAATTTTTTTTGTTAACTTTACTAATATAATTGATTCTTAGTGTCATTTTTTTATGCTGTCGTTTTATTGCGACTTTTGAGCATTATTCGATTGAAGTGTTATTTTGTAGTAAGTAGTTTGAATTAAGAAACAAATTCTAAGTAAATTAAATACAATGGATTCGTTCAAGGATTAGTTACTATTTTTCTAATTATATTTCAGAATTTTCTAATTCTATTTCAGAATAGCCAATTATATTTTAGGAATTCCATTTGCATTTCAGACATTTCTAATTGTATTTCAGTTTAATGTTTTTACTATATCTTTTTTTTAAACGATATATATATTTAAATACATATATGAATTGAATGAAATCAGTTTCAAACCCCTTTCGTATAATGTATACTATGATCAGTGTGACTAGATCTTAAAATATTGTACAGCTAAATTTTTAGAAAACAAAATTAGAAAAAGCAGATTTTCTCCTCTGGGATATATCAAAAACTGGCTTCGCTCAGAAAAGTTTTTTGCGCTAAAGGTTTTATAATATTTCAGACAACCGATTTTCATTTCGCACCAGATTAAGATATCGTTTCGACCTGACAAAGGCCGACAATGTAAAAAGAATCTTTTCTGAGCGAAGCCGGTTTATAATACACCCCAGAGTAGAACCTAACAAAAATGAAATAACTCCTAATTCTCAAAATAAAATGAAATAAAACCCAACAAAAATTTCATTTGGAGTTGTTTCATTGGCAGTTATTGCAGCTAAAAATTATGAAATAACTCCCTATGCGTTAGGAGTTGTTTCATAATGAAATAATTCCCAAGTTGTATGAAAAATTTATTGGGTGTTATTTAATTTTTTCGTGGGGAGTTATTTCACGGTACCTAAATTTTTATACCCTACACCACCATAGTGGGGAGGGTATAATGCGTTTGTGCAGATGTTTGTAACGCCCAAAAATATTAGTCTAACACCCACTTTAAAGTATAGCGATCGACTTAGAATAACTTTCTGAGTCGATTAAACGATGTCTGTCCGTCTGGCTGGTCGGCTGGCCGCTCCAAATAAATTTTATATATGGGGCATTTCATGTGAAGTGAACCAACTTTTGAAATCGATGTCTTCCAATCGGGATGAAATTTGCACCAAGGTTAGTTCTATTGGATAGTAACTCAGACACAATTTTTCAACAAGTTCGGTCGAGAACTCTCTGAGTTAGAGGGGGTCAAAGTCTGACATTTTGGTCAAGCGGGTGTAGTGTTTATAAAAAACCGACTTTTTAAAAAACCGGTTTGTCGGTTAACCGAAAATTAGCCTTTTTTAAAAAACCGGTTTTTCGGTTAACCGACATCGAAAAAACCGGTTAAACCGGTTAACCGTCATATAGTATGTGTAGAAAACATAAATAGTCCAATAAAGTATACACAGCTTTAAAATTTGTAATTTTTAGTAGTCAGGAATGAATAATAATAAATAACTATAAATATACAAAAGTGCTAAGTCCATTTATTTTGTAAAAATTTGAAAATTATTATCTTAGTCAAATGGAATATGTTACTAAATACATATATAATACTTGTTTTAATTATTGGTTTATTCATTAAATTTCAACCAAAAAAATGTAAATCATAAATTGTTTAATTATATGTTTGATAATTTTGAAATTTATTATCACATCGATATTCTGATATGAAACAGAAAATGCTACAAGTTCGAAATAAGGATCTATAAGATGCAAACACACTACTTAGCTGTGATTATTTGTCATAAAAAAACTCCATTATCAGATTCCAAAATATTTCAAATAATGGATTTTAGAACGTTTTTTGTCTCTCCTGTAATATTTCTCAAAAGCTGTCGAAATGATTAATAAATTTAAATTTTAAGAACAAAATTCGCTAATGAAGTCAAATTTATTGAAAGAAGGTATGAACATCGATTTCAATTTAAGGTTTGGTAAAATCATCACTAAGTTTTTAATGAATCATAAGTAAGATTTAGCCAAAACTTATAGAATTATGAGGACTTTAATTTTAATTTTTAATAGTTTCATTATGTTAATTTATTGTGAAAAAGTTTTTAAGTAACCTCATCGTTCTCTACTATTTAGATTAAAAATATTAATCTAAAGAGGTTTGTATTGTAAATGAGCTGTTTAATTTTCAGTTCAGACCAATAATGTGTATATAATGAATATTGAAAATGCACAAAAACGTGAGATTTATTAATTTTAGTCCCAAATTTTAAAAACCGGTTAACCGAGTGATAAAAACCGGATAAACCGGTTATCCGAAAATCAACATTTTAAATTAACCGGTTCGCAAAAAACCGAGATTTCGATGAAAAACCGGTTTTTCGGTTAACCGGTTTATAAACACTAAGCGGGTGTTTTTTCTTATCCATGTAACTTATTACCTATTGTTCTTAGCAAAATGTGTCCCAAATAGTTTGGATAGCTCTTTATTCAATATCTATCAAAATAAATATTTTGTAACTCAAGACTTACAATTCTCGGAGAGTTCTCGACCGTAGGGTATTATAGGGTCGGGCTTGACCGACCATAATTTCTTGTTTAAATATTCAAAAAGTTCAAATTTACTTTTTCGAGCATTGCTGGCCGTATGTCACGAATTGGAGTGATCATTTCTCGAAATCAAGTCATCGCCAAATTTTGATTTCAATAAATCGATGGTTGTCGTATAGCACGTAGCGCCATGCTGTTGAAACCACATTTCAGAAGAATAAATATCATGATTGATCATGGTGCGGTAACGATCTCTATTGAGCGTAAATTTTATGGAAAGTAAAATAAAATACATATTTTTTAAATTTTTTTGATTTTTTATGTATCTTTTTAAAGGTTGGTTTTTTCACGGTTTTTTGTCTTTTCTTAATAAATAGATGTATCAATATAATCAAACATAACGACAATCCGCTACATAGTTTTCGACATATTGTATCTGAAAGTGGAACAAATTACCTAAAAATGCTATGTTTTTTTGAAAACTGAAAATCAGTCAACTTTGAAGGGCTATATCTTCTGAACCAAAAATCTGATTGTATTAAGAGTAGCATAATTGTTGGACAATTTGCTGTAAAATAGGTTAATTCAATATTTTATTTTAGGGTCACATGTAATTTTTGATTTTTGCAACCTCACTTTTTCTACTTGCGCCACTGTGCAGCGTGTATATCACACCAAACGGTGCATTTTTCTGGATGTAATGGGGTTTGTAGGATCTGATGCTGATTGATGTCTCTCCATATGTGCAAATTTTGTTTTAACAAACCCGCTTAAGCCAAAAATGAGCCCCATCGCTGAACAAAATTTTGAAATAAAATAGTCGTCTATAAGTTAAGCGAATCGATAACTGATGTGTAAAGTAAATTTGGATAATTTCATAGCGTTGTTTAAGCATCAAACAATTCATGATGATTTCTGATCATAAATATCATACAGTGAGTGGAATATGACAGTTCGTTTCGTATGTTCTATCGGGCTTCAAAAATACTCTACATATTTTTTATCGTCCACAAAATAGGATGCCAAAAAAATAAGATTACATGGAAATATTAGTATTTAAAGGTTAATGTAAACAAATTGTGTAACTAAGAAAGCAAATTAATGGATTTTATGATAGGAAAGATATTATAAATGCAATTAAAGCCAAAAAGTTTATTAACTTTTTGGCTTTAACTATTATTATTTATTTCATTATTCTGAAAAAATAATGAAAAATTTAAAATTTATGGTAAAATCAACCGATATTTCTTATGAAACTCGTGTTTTTTAAACTATAATACCTCTTAAAATAAATTTAAGCAATCCTTCTTTATATTGAATAAAAATTTTATATAAAACCGGTTAACTGTTTTTTTTAGAACTGGTTTTTTAAAAATACTATTATTCTTCTAACCCGGAAACCGGTTTAAATTTGCCGGTTTTTTGAATACCCTGGAGGCTACAGTTACCCTTTCAATCTTTAAATTTATATTTTATCATAAATTTTCTGTATATTGCCTCTAAAATTAAATGGTTATCATTACCACTACATTTCAGCAGGATATTCACTAATAAACAATAGTCAGATATTTGACTAAGTTTTGAAAATAAATTTGAGAAAAATAAAATCCTCTAAAATATACCACTTCGATGGGCGCATGTTATGCTGAATGTGGCCGTTCGTGTTTTCGATCTCTCTGATGACGCAGAAAATGCAAAAAATTAGAGTAAACTCACATACGATTCTTAATAACAAATACAGAGCAGTACAAACAAGAGCTCTATGGCTTAGTGGTTAGTGCATTTGACTAGAAAACGAATGTTTATGACTTCAAACCCGCTCTCTGATAATTTTTTTTTATTTTTTTCTCATATGCTGTAGATGCTGAGTTTGTCAATCGGCCACCTGCAATTTCATCCCCATGTTAAATTCACCCGTCATTAATATTGCGCGTGGGTTGAAAATTCACTAGTAGAAGTTTTCAGTGGCTAACTAATTCGATGTGACGGAATTAGTTCAATGAACTGCTGGGAAACTGAATAAATGGCAACAAAGTCGGCAGATGTAGCTTCAACAATATGGCTGATATCAACTGTCGATCTTTCCAAATTTATAGCTTTTATTTGGAAATATTTGTAAAATACAAATTTATTCAAAGTATTGGCCATTGTTAGCTATGAATCCATATATTGCCAGAGAGATGGGAAAAATCTCTCTGGCAATATATGGATTCTGAGCCAAAATAACTGCTCATCTTTTCAGGTATTGCTACATGTGGCCGAGTGTTGTCATGATGGAATATTACAATCTTATGTCTGGCCGCATATTCTGGGCGTTTTTCGACCATAAATCAGTTGCATTCTCTACAGGTTCCCTGTGATAGTCTGGCCTCAAGTTTACATGGACGGACTGTCGGACATTGTTAAATCAACACAGAAAGTGATTCTGAGTCGATCGGTATACTAATATTTTTGGGGGTAACAAACATCAGCACAAACGCATAATACTTTTCTCACATTAAACTCCAGTGAATTAAATCCATCCGTCTATTAAAATTTAAAAATTTCGTTTTTTTTGCAGAATAGGCCGAATATTAAGTTCCGTTTTGGAAAAAGGTTTAATATTTTTCATTATCTTAAAAAATAATATAATTTACTGGTGTTCACTCACTATTGACGCCCATAGTTTATTTTACGTATATTTACTTAGTAATTCATTTGCAGTGATTCAAATTTTGCTCCATGCATGAATTTATTTAAACTCAAAAAAGATTTGCCTTTCTCTCATACATTTTCTCACTCAGATTTTAGTCTGTGCGAAAGTTTTTCTAAAGCAAACAAAAGTTTTCTACAAATTAATCACCAGAGACACTTATCAACCATGTGTTTGTGGCCTTAAGGGTTTTCTAAGGCAATTTGAAAAACTTGTCGGATAGTGATTTATTTCCCCAACAAGTTCAAATATTTAGTGTAAAAAAAAACAAAAGAGTATAAGAAAATAAACCAAAACATGAAACATAAATTTTATTGGCCTAACCATTCTATATAGCCATAAAAACCATAAAAAATGCTTAGATTTCAAAAAACTGCAAATAAATGAAATTACTTTTATAGACACATTCATACAAATAGTTAAAGTTATTGCCATTGGAATATTGACCAAATATGTATTCTATTTTTATTAATATAAGTACATTTTTTACTCTATGTACATTTGCACGTAAACAAATATACATACATTCATTTTATACTTGCAATTGTTGGCAGTAAGTACGTTTGTGTTTGAGTACATCATTGCGTATGATCATTAAGTTCACCTGCTGCTGATGATGCGCTGACTGTGTTCACTGTTGTGTTTCACAATTGTGGTTATAAAATAAAATTTTATTATTTAACCATAAATGTTTGAACAAATTTTCAACAACTTTCTGCAATACTATTGTCAGTTTTCTTTAAAATCGCTGACCATGAGGGTGCTAATGTGTATCAGTTTAGCATTGTATCTACAATAGACATGCCCTTAACAAAAAAAACGATACACAAATATCATTCGTTTACCTAAAAAATTTCAACAAAATAAGCATGGAATACACCAAAAACTTAAAATATGGATTCACATTGTTGATTCTATTTTTCTTAATATACCAAATATTTTAATATTGTTATACCAAACACCAAAAAGAGGAATATATATTTTGATTCTGTTGTAACATACCGAAATATTGCTCCAGCTATGTCCGTCCTTAGTTTGTTGTGATACAATATTATTTTTAGAGTTTATAACCGAAAAGGTTAACCGAAAAAGCGATTTTTCTTCAAAATCTCGGTTATTTGCGAACCGGTTAATTTAAAATGTTGATTTTCGGTTAACCGGTTTATCCGATTTTTATCACTCGGTTAACCGGTTTTTACAATTTGGGAAATTAATAAAATTAATAAATCTTATGTTTTTGCGCATTTTTAATATGCATTGTGTGCTGATTTACAATACAAACCTCTTTAGATTAATATTTTTAAGAATTACAATGATTCCAAATAGTAGAGGATGATGAGTTTACTTAAAAAATTTTTCAGAATAAATTGCACATAATGAAACTATTAAAAATTAAAATTAAATTCCGCATTAAAACCTTAGTGTTGGTTTTACCAAACGTTAAGTTGAATTCGATGTACATTCCATTCCTAAATTTGACTTCATTAGTGTGATTCAGGAGAGACAAAAAAGTTTTTTCTTTTTTGAAAAAAACGTTCTAAAATCCATGATTTGATGTATTTTTGAAATCTGATAATGGAGTTTTATTAATTATTTGGTTTGATTTATAATGACAAATAATCACAACTAACAAGTGCGTTTACATCTTATAAGTCCTTTTTTGGGACTTGTAACATTTTCTGTTTGCTATCAGAAAGACAAGATGATAATAAATTTAAAAATTATATAATATTTAATTAAAAAAAATTATTTTAAAGTTTTGGTTGAAATTTAATGAATACACCAATAATTAAAACAAGAACTATATATTTTGTAACATATTTATACTCAATTCCATTTGACTGAGATAATAATTTTGAAATTTTTATAAAATAAAATGGACTTTTGTATATTTATAGTTAAGTAATATTAAGTAACCACTCCTGACTACTAAAAACTACAAATTTTAAAGAAGTATGTAGAAGTATATATACTTTATTTGACATTTTATGTTTTCTACACATATATATATGACGGTTAACGGTTAACCGGTTTAAACCAAATATTCATTAATCACTTATAAGGAAAAATTCAAACATTTTATAATAAACAAAATTTACCCACTGCGCAAAAAAGTGCTATTATCTTGGCTATTTTTCACTCGATATTCATGTTTTATCTTCTTAGAAAGACAATTTTCTCAAGAAATTTATTTCAAATGTTTAAAAAATATTATTTAAGTAGATAAACAGTACCATTATTTGCCCAATTTTACAACAAGCTAGTCTATTGTTTAAGGGCATGTCTATTGTACATATTTGTAACAGTCATTTATTTTTAAAGTTATTGTTATTATTTTCACAAAAATACATCGCTTTTGTTATTCCGAAATTAAGGTAAACTGATTCGGCTAACAGTAAAAACAAAGTTTTAATAATATAAAATTCTTATGAAACTGTAATTATGTACTGTACTCAACGAAAGAAATTAGAATTCTTTTGAAGAAAGTATCAGTATTTAACATAAAACCTTAGTTGAATATAAAAGCTTATCATAAGATGACACTAATTTTAGTTGTGACATGAAATAATCGTTAATGTTTTTATATCCATGTCCACACATCTTACAAATATATATAACTTTAATATATCAGGATACTCATTTTATTACACAAACCATCCGGATGGTAAGGCACATGGCGGTACCGGTATCATAATTAGAAACCGATTGAGACACTATACCCTAGATGCGTTTTCAAAGGATTATATGCAAGCAACATCTATTCGCCTTGAATACCCAGCTGGAGACTTAACTCTGAGTTCTATATATTGCCCACCACGTTTTTCGATGACCAAGGAGAAATTTGAAGAATTCTTTATAACACTAGGAGATCGGTTTCTGGCATGTGGAGACTACATTGCCAAATATACATATTGGGTAGACAGCTGTATAAAGCTCTAGTTGATCGCAAAAATTGCTTAGATTTTGTGTCTCCTGGACACCCAACTTATTGGCCAACTGATCCTAGAAAAATTCCTGATCTAATAGACTTCGCCATATGCAGAAATATTATTCGGAATGCAATATCCACAGAAATATCCTATGATCTATCTTCTGACCACTCTCCTGTAATTATTAATTATTGTGAGAGACCCAACATCCCAAGATTTCCTAAGGACTTTTTGTATTTTAAGACAAATTGGCTAAAATATAGGAAATATATCAGCAGTCATATCCACACAAATCCTAATTTACAGTGTGAGGAAGACATAGATAGGACCGTCAATGACTTCACGTCATTGATTGTTTAGGCTCTGGAACACTCTAGGTGCCAGATCCATCCAAAAACTAATACGCCTATTTCAAATTCGGATATTGAAAGACTTCTTCTCGAAAAGAGAAGACTCAGAAGAGAATGGCAACATAATAGATCACCTGCTGTAAAGCAGCTATGCGATAGGAGAAAATTTAGCATAAATTTAAAATTTAGATAAAAAATATGTCTACTTCGGAAGGCTCTTGACCACGCACTTATACAAATATTGAAATTATTTTTCTTCTATAGTACTTCCCAAAATCTTACCGTTGAGAAAAATATAAACGCATTATTTATTTTGTTTTTATTTTCTGCATAACTAAAAATTAATGTAAGTACTTTTTTCGAAAAAAAATCGCGAAAAAACAATTTACAATATTTTTATTTTTTTTAATTTAAGTGCACATAATTTTTGACTTGGTATCGATTTTGAAGTAATTCTGTCCTTATAATACTAATAAATATATTGTTAATTAATCGGGAGAGATTTGGATCCGTAATTTGCAAAAATACAGACCAAGGTAAGTAAAAAACATAAAATTTTAATTTTCAATGGTGAATATCTCGTAAACTATTAAAGATAAAATAATGTTATGATAATATTTATTTAAATAATGTTATCATAATATTTCAAATCGGATAGAGAAGAAAAATTTTGCATCATTTTTAATTTGTAATATACCCGAGACACCCCAATTTGGGTTCTTGAGACTCCGCCCCACCTTTGTGTTGAAAGTCAAAATTCAAAACATAAGCCTAACATCACCTCCTCTATAGTCGTGGAAAATTTTATTAAAATCGGATTATTGGTTTAGAACTTACAAGTTTATTTGCACCTTTTTTTATTTTTCATTTCCCCCACTGTAACCCAAAAGATCGGTTTTAGGTTCTCGCACAACCACAATATGAGATTTTGTAACCATTCTCGGGTGAAGTTTATTGTTAATTTTCTCCATTTGCAAAGATTCATCTTTTTTGCCTTTCTTTCCTTTTAAAAAAGCCCAAACATAGTCAAGTTTCTTAAAACGCTTAATAAAATGTTAGCATATTTAAACAAAAATATAAAATACGAAAGGAAAATTTTCGCGTTAAAAATGGGAAGCTCCATTTTGATTTAGACCCATGGTTTCTTCGGCAAACATTCTTAGAATTCATTCGGTCCATTATTTCACCTAGCCCCCATACAAATGGGGAAATTGGACTTTATTGGTCATAAATGTTTAATTTATATATGTATATCCACAAATTCCGCTCCAAATAAGTTTTATATATACAGAATTCATGTCATCAAATTTTGTTACTATCGGTTCATAATTAGTCATAGCTCCCATATAGATCTGCTTCAGAAAATCACTTTAACGTGAAGAAATCGCTTAAAAATGTTGGTATACACACAAAATTCAACATAATAATAATATAGACATAAATCACACGACCTAATTTCATGGTGATCGGTCCATAATTGGTCAAAGTTCCCATATAAGGCCCAATTCCGAAAATCACTCAAAAATATAAATTATTGAAATTTTAAAAGAAAAAAGTTTTTGCTCTTTTACTTAGTGTAGGGTATTATATGGTCGTTCTTGACCGACCATACTTTCTATCTTGTTAAAATTAAAATTTATACAATTTGAAAAAAAGAATTTTAAGGCTTTTGTTGAATTTATTTTTATTTGACATTTGTATCAAATAGAGAGAAATTTTGAACGTTTGCGCAAATTTCCACAATTGAACAAATGGGAAACTTAAGCGTTTAATTGAGTACCCTTATTATAAACATTATAATCTCTCGAACAAAGTTTTGCAGAAAATACTGAAATTAAAATAAGTATCTTGGATATCGCGAGGATTGGTAGCGTCGCAAATTTGACAATTTTATTTTTTGACGTACCCATTCATCCAGAAATGGGCTAAGCGTACGAAACATTTTTCGAAGAGAATACGCATTTCGCCATAACTATTTTATCATTGTACGTATTGTTGGATATTGTTTGATAATGATAAATCCTAGTGGATTTCCAACACCAATGTTGACTCTCGTCTACGTAATTTATATGTAAAAAAAATTGATTACAATGCTTTATAGATTTATTCCCATTTTTTCTAAAAAACGGACAGACATTTACCCAAATAATGTATATGGGGGATTTCATGTCAAGTGAACCAACTTTTGAAATCGATGTCTTCCGATCGGGATGAAATTTGCACCAAGGTTAGCTCTATTGGATAGTAACTCAGACACAATTTTTCAACAACATCGGTCGAGAACTCTCTGAGTTATAGGGGGTAAAATTTTGACAATTTGGTCAAACAGGGGTTTTTTCTTATCCATGTAACTTATTACCTATTGTTCTTAGCAAAATGTGTTCCAAATAGTATAGATAGCTATTTCTTCGATCTTTCGAAAAAAAATATTTAAAAAAAAAAATAAAAAATTTTTAATATTTTTTTTCCGAAATCAAAAACTTTTTTGACTTTTTTTTAAAATACGCTATTTTTTTTTATTTTTTTTTTTTTCTTAAAATAAAGTTTAGATATTTTCCTTGAACACCTACTTGGTCGCTTAGTGGGATGCGAGTGGGATATCTATCAAAATAAATATTTTGTAACTCAAAACATAAAATTTTTGACTTTTTTTGCAAAATCAAAAACTTTGTTGACTTTTTTTTTTCAAAATGGACCCTTTTTTAATCTTTTTTTTAGGTCAAACAAAAGCTTAGATATTATCCTTGAAGACCCTTTTGGTCGCTTAGTGGGATGCGAGTGGGATATCTATCAAAATAAATATTTTTTAACTCAAGACTTACAATTTTTTACTTTTTTTTTTGCAAATACGATTTTTTTCCAAATGGGCCCTTTTTTTAAAATTTTTTTTGTAGTCAAAAGAAAGCTTAGGTCCATTCCTTTAAGATATTTTTAGTCCCTTAGTGGGATGCGAGTGGGATATCTATCAAAATAAATATTTTGTAACGCAAGACATACAATTTTTTAATTTTTTTTTGCAAAATCAAAATTTTTTTCCAATATGGGCCCTTTTTTAATTTTTTTTTTTGCTCAAAAGAAAGCCTAGGTCCATTCCTTTAAGATATTTTTAGTCCCTTAGTGGGATGCGAGTGGGATATCTATCAAAATAAATGTTTTAACACAAAAATTGTATGTCTTGAGTTACAAAACATTTATTTTGATATATATCCCACTCGCATCCCACTAAGCGATCAAAACCATCTTAAAGGAATAGGCCTAAGCTTTCTTTATAGCAAAAAAAAAATTACAAAAAGGGCCCATTTTAAAAAAAAGTCAAAAAAGTTTTTGATTTTGCCAAAAAATCAAAAATTGTATATCTTGAGTTACAAAATATTTATTTTGATAGATATCCCACTCGTATCCCACTAAGGGACCTAAAATATCTTAAAGGAATGGACCTAAGCTTTCTTTTGACTAAAAAAAAATTTTTAAAAAAGGGCCCATTTTGAAAAAAAATTCGAATTTGCAAAAAAAAAGTCAATAATTGAATGTCTTGAGTTACAACATTTTTATTTTAATAGATATCCTACTCACATCTTCCTAAGTGACAAAATAGGTCTTAAAGGAAAAGACCTAAGCTTTCTTTTGAGCAAAAAAAATTTTTAAAAAAAAGTCCCATATTGGAAAAAAATTTCGATTTTGCAAAAAAAAATTAAAAAATTGTATGTCTTGCGTTACAAAATATTTATTTTGATAGATATCCCACTCGCATCCCACTAAGGGACTAAAAATATCTTAAAGGAATGGACCTAGGCTTTCTTTTGAGCAAAAAAAAAAATTAAAAAAGGGCCCATATTGGAAAAAAATTTTGATTTTGCAAAAAAAAATTAAAAAATTGTATGTCTTGCGTTACAAAATATTTATTTTGATAGATATCCTACTCGCATCCCACTAAGGGACTAAAAATATCTTAAAGGAATGGACCTAAGCTTTCTTTTGACTACAAAAAAAATTTTAAAAAAGAGCCCATTTGGAAAAAAAATCGTATTTGCAAAAAAAAAAGTAAAAAATTGTAAGTCTTGAGTTAAAAAATATTTATTTTGATAGATATCCCACTCGCATCCCACTAAGCGACCAAAAGGGTCTTCAAGGATAATATCTAAGCTTTTGTTTGACCTAAAAAAAAAGATTAAAAAAGGGTCCATTTTGAAAAAAAAAAGTCAACAAAGTTTTTGATTTTGCAAAAAAAGTCAAAAATTTTATGTTTTGAGTTACAAAATATTTATTTTGATAGATATCCCACTCGCATCCCACTAAGCGACCAAGTAGGTGTTCAAGGAAAATATCTAAACTTTATTTTAAGAAAAAAAAAAAATAAAAAAAAATAGCGTATTTTAAAAAAAAAGTCAAAAAAGTTTTTGATTTCGGAAAAAAAATATTAAAAATTTTTTATTTTTTTTTTTAAATATTTTTTTTCGAAAGATCGAAGAAATAGCTATCTATACTATTTGGAACACATTTTGCTAAGAACAATAGGTAATAAGTTACATGGATAAGAAAAAACCCCTGTTTGACCAAATTGTCAAAATTTTACCCCCTATAACTCAGAGAGTTCTCGACCGATGTTGTTGAAAAATTGTGTCTGAGTTACTATCCAATAGAGCTAACCTTGGTGCAAATTTCATCCCGATCGGAAGACATCGATTTCAAAAGTTGGTTCACTTGACATGAAATGCCCCATAGTTATAAATAAGCAATGAAAAGCAACTAAATTCAAAAAAAAAGATTAAAAAAGGGTCCATTTTGAAAAAAAAAAGTCAACAAAGTTTTTGATTTTGCAAAAAAAGTCAAAAATTTTATGTTTTGAGTTACAACATATTTATTTTGATAGATATCCCACTCGCATCCCACTAAGCGACCAAATAGGTGTTCAAGGAAAATATCTAAACTTTATTTTAAGAAAAAAAAGTCAAAAAAGATTTTGATGTCGGAAAAAAATATTAAAAATTTTTTATTTTTTTTTTAAATACTTTTTTTCGAAAGACTGAAGAAAGAGCTATCTAAACGATTTGGGACACATTTTGCTAAGAACAATAGGTAATAAGTTACATGGATAAGAAAAAACCCCTGTTTGACCAAATTGTCAAAATTTTACCCCCTATAACTCAGAGAGTTCTCGACCGATGTTGTTGAAAAATTGTGTCTGAGTTACTATCCAATAGAGCTAACCTTGGTGCAAATTTCATCCCGATCGGAAGACATCGATTTCAAAAGTTGGTTCACTTGACATGAAATCCCTCATATATATCATGTTTCTAAATAAGTACTTTTTATATTTTCAAAAAATATTTTTGCAACCCGCATTCATTTAGTTTAAAACAAATAAACATGTAAAATAGGTATACTTATGCTATTACTTAGTTGTTGTTATCAATATACAAAAAAAATCTAAAAACATTCGACACAATAAAATACTTGTAAACTTTATTTTCATGTTGTGCAAAAACTTAATACAAACTCAATACTTTTTGAGTGAGTTTCTTTTATTTTGCGCAAAAACCTCTTAAAAAAGTTTCAAGTGCCAGAAGCCATATTTATTTTCATACATTTTACAAAATATGTATGATCTTTTTTTTCTTTTTGTTCTTGAAAATATAAAATGGAAATTTTGCATCGTTTTCCTGCTGTGCTCTTAAGGTATGTAAACTTTAATCGATAAAATCAATTTAAAATAAAATTAAGTAGTTTTGAAATAGGATGGTTGACAATATATGGGATTATTTGGTGACATTAAATTTGGTAACTAATTTAGAAATGTTTTTAATTAAATTACTGTTAATTATCAAATATTATTTGGAAACGAAGCACTAAAAACAGAATAAAATTTTTAAAAAATATATAGTTTTTGGAAAATTGGTATGAAATAGTCCCCATTAACCGAAATTTTTTGAAAAGCTTTCTCTCGAAGAATTTCCTTTGTCCGTAGTACTTGCACTGCGGCTCTTTGAGTACTATCCTATTACTTATACTTGTATTAATTAGACAAAAAAGAGGAATAAACCATAATTGTATACCCACCATCAATATGTGACAATAAAATATTTTTCTGATAAAGAGGTTATATGGGAAACCGATCCTCAGAAAATTCGTTAGAAAGATTTAGGTTCATATAAAACCTATTTATGTTTAATTTCATAACGGTATCATTTATTATAAACAATTAGGAATGTTAAAGTTATTTCCTGAGGGGGACCTTGTATGGGGACTAGGCATAAATGTTTCCCGATTTTCGCATTAACCTACAGTATAATTCCAGAGTACTTAGAACTAATTTGTGCAACATTTTATCAGGACTGCTCAAACAGTATTCCGGTGGGGCATTTGCATGGGGGCTAGGTGAAATCATGAACCGATATTGCCCATTTTCAATACCACACTAACATTGTCAACAGAGAATATTTGTGGGAAATTTCAGCCAGGTAGCACTTTTCGTATGAGGACCCAGAATATATTTTGCAATAGCAAAAACATTCATCATGTTTATAAAAATATCCATCAGCTTCTACATATCAACAATGGTGATAGCATGTAGTTATTAGCATTATTTGTAAGTATGACAATAATAAATGTTTCAGCTGTTAGCATTAACATAGAAAGCTCTAGAATTAAAGTTCATTCTAGAAGCTACGCGAAAGATGGCACTGTGAGTTTATCATAGGCGCTGTTAGAGTTAACATCAACTAAAAACACATAGTAATTATTTATACTGTTGTTGTATATTTAAATAAATAAATGCAGAACAGCTAGTTAACAACATGTTAAACATATAAAAAATGTCACGGAAAATTCCCTTTCTTCATTCTAATTTTTCTTTTTATCTAATCTTGGCCAGTGAAGAGCAGGGTGAAAGGTTCCACTGTTGGCGTTTAAAACGAGAAGATTATTCAAGCACAAAAGAAAAAGTTAAAGTTTCACGACATATTAATGATTTTTTTTACCTAAATGATAAAATTATTGCAAAAATGTCTAGTTGATTTTATTAGATTTCTTTAAAATATGTTTTGGCCTTTTAATTTTTAATATAATTTGCACATTCTTACGAAAGAAAAATGAGACGTGTACAAAAGAAAATTTGTAGGTATGTTTAATAAACGATAGGTATAAATAAGAAAACATGACATTTCAAAGCGGGTAATCAATTTTTTTTTCTCATTTGTAACGCAGTGTTATTTATAAGGGGGAAAATAGAAGGGAATTTGTTTCCTTCTTTTAATTTAGTTACCACAAATTTCAACTTTTGGATTTAGAGTTGTATAAACGAAATGTTCAACGATTAAGGAGCAATATTGCTAATATATGCGTAAGGCACAATAAACATCTCGTAGAAAGTAATAAGGTGATAAATTTTGATGCCAAGTTAAATGCAAAACTTAGCAAAGTTAGACGCAAAACCAACAGTTAAAAACTGATATAATTGTGATTCGTTCAATACTTATATGTGGGGATTTTCATGTCAAGTGAACCAAATTTTGAAATCGATGTCTTCAGATCGGGATGAAATTTGCACCAAGGTTAGTCCTATTGGAAAGTAATTCAGAACAAGATCGACCAAGAACTCTATGAGTTAGAGGGGGTCAAAATTTGACATTTTAGACAAACAGGTGTTTTTTCCCATCCATGTAGTTTAGATAGCAATTTATTCAATATTTCCAAAACAAAAAAAAAAGTTGGCAAAATCAAAAATTTGTTTGACTTTTTTTCAAAAGAAAGCTTAGGTCTTTCCATTGAAGAACTATTAAGTAGGTAACTTAGTGGGATGCGAGTTGGATATCTATAAAAATAAATGTTTTTTAACTGCAAACCTAAAATGTTTCACTTTTTTTTTGACTTTTTTTTGCTTAAAAGTAAGCTTAGGTTTTTGTCTTTAAGAGCTTTTTGGTCGCTTAGTTGGAGTGGAGTATCTACCAAAATAAATGTTTTGTAACTCAAGACATAACATTTTTGATATTTTTTGCAAAATCAAAAACTTTTTTGGAATTTTTTTCAAAATGAGCCCCTTTTTGTAATTTTTTTTGTTGCTCAAAAGAAAGCTTAGATGTATTCCTTTAAGAGCTTTTTGGTCTCTTAGTGGGATGTAAGTGTGATATATATCGAAATAAATATTTTAACTATCCCACTTGCGCTCTTCATGCAGAAAACCTAAGCTTTGTTTTGAGAAAAAATGGCAGATTTTGGAAAAAAAGTTTTTGTATATACATATTTTTTTTAATTTTTTATTTTCCAAATATTCAATAAATAGCTATCTAAACTATTTGGTCAAATTGGTAATAAGTTACATTGCTGAGAACTAACATTAGTTTGGGGAAAATGTAAATAACTCAGAAATTTCTTAACTGATCTTGTTGAAAAATTGTAATATCCAATAGTGCAAATTTCATCCCGATTGGATCGATTTCAAAAGTTTTTATTTAATTTTATTCAGTACATTTTGCTGAGGCACATCCAATATCCTACGTTAAATTTTTCAAGACTGAATTTAATAGTAAGCTTAAATAACTAAAAATTTCCAGATTACAAAGATAAAAAAAAAATTTTTAAACCGCCAATTACTTCTTTTTGTTCATACAAAATATTATAGAGTGAAAAAAAAAATTCATGAACAAAATTCACTCAAATTTAAACAAAATTTAAACATATGCATAGATATAATCGCTTGTATTTTGTAACATATTTTTGTCACATAAAATCATTTTAGCCATTTCTAAAATATTAAAATTTTAATGCCACTATCATGGCATATAAATGAGAATGTCTCAATTTGCAAATATGAATAATTAAACTTCATTTATATAAAATGTTGCGTTGAAATTACAAAACTAAATGTTTTATATGCAGACGGCTGGCTACACAACCGAAACGAATAAAGTAAAAAATTAATTAAATTAAATTATATTGTTCTTGTAATAATTTAAATTGTATGAAGGCGTGTGTTTTGCGTTTTTATTTATTTAAAATGAAACCATTTTAAATGAGTTGTGTGTACTCAGTCATATTTATGACCTATTTTAACATTACTAAAAACAACAGCAACAACAATTATAATAATAAATATGAAAAACACCAACAATGATGATAACAATAACAACAATATGCATTTACTATATAGTACACTCGTTTATTCATTGGACTCCTTTCTACTCTCACTGCAACTGTTAACAAATTCAAATTTCATTTCTTTTTATAAAATGCATTTTATATGTATGAATGATGTTTGAGAGTTTGTATGATTTAGGGTTGCCAATATGCAGTAGTCATAATTAGATATTGAACCAAAAACTGAAAGTGATCCCCATACAACGTGACTGTAACATTTGTTTTTTCGAATTCTTAAAGAGGAATAGAAAACGAATTTTGCTAGCATTTTTTGGAATATTTTCTTTTGAAATAATAATAGTAATATACAACTACGTATACTTAATATTAATTTGCTTAAAATTCACATTAACCCAGTATGCAACATTTCGAGTCAGTTCTTTTTATCGAACTTATTTCGAATTAAAATCGAAAATATGAATTTATTATGATGCTCTATCCAATCTACATTTTTTAGAATATCGTATTTTAATATTTTGTAGAAATGGCGAATAATGTTCGAGTTTTTTTTAATGTCAAATTTTATTTTTGCACAAATTGACAAATTCATATACATACATATTATTCTTTTGTCAATTTGTGAGAGAATAAAATTTTATTTCTTATCCTAACAATAACATATTCATAAAAATATAGTTTAATACGAAAAATGGATCAAAGACGTCTTAAAAGAAAAGCGCAGCCAATTATTGATGTCGTTTTTGACAATTCGAATCTCATAATCAGCAAACATCAGAAATATGTGCAGAGTTTATTGCATTTGAAAATGAAAACACATCTAACGCAACATTATTGGCTAATAATAAAGGTATTGAATATGCAATATTTCAAGAAGAAATTGCTCGATGGTATAAAGTATACGAAATTGTTCATATATTTAATCGAAATCGATTCATTTTATAACATTTTTAATACCGAAAAAGGTATAGTATATCGATAAAAATTAGAATCAGAATAATAAACGATTTTCGACTCTTTATCGCTCTGCACTCTACTTAGGAAAACACGCACATTCTCGACATTATATCGAAGTCGATATCGATAAAATTTTACGAAAAAATGATTCATTTTCGATATAACTTCGAATCATTTTGCATACTTGGTCAGTATACAACATGATATTTAACAACTTTAGAACATAAAATAAACTAGGTTGCTACCGATTCGAAATGGCAAAATTGTAACGGTAAAGCTAATTTGGATTATGTCGGTAACGATATTTTTCCTTATTCTGGTAGCGGTATTTGAATGACAAGGGGTAATTTCGGTCCAAATTAAATGATTAATAAAACAAAAACAAATTTTTAAAATTTTTGAAATTATGTTTTTGTTTTCCATATAAATATCACTTTGGTGACGTGATTTACAAAATTAGGGCCATAGAGTAAACTGAAAGAAAATATCGAATTCTGTATCAACAAATCGTCATATGTGGGAAGTTTTGCTTTAATTTGAAAAAAGTGTCGCTGAACCAAACCGATTGCTCACCAAAGCTTATAATGAATAAGTTCCATCGGTTTCAACGTGGGAATGATGGTTTGTTCGGTTCAGAAGTGGTGATTTTTACAAATAATAGAAAGATCGCACAGGCCAGCCAAACATGTTTGAAACCCAAGAATTGGAAGCATTACTCCATGAAGATTATTGTCAAAATCAACAAGAGCTTGCAAAATCATTGGAAGCTACTCCAGCAGCATTTTCAAAATGCTTGCAAGTAGCTGGAATCATCGAAAAGGGGGAAAATTTTGTACCATACGAATTGATGTCGAGAGACCTCGAAAGACGTTTTTGCGTTTCCGAAATGACGCGCAGAATATGCAGCCAGACATGAAGCGGTAATATTCCATCACGACAAAGCTAGACCACATGTTTCAATACCTGTTAAAACCATTTAAAATAAACTGGTTGGGAAGTGTTGCTCGCTTTATAGTGCAGACCATGGCCAGTTCGATTACTATTTGTCTCGATTTATCCGGTTTATTTCCTTTAAATAAACCGGATACTTTTGATTGCAAATAAAAGCCGTCTAGTAGTTTAAAAATTGTAACAACTCTTTATAACAACAGAATTAAATAGTCACTCAATGTTTTTATACACGTTTATAAATTCACAGAAATACAGACACTTTATAATGTATACGAATTCACTTGAAAAATACAGCACACTTTAAGGCACTCAGTTGATGTTTATTCAAATAGCGTCTCTGATAAACTGAATCACGACTTCAACCTCTGCCACTATTTATAACACTGCATTACCATCTAGAAAGCTCTATTTCTAATATTCGAATTCGAATATACGGTCGCAGCAAACAGCGTTGCCATACTTACGATCAATGGTCAACTGAAAGCTTTTATTCAATGTTAGTAATGCCCACAGATATGTTAAAGTTCGGGCACTGCTATTTGACAGCATTATGTAACTTTAAATCAACCGTTAAAGTCGTTATATTTGAATTCAAGTACAATTTCGTAACAATATATTCTGAATACATTGGGACTTTGGTATGCTTGATGGAAATTAATAAACTCAATAAATATAAAGACGAATACATTAGGTTGTCCATAAGTTTTCGAAAAAAACCTAACTATAAGAATGTAATGTTAAAATTGTGTTTATATGCACAGGTGTTCAGACCACATTCACCACACATCTATCTCAAACATGGATGTATTGTAACAAAATGTTATTATATTTACATTTCTAAATTGAAACAATTCACAAATTGTTCAATGTATGTATATTTGATCTGTCATAAATATATTCTACCGTTTTTTATTCCATAACTTCTTCACTACCAAAATTTACAATTGTGTTTTTTCCAGATTTAATTTCAAACCCCTAAAATTTAATGTCAGAAAAATTTAAAAAAAATCATTTTTCGTTTGTACACAATGAACATGTTGCTGTTATTTTAATCCATTAAATGTATGTAGAAATTTAAAAACAATATGCGTTTGTGAATGAATGTTTTAAGTTTAATTTTTTAAAATTTTAAAACAAAAGTTTTGAAGTTTTTCCATAGAATAAAACATACATAGAAGCGTTACTGAGAGACAAAAATCCTTAGACTTGCAAGCATGATAAAAATATAGAAGGTAGTTTCAATCAAAATTTTTTTTTCAAATAAGGTTTTTTGAAGTTTCCTTATTTTGTGAGCATTATAAAAAGCGTTGCCACATTCCTAAAAATTATTTTTATTTTAGAGATTTTTTTTACAAAAAATGTGTAATTTATAATTTAGTATTTAAATAAAAATGTATTAAGTATGTTGTGTTGGAAGTTAATGATTCAATTCCTAACATTCGCTTACTTATAATTAAAACACGTTGACTATTTTTATAGGTATATTAAGTACAAATTTTTTTAATTTTTTTATTACTATGAACATATTTTGTATCGTTTAAATGGCGGTTTAAAAACCGAATTCGAAAATATGTTCTCCCAAGATAAAACCTTTTAACAATTTTTTTATCCAAATTTACATTAGTTGAATTTAACAAATTTAACATATAATTTGGGCTACCTGACAAAGAATTTTTATTAAATTTTAAAAAAATTGAATTTAAACGTTCCAAAAGGCTTAAAAAACTGGTGTTTGGTTTGTATAATCCACCCTCTGACAATAAATTTGTCGTTTGTTAGGTAATGTAGGAAAATTTACATTTGAATTTTTGCAAAAATATTGGGTATTTTCGCATTTGGGGAAAATGCAACTCATGTTTGTTAAATCTTAAAATAATGTTCACAAATTAGCTTTAAAAAATTTGAAAATGAAAATCTTACCTTTGATCCCAATTTGATAGTAAATATTTTTTATATTTTTTTTTAATATATTTAAAATTAATGAAAATTATGTATTAATTTTTTCACAAACTTCAAAGAATATATGGGAAAATTTTTAATTAATATGGTATTACTATTTTAACGAAAACGTCAAAATCCTTAAGCATGTCAGACGTAGAATTTTAAAAAATAAAGAGAGAATGAAACTACCTTCTATTTTTCTACTATGCTTGCAAGAACTAAAAACAGGTAAATGAATATTTTTTGTTGTTGTTTCAGTCATAAAATTTGGGAGAGAGTAGTTATTTTTACTATCCTATTACTACTCCACATTGCAAGAGTTTAAAATTTTTTCTTGTCAAAGGTACCCCTTTTGTAAGACCCATTTTAATAAATTAAACTTGAATATTCCTTGGCCACGCCCACGTCAAAGTTTATCCCGATCCGACCAGCCGTTTTGAAATTCCAGCTTTATTTCCAAAAAATGTTGATTCTGCCCCACTGTGTACTCTCCACAAGTGTTTGAACTAAAGAGAGAAAATATGTTGTTGTAGAAAAATTAGTTTTTTGTAGAAGTTTGGCTACTCTATAGAGTTTTACGTCAAAGATAAAAGTTATATTATATTTGTGATAAAACCCTCTAGAAAACACCGTTCGAATTTTTAGAAATTAATGTACGAATTTTCGTATGTATTTAAAACTTTTTAAAAATTAAAGAATGTCGTTTGGGCATTCTATAGCGTTTTGCAATGTTAAAAATTAATGTGAAATCGCTTGAATGTGAAATCGCTTTTAACATTAAAAAAAACATCGTTGTATTGACATTTTGACATAAATTTGTCCATTATACAGATTTATACAGTGAACATTTTTTGAGTTTTTCGAAATTATTTCAAATTTTTTGAAATAAATTTAAAACATTAAAAAAGGCGTTTGATTGACAATTTTGCATAATCTGTATAGTTTTACAACAAAAAATCAATCTTCCAAATTTTCAGAATTAAATTCAAATTTTCAAAATTAAATTCAAATTTCCAAAATGTTGTGTAAACATGAAAATATTTTATTTGCTCAATGATTCATGCCACCCTCAGGCGTACCACTTCCAACTTGTTTTTATTTCTTCTAATAACCATTCTTATTGCCACATGTTACCTTAGCACTACCTGAGTTTATTAACTAGGACGCATTTTAACAGTCTATATATGAGACAATCTTTTAAATATGATAGTCTTCAAATTGATTTCACAAAAAGCAACTCAAACGATAAATCTGATATTTTAAAGTCGCCTTAAGAAACCGTTATCAAATTGTTGCGACCAATGAAATTTTTTTTAAAAAACATCTTAAATATTTAAAATGAAATTTTAAAAATTTCAAATCCTGCAATATAAACAATAAATACTATTTGGCATCCCTTGTGAAAAAGAGTTTAAATATTGTATATGTGTGTTTCTTAGAGTGCATAAAGTACAACAATGAATTATGGTGGTGCATTGTAGTAAAGACTTCCTGTTTTATTTCATAAATAAAAAATAAGTTACTTTACAAAAACACAACAAAAAGAATTTAAAACAAAAGGAGCAAAACAAAAGAGTAAAATATTTTCTTAGCATTACCCTACAGCAGTTTGATAGAAAAATTAATTGTTTTCGAACCAATCTAAATAGGAATGAGGTATGCATATATATAAGTAAGTATACAGTTAATTTAATGTACTTTCAAAGATCAATAAGTTTATGTAAGTTTCTTGTTATTTATGAAATACAAAAATAAATAGTTAAATCCTTCAAGATATGGGCAGTTATTACAAGCACAGAAGTTTATACAAAAATCATACACTTTCTCCCTAAAAACTACTTCATATCTTAAGTAAATACTTTCATTCATAGACATCCCGCATCAGTTGGTTGGCATTGTTCAACCACCATTCCTTTGGGCGTTTTAGAAGTCATTTTTAATAGTCATTATTAATATAAACGTAAAATAATCAGTTAGTTTTAAATTTAGTGTACAATTCATACTGTGTAGCTGCAAGTAAAATCCTACGTAAGTGTAATTTTAAATACATACTTCAATAACCTTAAATAAATAGCTATACCATTTTTTGTTTTACTTCGCTCTATACAATTTATTCTTAGGTCTTCTTAGGTTTTTCTGCTTCTGCTTTCATTTTTATTTAATGTAACAGTTTAAAAGTGTGTAGACAACCTTTTTCCGCTCACTAATTTTAATTGTTTATACAGTTTTCATAGAAATATTTCTAAAAAGGTTTTCTTTTTCGTTTAGAACAATATTTGTTAGCGTGCATAACATGGAAAGGCTTTTTGGAATGTAATGGAAAATTCATCAAATAAAAAATTGTTTGCTCCATAAAAAGTATTTTACTTAAAGTAGCAATAAAAAATATTTATTAAAATAATATTTTAGTACACAACAGTCTTTAAAAGTTAAAAATATTTATAAAATAATAAAAAAACTTTTAATCCTATCCTTAATTTGATGAAAGTATTTTAAAGACAGATTCTTTTGTGAATATAGATTTATTCATGCAGGATGTTTGAGTATGCCAAAAATTGGTTTCTTTGCGCTGGGCATAGATTATTTCAAAAAATGCTGAGCTACCGTTTGACTACTACTGTATGCACTCTGGAGCATGCAATAGAGTTTCATCTTTTCGAAACCTTAAACCAGCAATTGAGCCCCTTCTCCAGCAAGTCTTGAACCAATGATGGAGTTCATTCTCTAGGAAATATTAAGCAAGCGATAGAATTCCTTTTCCAGAAAATCTTGAACTAGTTATGGAGTTCCCTCTATAGGAAATCTTGATCCAGAAATAGAGTTAATTCCATAGAAAATCTTGAATAATCGATAAAGTTCTTTCTATAATAAATCTTGAGTCAGCAATAGATTTTCTTTCATAAAAATCTTAAGTCAACTACAAAGTTCCTTTCATAGGAAACCGTAAACCTGCGATAGAGTTCCTTCTGTATGAAATATAGAGCCAGCGATTGATCACCTTTGATAAGAAAACTTGAGCCAGGGATTTAGTTCCTTCTATAGGATAGACTTCGTTCTATAAGAAACCTTGAGCAAGCGATATATTTCCCCATAGGAAATTTTGACTGCGCGATAAAGTTCCTTCAATTGGAAATCTCCAGCCATGAAGTTCGTTCTATAGGAAATCTTGAGTCAGCGATAGAGTTGCTTCCATAGGAAATCTTGGCTCCGCGATAAAATTCCTTCAATAGGAAATCTTAAGTCTGCGAAAAAGTTCCTTTCATAGAAAATCATAAGCCAGCGATAGAGTTCATTCTATGTGAAGTCATGAGCCAGCGATGGAGTTTTTTCTATAGGAAATCTTGAGATAGTGATAGAGTTCATTCCATAGGAAATCTTGACTCCGAGTTCCTTCATAGGAACTCTTGAGTTAGCGATAAAGTTCCTTCCATAGTAAATCTTGAGCCAGCTATAGAGATCCTTCTGAAGGTAATCTTGCGCTAGCGATATATCTCCTTCTATAGGAAATCTTGAGCTTGCGATAGAGTTCTTTCTATATAGGATTTTGAACCAGTGCACTATAGGAAATCTTGAACCAACAATGGAGTTCGTTCTATAGGAAATCTTGCGTCAACGATAGAGTTCCTTCCATATGAAATCCTAACTCAGCGATAAAGTTCCTTCAATAGAAGATCATGAGGCAGCGACAGATTTCCTTCCGTAAGAAATCTTAAGTCAACGATAGAGTTCCTTCTATATGAAATATTGAGTCAGTAATAAAGTTCATTCTATTAATTAAAGTCTTTCCGTAATTAATAATTCATTTAAAGTATTTTTTTATAATTATTTGGCACTTCTGCTTCTCTTATTAGTTTAAGACTTTCCATACTTTAGTAGTTATTTAAATGTATTTTTGTGTGATTATGTCACATTTCTGCACCTCAATATATTTATTTTTTGTTATTATTAATACTAATAAATTTTTCGAAATTCTTTGATATTCCGTCATTGTTATTCAATCTGCTCTCTTTATTGTATTGAATGCAAAGAATTCCTTTGCGAATATAAATCATGTTAATAATTCATTGAAAATTGCATACAAAAATATAATACAATTTTAATATTACTCATTTGTTTCATTAAACAATACTCTTATAATAAGATACAATATACACTGATTAGGTTAAATTTATGTACTCGTACAATAAATAAATAAATCATTGTTAATAATTAATAATAGCATTCTACATTCTCACACTTGGGTATAAAGAAATAATTGTTTTTTTTTTATTATTTTATAAAATGATTTATTACAATGAAAAGTAATTTATAAGCAAACTCAATCCATGGTACCGGACAGGACAAAATTTAACAAGTACAAGTAATTATAGGGTGGGAATTAATTTATATTTATTTTTATATTTTAAACGTTATTAATGAATATTTCATTTATTTCACTTACTTATAAAATGTTATAGTGTAAACAACAAAGTTTTTTTTTTTTTTTGCTTCGAAAATATCGATTTTTGTGCCAACAAAGCGTCATATACAGGAAGTTTTGCTTTACTTCTTTAACTTGGGTACCATATGAATTGAAGCTGCTAGATCTTGAAAGACGATTTTGCATCTCCGAAATGATGCCGAACGCTATAAAAGGAATTCATTTTTGCATGGAATCATTACTTGTGATGAAAAATGGGGCCATTATTATTACACAAAGCGTTAATTCTCTAATTTGGTCTATTATGAGCTGCTGAAATCTGGCCAAACCATCACAGGGAAATTGTACAGAGAGCAACTGATTCGTTTGAAACTAGAATTGACCAAAAATTGCCCGTAATATTCCATAATAACAACGCACAGTGGAAAATTTTGGTAATTTTCGGATCAAAAATCTGTAACTTTTGAGTGAATGAGGATTATTTTGGACCGATTTAAAATTTTAAACAATTATGGAGAGGCATCGAATTAGTCTATCATAAATGTCTGCATATTTCATGAAATTATGTAAGTTTTTATAAAAAGTTTCGCATTTTTTTTATTTTTTTTTCGTCATTTTTCAAATTCAACAATAGTTACTTTAATTTTTTTCTATAAAAACCTATTTTTTTTTGCACAGTGCTTTAAAGATAATTTTATATAGACAAAAACGCGACTTTACTTGTTAAAATCGATATATATTTGCAAAAGTTATTAAACTTTTTCGAAAAAATTTACCTTGTAAATTAAAAATTGTACAAACATTTTTTTTTTACTTGGTTTTTTGTTTTTTTTTTATTCATATGCGTTGAGGGAGAAAATACTATAAATGGTGTTAATGAAAAGTTGAATAACTTTTAAAATCTTCACCCGTTTAAAAAAATAAAAACACTGTTTTGTTAAGAACTAAATTTACTTTATATATAGTTAAAAATTTTTTTAAGCTATCATAGCAAAATAAGCATTGAAAAGCAACTAAAATCAAAACAAGTTGATAATTTTTTTTTTTTTAAATGTCTGAGTTGCTCAACATTTTTGCATGCCATTTGTTTATAGGCACATAAATGCAGCTAATTTTCACATATCTTTTAGATAATAAGTCAAGCATTAATTCTATGCTAAAAGTAGGTCGGCGGCAAACGGCGCCAATAATTAAAATCCTAGTCAAATTTGCGTAGGTAAGCCAAAAAACATTATACATTTTAAATGAATAAATTTCAAATCTGCTAACAATATATACAAAACTCATTACATAGATAGAATCTGGACAAGATAGTATTTTCAACAAGGTATAACAATCCTATAAAAAAATAATTATAAATACTAAAAATACGCCTTTGAATATGGTACAACTTTATCTTTGAAGTCGAAAGTAGTGTGTTCTGTCGCCATTTTCGAATACTTCTGTTAACATAATAATTATAATTTCTAAAAATAATTGTTGCTTGACATCTTAACTTTACGATAGAACTTGTTTTATAGTTAATTTCAATTATGAGATACATTCACCTTATATAATCCATGGTGCGACGCTCGGCCACATGATGTTATACCTTTTTAAAAATTAATTTCACCTGCATAGTCTAGACCATGTCCCGACTGACTATACTTTGGAACATAGTATCCGATATTGCCTTGTTTCGGTCTCATGAGATTAGCAGTTCTTTTGGCTAGGAATCCATATACCTGATATATGGGAAAAGGTCATAGGTAACAATGGCCAATACTTTGAATAAATTTATATTGTACAAATGTTTCAAAATATGTGATGCAAAAAATTTAAAAAAAAAATCCCATATTTTCGTAATCCCAATGCTACAAAATAACACTTTTTATCAGAACTTGAAAAGCGACCTAAGTGGTGTTGTAAACCTAGTTGAGGACATACTAAAACCGTTTTCAAAAATTTTTAAACACCCTTAAATGTTTGAGTTATTTTGAGAGAACCGTTTTAGGATAGGTCGTACTTAGTACTTTAGTAGCTATAACTCACACATTTTTAAACCGATTTCAAAATTTTAAACAGTTATGGAGAGGCAAAGAATAAAGTTTTCATAACATTTGTGCATATTCCAAGAAATTGTGTAAGGTTTTATCAAAAGCATCTGTTTTTATTTTTGTTCGTAATTTTTCAAATTCAACAACCTATTGTTTTTTTTTTGCAAAATGTTTTAAATAAGATGACGAACATTACTGAAAATGTTTTAGAATAACTTCTGAATTTGAGATTGCTTCTGAAATTTGTTGACACAATTTGTAATGTAATCAGCAAGGCCTATAACCCACGCTAGGTCGTTTTGCTAGTCTTTTGTCACTGTAGTACCGTGTAAATAATTCAATTTATACTTAAACCACTAAAATCTTAATTCAGAATATATATCAAAGTAAATGTTTTGTAACTCAAATTATACAATTTTTGATTTTTATTTGGCAAAATCAAAAAATTTTTGACTTCTTCGTTTTTTAAATTTTTTTTGATCTAAAGAAAGCATAGGTCTATTCCTTTAAGAATTAGGATAAAAATTTTTTTGTTTTTCATATTTTTAATCCTATTATTCGATTTAAAGTCTCTATTGTCAGTAAAGTTGCTCTCAAAAGCAATGGAGTAATGTTTTTGATATCTGAAGTTGAGATGATAATAAATTTCAAAACTATAAAATTTTTCCTTAAAAATGTATGATTTACGTTTTCTGGTTAAAATTAAATGAACTCCAATTGACTGAAATAATAATTTTGCAATTTTGACAAAAAAAATGGATTTAGCGTATTCGCGTACCACAATATAACAATGAAGCAAATAGTCTATTGTTACTTATTCTAATGTTTTGCCTTAAAATCTTAATTTTCTTAATGACATGAACCAGGGAATTAAGAATTAATATTTTTTAAATATAGAATTTCTAAAGACCTCGCAATTGGTGACTAATTCTACAAGTGTGCAATCTATATTAAACAAAACTTTTAAGTAAAATCACAGAAATTTATACTTTCGATTTTCAACATGTCATGGTATTAAATAACTTTAATTCATTCCTAATTTAAATAAATAATAAAATTTCTCGCAATAACATATTCCCCATGGAAAATGTTTTTACATATTAATTTAATAGAAATAAAAAAAAACTTTCTAAAATTTTATATTTAATACAATTCGTTAAAATGCAAATAATATACATATAACATAATCCTAAATTTCCAAATTTGTTAAAACTTTCTTTTATTTGATCAAGGGATTTCAAATTAAAAATAACTTTTTTGCACAAATTTTATTTTCTTTTTCCAAACGCATTTACTAATACTTGCACAACTTAGAGAAATTGAATTAATTTTATTTATAGTTGTAAATACAAACAGAAAAATAAAAAATAACTAAAAAGCACTTTATACATTTTTGTAAATAATAAAATATTGAATTTATATGATTTGGAAGTTTTACAACAATAAAAAGAAAAATAAATGAAGCAAATAGTTTTATTATTATAATAAACATGCGAGTATAAATGTGCATAAGGATATATGTATGTATGTGAAGTCAAATACAAATAAATGCATGAATTTATCATTTATTTAGGAGGAAAATCCATAAGTTGTTCGATATGAAGGCCTTCTAAAGATGATCTATTTTCTTATTCCAAAATATATATAATATTCAGATATGTCTTCCTTTTTATAACCAACATCAAAAAATATGAGGGATATATTAATTTTTTCATTCCGTTTGTAACACATTAAAATATTTGTTGGAGACTCACATTAGTATATATATTCTGGGTCCTCATAAGATTCTAAGGTGATCTAGTTACGTTCGTCCGTCTGTCTATCTGTCTGTTGAAAATACGATATGAAAGGTTCATGATTTCGAATTTTTCTCAAATTAGTTATAAGTACTCTGAAGTTAGACTGTGAAGTATGGTGAAAATCAGCCAACAATTGTCTCTAGTCACCCAGACTTGTCTTATAATACTTAATATCGTGATGAAATTGGACATAAACACTGTTGTGATGATCGGTCAATAATTGTCCCCTATATAACGCCTATGTCAGAAAAATATTTTATTTTCACGTATTGATAAGGTGAGTATTAAGAATTCAGGGTCATTTGGACCTCAAGTGCTATTAAGGGTTACTTTAAATTTGTGTACTGTTATTGTAAATACTAGACTTTGTGTTATATTTTTCATAAGTTTCATCAAGATCGGCCCTTCCTTCCATTAAAAATTCCAAATATTGAAAAATTTTACCTTAGATTCACGATTTAAGGATTAACGTTTTACGATTTTAGGAAAACTTTCAGACTATATTTAAAATTACCTGGAATATAATATTCTGAACAGATTTTACTTAAGGTAACAGTAAGGAAATTGGTTTTCCTCGAAAATCGCAAAATTTATACCGCAGGTACGGAAAAACTATAGGAGGTATTGACATAATTTTTTCATATCTTTATTCTCTATTATATTCTCAATAAATCTCTGTACGATGATCAATAAATTCTGAAATTAGTTTAACAAAATTTTTAAAAATTTGAAAATGGAATTTTGAAACTGCCGTTAAAATAAATAAATTTGTTTGGTCATACTTGCGAACAGATTTACGGTTTCCTACTAAGACAAAAACTAATATACAGGTAAATATTGATATATTTTAAGTAAAAATGAACTTTTATTTTAATATTTCTCAAAATATTTTAATTTTGTTCATACATTTATTGTTCTAGTGGCCTGAGGCTCATTAATAGCCTGGCGATTTTTTAATAACTTTAACATTTTATAACCAATTTTTGTCTTTTATATCTCATATATATCGACAATTATGTACACATTTCGTACACATTTAATTGCAAAATTTTTACAAAACCTGAAAAAATTGCATATTTCCCCCCTGAAAATGCGCCACAAAACTTTGAGCGACGTGCGGAACGGGTTAATGTCGTATAATCGAGCTCAAATTTCGGCTATTTCAATATCTGGAAAGGGGAATCGTTATGTGGGGTCTAGACGAACAAAATTCCGCCAATCGATTTTTTTGCGGTCACTCTAGTTGGTATACAAGATTCAGCACACTCTTTCTTGTTAATAATGTTTTACTAAAGACTAAAGGAAGCATTACAAACAATCCTATTTGGTTAAAACTTTCAAATAAGGCTCAAAGATGCTCCAGAATGTGGAAGCAATTATGTTAAACCTTAATCCTGATGACATGCTATGAAAAATAGATAACACTTGCATGGTACTGGGTATTTGTGTGTCTTCAAATAAAGGCCATTTTGAAGGCCAATTTACTGCAATTTTCCCCGCTAGATATTTAAATTCATTTGTGTATTGCTACACGCAAAGAAAAAACATGATTGTGTTGTGATCACAGATATTTTTTAAGTTATTCAACAATATTCTGGTCACTATAATCAAAATTATGTAGTAATTACCATTCACACAACTGCACACAACTTCAAGCAGATCATTGTTGGAATCATTTTCATGATAAAGGATTATAATATAAATAAACTTAAGAAGTGGCCACTTAAAATCGGTACGAATTAAACCGAGCATAACTTAACTTTTAAATGAAACAATGTATGTTAACATTTTATACAAGAAATTAAATGAAATTTATTAAGCTTAACTGTAAGTTTATGAGTCTATATTGCGAATAAATTTTCTGGCTTTTCTTTTTTTATGCATCCCATTAATAGCTGCACAACTTTTCTTCCCACTTCTACCGATATTCCAGCATATTTATTCCACTTTTTTCGCTTTAGGTTTAACAATTGCCCAATATATCTCGATTGGACGAAGATTTGAGCAATTTGTTTAATATATGTGTTTTGGTATAATATCAATATTATTCTCATTATGCCACTTCATAGTTGTATTTGAGTAATGACAACTTGGCTAAAACTTTGTATCAGATGTGTAATTTTTTATAAATGACAGCAATAGCTTTTTCAAACTGTCTTTTTATATATAATTCTGAAAATTCTTTAAAAACATTTCTGAAAAGCTTGACTCTTCAAACAGCAGCTGCGGATTGCATGCCAAATTAATATTTTTGTTCATTCGAAAATCAGATTTTGGCTATCTTTTAACCCGACAAAGTCGGATTTTCTAGATGTTTGTACACAATTTTATCTCTAGCTTCTTTTTCCATTGTGTCTACACTTTTTAAGACTAAACATAATGACTTGCAATTCATTGTAGAATAATGGTAGATTTGTTGTTTAAAACATATGTAAATCTTTTTCCATTTTGATAACAGGGGGCGTTGTTATGATTACTATAGTGCGTACAGATTTTAAGTGGCCACTTCTTTAACCTAAGATAGGCGTGGATTAATGTCAAGCATTTGCGGGGGTGGGGGTTTAAATTCCTATTTCACCCCATCTGGATCCTCTCCTGACCTAATAGCAACATCTTAAATATAATCCCTTATAATAGATATAATTTTCATAAGAATATCCTTATTATTACAAATATATATGTATGATTACAGCAGTCATATCAATAATAGAAGTGGTAAAAATATTGTTGAATAACTAGTACTTAATAATTTTTAGAAAATGCTTGAGATCATAATACAATCATGTTTATTCTCCGTGTGTACTAGAAAATAGCCAATTATAGTCAGTCGACTGAAACCTATATTATTATACCCTACGTCAAAGTACTTTAATAGGTGGTGTTGTGGGCCAAAAAAACTGAAACTGTTCTCACTAAAGATATTTAGTAAAATTTTTTTGAAATTTATAGTATTTATTTATGAGATTATGTTTTTTTTTGTTATGTATGGTAGCAAAATACTATAAAATATGTATGTACATATGTACATTATGGTGGTCCTTATTTTGCACTTGTTTGATGTTGCTCCCGAGGTCTAAAAATGCTCTCTTTTATCTAAAAACCAAATGTTGAAAATCCAAATCGAATAATGTTTACATATTTAACATTTCAATTGAAGTTTTGGTTTCTGGGTCAAAGTAGTAAAGTTGGCTACCATTATCGCTAAGCTACGTTATCCCTAAAATACCATTACAGATATAACTGCAATTACCGTTACCGATATAATCGTAAATACCGTTTCCGCTATTCTTTAAATAATTTGATATTATGAAAATACAACTTTTTGAATTTAATAATTAGATTTATTGATTGTCTGATGACGGACAATAATTTTAAGACCTTTGGCCTATCGAATATCCAAAATATTCGAATAGGAGAAACCCTATATACATTTATATGTATTTGTTATACATAGGAGAACCCCTAATGTACATTTATATGTATTTGTTATTTGCATTTATAAAATTTACTTTATTTGTGATGCCACTAGTATTTGTGCACAAACAATTCTTCTATAAAGCCAACTTACTACTTAATATGCAACATTCGAAAGTAAATGTATTTATTCCAATGAATGTTTTTGTAATTCCATTGCAAAAGCTTTGCCTTTTAGCAAACACATGAAATACTTTTATTTAATTATTAACATTTCACAAAAATATTTCTAAAACTTATACAACTAGTATTTATTTGTGCAAAAATAAACAAGAAAAACAAAACTTTATTTGGGAATAAACGCATGTAAAGTAAAAAGTTTCGTTTTCAATTTAGTCAGTGTAAAAAACTATTGTAGTTTTTAGTTCTACGAGTATAAAGTAGTTATTGTATGCTTTAGGGTTTAATTTTAATGTCAGCAGCAGTTATTTGGCAGTTAATAGTTCCTCTGTATTTTGTGCTTAATAAATATTATATAGAGAGACCCAAGGGTAAAAAGAAGCAGTAAAGAGCCCTTCCAGAGTTCTTTTTCAGACAAAACATTTGTATGCACTTGTGAAATTCAATCTTTAATGAGTAAGAAATAGGATAAACTTAATAAGTACTCTTTTGGTACTAAAACTTTTCTAAAAATAAACAAGTAGGAAAGTATGGTCAGTCAAGCTCGAAAATCTTTGAAATCGGAAGTGAAATGGCACGTGTTTAAAATGCTCACATAGTGCCGTCCCTTGAGCATTTTGATGCCCCACTGTGAGTCTTACACCCAGCGAAAAAATTAACTCATTATAGATTAATATAATTTCTATATTCATAAGTTGCAGCTATTCCGAAAGTGTAGGTACTTAGTGTATTGTATTATATGGTCGGGCTTGACCGAAAAAATATACCAAATTTGCTTTCATCTAGGAATATAACATTATGCCACCAAATTATATCTTTTTTAACATGCTGTTTAGCAAATTCTAGTCGGTATTTCCTATTCTTTAAATTCGCAAATGGATTTGAACTGATAACCTCGCCTTTTAATGGTTCAACGAATTTGTGGTTCTGAAATTGTCGTTTTTAATTAACTATAAATTTGTTTGGCTGGCTCGTTTGTTTTTATACCCTCCACCACCATAAGTGGTGAATGAGGGTATACAGTGCCGTACTTAAATATTCACACAGCATACAGATTTATCTTTAATCTTCCATATTTTTTAAACGAAGGCCACAACTTTCGTACGGGTTTCAAAAAAATATTTATTTACGTATAACTTATTGAAATATATGGAAAAACTAAACATAAGTTCGCACATTTCAGAAAAAAAATTTAACTAATGATTCGAAGTTCGATTTTAAGGGGACAAAAATATTCACACAGTTTCTAATTTTTAATAGGAAAAAAGTTTTTTTTTAATAGTTTAATATTTTGTGGAGTAGCCCATCTTTTTAATGACTTCTTTTAATCGTCTTGGCATTGAATCTACCAATTTTTGGTGACATCAGCTCCAATATTTTGCCATTCTTGTAACAGGACTTCTTTAAATTGAGTCTTACTAATAATATGGTGCTTTCCTACATGTCTGCCCAGTTTATTACACAGATGTTCTATGGGATTCATGTCAGGTGATTGCGGAGGATTCGGGAGAATGTGGGGAACATGATGCACTATTCATATTCAGACGTCATGGGCTGTGTGTTTGGGGTCATTGTAATGTTGAAAATAGAAACGATCCCAAGCTTTAACTTTAGAGCGCATTGTAGTAGGTTTCCTTTTAAAATATTAAGGTACACTGTTTTGTCCATTGATCCGTCGATGAAAACTAAGTTTCCTACACCAGATGCAGCCATACAACCCCACAACATGACCCCTTATCCACCATGTTTGACAGTGTTTACTACATTGTACTTTTCCAATTCAGTGTTTGGCCTTCTCCAAACTGTTACCCTGTCTGTCCGTCTGTGTAAAGCACGCTCACGGCCAAACTACGCAAACAAACTTAGTAGAGTTGCAAGAAAAATTATTGTCCTAAGCGGTTTGGTATTGAAAATCAGCAAAATCGGTGTAGTGGAACCAAAGTTATGAATTAAAATGTGGGACAACCTCAAAAAAAATTGATAATTTTCACATATTTTTGAACATTTTTTGTAAATATATTGCAGCTAATATCATAAAATTTTGCACTCGTTACTTTTATGATAAAATGAGTAACTCTGGTGGAAATTATCGAATCGGTCCATGATTTCTCCTAGCCCCCCATACCAATATCTTCCCGAAATATAGTTTTATGGTCCATAAATGCCTACAGAATAAGAATATCCATACAAAATTCAGCAAAAATAAGTTTCGTGGTAAAAAAAATTATATATTACAAAATTTTTCGTGGATCGGCCCATTTTTGATCATAGCCCCCATATAAAGTTCATGAAAATCTCTTAAATAAGCATAAATGCTTATAAATGTCGCTATCAAGTTGAAATTCGACATAAATAATCCCCATATATACCAAAATCGCTGTACCTAATCCTATGAAGATCGGCAGATAATTGGTTATAGCTCCCATATAAGGACCACTTCCGAAAAACACAATAACCTACATAAATATCTAAAAAATATCAATATCAAAACAAAATTTCACACACATCCGTAGTTTATATTTAGAAATCATACTACTGGATTTTGTGAATATCGGTCCATATTTGACCATAGCTCCCATATAAGGTCCACTTCCAAAAATCAGTTAAGTACGCATAAATCTCTTATAAATACATTTATCATGCTAAAATTCGACAAAAATTATACTCATATATATAGATATCACTGTACCAAATTTGGCAGATTGGCCGATAATTGGTCATAGCTCACCTATAAGGCCCATTTCCGAAAAAAGATATTAACCTTAAAAAATATTAAAACATATCGATATCAAAATGAAATCACTCACAAATCTGTAATTTGTTTCCACTAATCATACTTCTGGATTTTGTGAATATCGGTCCATATTTAACCATAGCTCCCATATGAGGTCCATTCCCGAAAATCACTAATATCCTCATAAATTTCTTACAAATATAGTTATCAGGTTGAAATTCAAAACAAATTTATTCAATATATACAAAAATCGATGTACCAAATTTTATGATGATAGGCCCATAATTGGTCATAACCTCCATATAAGAACCACTTTTGGAAAACACATTAACCTGCACAAATATCCATAAAAATCTATACTGAACCAAAATTTTACACCGATCAGTAATTTTAATCCAAGAATCGTACTACAAGATTTTTTAAATATTGGTCCATAATTCGGCATAGCTCCCATATAAGGTCCACTCTTGTTAATAGCGTTGTTTATATGAAATACTACAAAAATAGCCCTTAAATACTTAGGACCATAATAGGTCATCCATATATTCCATATATTAAACCAAAAAAGTACACAGATCAGTAATTTGTATTCAAAAATCATAATACTGAATTTTGTGAATATTGGTTCATAATTGGCCACAGCTCTCATATAAATACATAACAATCACGTAAAAATATTTTATGACAATCGAATCATAATAGGTCATAGCTCCCACATAAGTCCCACAACCAAATATTTTGAAATTTGTCTAAATATATTTGTATACCCTTTTTTATACTCTGTTTCTTCACTTGAGGTTAAAAGGGAAAAATGTTGATCCAAACGTATTAACTAATTATTAAGTATATAAATTATTAAATTTCATACATTCTAATAGGAATTTCAGTTATAAATTGCTGAATTAGATAGAATTTTTTGTACAAATGAAATAAAATATCTTCTGCGTAAACTAGTCTTTCTAACAATTGTTATATTATTTCAGTTTTTATACCATCATATTTAGGTGGAATATAGTACTCTTACTTGTTTAGATTTAATATGGTCTTCGTGGAATAAAATCGCTGACAATATTTGGCTTTATATTTACTATTTCTTCAATATTTGTACTTTTTGTCGAAAAATCGATTACGCGTTAATTTTTAAGGTTTTTTTATTTTTTTTAAATATATTCTATCCAAGGTAATTGTACGCTTAAAACGATCCGTAACAAATAGCTTATTTCTAAAGAAATGCGCACGTTAAAGGCGATGGTGATATCAGTTTTAAAAAAAAATAATTATGAACGAGTTTTGGTTTGATTTTTTTAGATTTTTCATAAGCGAAACTCAATTGTTTTTCGAAAAACTGATATCGCTATCGTTTTAAGCATACAATTTTACCTTGGATGGGATATATTTAAAAAAAATTATTACCTACTAAAAAACCTTAAAAATAAATGTTGAGAAAAAGTTAAAAAATTTAATGAAGAGAGCAGAACAATATCTTTTTTCTTCAAACGCTTTTCTTACAACATTTACAAGTCTATGAGATTGTTCGATACTACTGTGTTTTGTTCTAAATTCAAATTGATGATTCGGAATACATACAATTGTTTTCAATTAACATCGGGTACACATTTTTCATGAGTATCTTCTCATATAGCTATGACATGTTAGACAAGAGGCTGAGGATGGGTGTGTGCGATTCTACTTTTGTGTGATCTTTTCCGGCTTAGGTATCCATTTTGAAGAATAATAATCACTTACTTACTTATTTATATTGCTATCCGGTTAGCTCCATAAGCATATTATTAATAATTTTGTCAATAGTAGGTGCTTTCTTGGAATTTAAAATTTAAATCAACGATTTCTCGAAGCTCAAAACGCAGGGTTACAGCTGCTCCAAAATAGCGTAAAACAGGTGCCAAATCAATAGTTTCATTTGATTTGTTCGGTGTAAATACTTGTTTCAAATGATTAACAAACAGATTCCCTTTTTCGTATCATTTTATCATTTTCGAAATACCAAAAGCATTTTGAGTCTTTCAAGCGTCGATTTGAGTTGGCAAGATCAGTGTAACAGCCATTCTCTTCGAGTTATTCTTGTTTTTATTTAAGAATAATTTTAATATCTGATTTTCTGGGGTTTTTGGGTAGCATGTTGAGCAGCCAGTTTGAAATTTTTATCGAAATTGTTAAAAGAGTTATTGGTATTTTATGGTGTTCTTGGCGTTCGTCTGTATGTCCGTCCGTCCAAAAATTGTAATCAAACTACAGGTCGCAATTTCATAGTTAATTCGACAATATTTGGTACAAGCTCTTCCATAGCCTCAAGGAAGAGCTTGCCCTATATTTGCTGGAAATCGCACAAATTTCACGACTTCAATAATTTAATACTAAAGAACAATATTTGAACTGACACGTATGCTGTGATCGTAATTAAAACGTAAAATCCAACACTATCTTTAAAATTCCGATGCAAACATTTGTACAATATAACGTTATCGTATTCCAATTCCCCGAAAAAACACAATGCTGTTTTACTTTTTCCACAACAAAAACTAAATCTGTTCCACTCTGATCAGCACCGGTAGTTGAGTGTTTTTTCCTGGGTTTTATTCGTTGTTTAGAAGTGGAAAAAAATGCGTAAAATTTTAAAAATTCTTTGAAATATTGTTGTTACGGCAAAAGTGGTTGCAAATGGTCAGTTGAGCACGCCATACATTTTTGGCCGACAACATGTTTGTTATTTTTTAGTGTTGTTTGTATTGTTGTTGTTTTTATTCTATCGGTGAGTGTTGAGTATATTTGTATATGGGAATGTGGATGAGGATGTATGTACGTAAGTAAGTAAGTCCTTGTGTAGTTTGTGCAATTTTAAGCTCAAGTTACTATTGTGGTTTTATGCGTAAACGATGTTCGACAAGTACAAACAGCCCAGGCATACTTTGTTTTGTGGTGGTGTCTAAAAATCGAAAATGTTCAACATGAATTGTTTTTCTCTTTGGTTTTTTTTTAGTAGATGGAAGATACTTGAGTAGGTTTTGGCAAGTATTTGCATTTGTGAAAATAGTAATTTAGTTAGAAAGAATTTAAAAATACATACATAGATGGTTCAGTTTGCATTTTATAACTAAACAAGTTTAAATTTTATATAAATATCGTATTATTTAAGTAGTTTCTAAATAATATTTAGTAATTGCACTAAATATCTAAAGACGATAGTAAATTTTCGGTCTTGTTATTTCTCGTTTTGGCGATGTCAAGTGTTTGCCGCATTATTTTTTTTTAACTCCGTTGGACTATTTTCTCTGGGGCCTTTTGAAAGACCTATTTTTTGTACATAAACAACTGAGGCTCTGAAAGATGAAATAAACATAGCGTTTTTGCAAAATATGGCAACATATTACAACTAATACTTAGTTGGATATATCGATTCCAAAGGATGTTAAAATAAGCATTATGACTATACAAAGTATTCTGCATGATCTATACAATATTGTTCAAGTTTCTATTCATGCTGTCTGGTCAGGATAATATCAAGTTCTTCCTCTAAAATTCGAAAATTAGGACATGTCAAGCTAAAAGAAGGAGAAATTGCCACTAAATAAAACCCATGATATGATTTATGCATTTAAATGTTATCGGGATTAAAATCAGTTTGTACAGTGGGAAGTATTAAAGTCTTAACATACAGTATTGAAAAAAATAATAGGGACGCAGATCTTAATATTATTTTTGCATTTTAGGTTTAAAATAAATGAATAATATGATTAATGGGCACAGAAAAATTATAGAGTGTCAAACGAGTTTATGTTGTCAGTTATTATAAGACCTTGAATTTTAAATTTTGTTGTCTAACGAAAAGAAATGATGAAATATAAAGGTAAACAATTAATTCTTGTAATTCGATTTTACTTTTGAAATCAAATTATTTGAATTATTGTTTAAAAATGGATCGAGGTGTTCCCATTACTCAAACTCAGAAAGATTTTATTCTGAGCTATGGAAAACCTATTGGTGAAATTGCAGAAATATTAAAGTGTACCAAAATAAAGTTTTCAATGCACTTCACTCTAAAAAAGGACATGAAACTAGAGGAAGAAAAAGAAAAACCTCTGCACGCTTGAACCAGCTTATAGAAAAAACTTCCAAAAAATTAGATTTAAGTCATCGAGTGAAATCAAAATTGATTTATGTGCATCAGTTTCAAGACGTATAATGGATTAAAGGGACGAAGTCCAATGAAAGTAGCTTTATTAAGTAAGCAAAATATAAATAAAGACGGTTATTATTCGCCAATCAACAACCTCCGTCGGTAAAATTGGAAAAATGTACTATGGTCGGATGAAATCAAAATTAATTTGTTTAGGTCTGCTGGTAAAATGTTTTTATAAAGACCAAAAAATAAAGAATTACACCACAGGTACAAAAAAAAAATACTGTCAAACATGGTGGAGTTTTCATTCTGATTTGGGGTTGTTTTTCGTCAATCAAATGCTACCATTTGCCGAAGAGAAAATGCCTTTTGTCTGGTAAGTAAACGCAGGATAACGACCTGAAGCACTCATCTAGGCTTGCTAAGTTATGGTTTCAAGAGAACAACGAGCGTGTCCTAGATTGCCCTCCTAGACTTCGGACTTGAACCCCATTATGTATTTATGGGGGGTTCCTAAAAATATAATAGGGCCATATAAGAGTAAAAAATGAAGACTATGTGGCAAAAAGTCTAGGAAGCATGGTAGTCTATATCCTGGAAACCTGTGCTAATATTTTTGGATCTATGGATCGGAAAATTTTTTTGACATGATTTTTGCAATTAATGGGTCCTAATTTCCGCAAAAAGTATTTTTTTTTTAAATAAAACTTTAATCACGGAGCGAAATGGGTTAATCAAAAAAAATTTTACTAAAAATAATTTTGGACAAAAAATAGGTGAAGAAATCTCAGCCATTTGAGGGTCGATGTTCTCTATTTTAATTAAGAACTGAACAAGGACTATGGCCGATATATTAATGTATAAGTCACGTTTGTAAGTTATTGGGGGCTTCGGAAAGTTAATTTCAACAGACAGACTTTACTATCAATAACGATCCAGATTGATATGGGTTCACAAATGAAAAACGTGGATTATACAAACGAATGACGAAGATGTATAATACTCATTGTGGAGGGTATCAAAAGGTGTTAATTTATGGTTAGTAAAAATTCATTCTTGAACAATATTTAAAAAATAATTAATGTTTGGCTTCCACAGTTTGGAGCAAAATCATCATATGCGATGAACCAAAGTTTTATCCAGATGGCTTCGTTATTCCTTCCTTCTGATTATTTGGGATACAGATAAATCACATTTCAGTATTTCGTGTGGATCGGTAATTTGCCCCATGTGCTATTCCACAGCACACTCTTGGTTTGGTACTCATGCGAGACGATTTCGAATAAAAGTCTGCAATATATGCAAAAATTATCACAATCAAATGTAGTAAACCATATCTCACATTTTACTTTGGTTGTCCAGTGATTCTAATCTCAACGAGTGATGTGTTCTATTGATGACTTAATCTTGGCATCTGATGTATTACGTGTATCAACTAAATTTTATTTCCAAACTTTCCAATTTATGCAAATGAAACCTTTTTTATTATTGATTTCTATAGTTCCAAGGTGGAACAAAGGGCCACAATAAAGTTTTTCCATTGTAATCTAATCAGCTTTACCTTGGTCCGGAACTTGAGTTTGTTTCGGACTCAATTTGTCTTCTCCATTGGGGGTTCCATTCAATTGCCATCTTGGCTACGTTGTCCTTGGTAAGTCTGAGGACATGACCAATCCAACTCCATTCACGATTGGTGATCTGGACACTTATTGGTGTTTCACCATCTCTTTCTCGCAGGTCTCTGTTTGAGCAGTTTTCGTAACGAGCGATTAATGAATACCTACAAGACGCTAGCTGTGGTGTTCTTGGATTCACAGCCATACAGCAGGAAAGGCACGTTAGATGAACATAGGTGAAGCTTGGTCCTCAGATGAATTTCCATTTATTTTGAAGTGCTCCAAATTCTTGGTTTGCATATTTGATGCGATTTGTAAAATCTTCTCGCTATCCGCCTGATGCTGATATGACACTACCCAGGAATTTAAACGATTGGACAAGATCTACGTTGTCTATTTGGAACTTTTGAGAGTTGGAGGTTTTTAAATGCAAAAAATATTAAAACAAATTGTTTTACCAAATACTTTAAATTCTGGCCGTCTCGCCACATTTTTAAATGCTGATCGTTGGTACTTTTCCAAGTAATACCACATAACAAAACTATAAAAATTAATAAACTTACAAATTTGAAAAAGGGTTTTTATTGCAATGTATATCATAAGTTTTTACCGACTTTACAACGTTTAACTTTAAAACACAAACAAACAACTTCATATTTCAATTAATCAAAATATTTAGTTTCAAACAATTTCATATAATTCCTTTTTTATATCTAATTCAAATTAATTTCTATAAGAAAAACTAAATTTGTTTAAAAACTACTTTTCTTAATTCCAGCAGTAACAACACGCACAACAGTTCGTCTCTTGGATACAAAACAAAAGAACCTGACCACAGCAACCAAAACAAAAGCAGAACTTTCTAATAGAAATTTTAAGACTTTTAAAGGGTTTTTAGGGAGTTGTTATGTGAATATTATATTTGAACGAGGGTTGTAAAAAAAATAAAAACAATCAATATACATATGCTAGGTTGGCCCTTATAACGCACTTATTCGTTTGTAAGACCTTAATACTCACTTGGTATTTATTAGAATCAAAAATACGCTTGTTTGGTTTTTTAAATTTCGTTTAAAAAACTATTTGAAAACGTAAATTTGGGATTACTACATCTATGGGTAAATAAAATAAAAAAATATTTTTAATTTGATTTTATGTTTAATATTTAATTTTTTTTAAATGTTACTAATGTGCAATCTCCAAACGTTATCCGATTTTGCTCAAATTGTCAGCATTTGGGTTCTAGATGATGTAGAACAATAACAGAATTCGGGTATGTCCAAAAAAGTGCAAAATAAGGGCAACCCTAATACAACCTACACAGATAAAACCGTTTTATTGTGACAACCGAGTTTGTTGCAAATCAAACGATTCAGTCTTTGCCCAATTTTCCAATAGTATCTGGAATTTTTCAGATCGCGTGACATTATTACTTATTCATTCCAAAATATATTCATTTTAGGAAGCTTATTCCTCCAACCCTCGCATATTTGTATAAAAGTATTTCAACAGATATTAATACCTCAAAGTATTGAACTTTACAAGTTTTCAAAAAGGAAACGGAACAACATATTACAATAGATCCTTTATTATAAAACATGTATATAAATACATAAGCATAAATATATTTTACACACAACCCAGCAGTTTTAGGGAACTGTCACGAACTAGTGATTTTACCTATCATTTAGAGTGACAACTAGTTACATAACTAGCTACGTGACATGTTATTCAAACATGAGCATGCCCAACGCAGGGGGTAAATTGGCCCTTTTGGATGACAATGAGACTGTATGTTAGCTGGTCGAAAGTAGTCAATGCATTGGATTCACATACCGGTCAAAGCGTGAGCCGTAAACAACTTATACTTGTATTAAGTTAAATAAAACTTAAACTGTTCCATATAAAAATCCTCGAAAATACTACCCAGTATGCAACATTTCGAGTCAGTTCTTTTTATCGAACTTATTTCGAATTAAAATCGAAAATATGAATTTATTATGATGCTCTATCCAATCTACATTTTTTAGAATATCGTATTTTAATATTTTGTAGAAATGGCGAATAATGTTCGAGTTTTTTTTAATGTCAAATTTTATTTTTTCACAAATTGACAAATTCATATACAATTTGTGAGAAAATAACATATTCATAAAAATATAGTTTAACACGAAAAATGGATCGAAGACGCCTTAAAAGAAAAGCGCAGCCAATTATTGATGTTGTTTTTGACAATTCGAATCTTCAAAATCAGCAAACATCAGAAATATGTGCAGAGCTTATTGCATTTGAAAATGAAAACACATCTAACGCAACATTATTGGCTAATAATAAAGGTATTGAATATGCATTATTTCAAGAAGAAATTGCTCGATGGTATAAAGTATACGAAATTGTTCATATATTTAATCGAAATCGATTAATTTTATAACATTTTTAATACCGAAAAAGGTATAGTATATCGATAAAAATTAGAATCAGAATAATAAACGATTTTCGACTCTTTATCGCTCTGCACTCTACTTAGGAAAACACGCACATTCTCGACATTATATCGAAGTCGATATCGATAAAATTTTACGAAAAAATTATTCATTTTCGATATAACTTCGAATCATTTTGCATACTGGGTATATTATAATATTGGCATATTACTCGTTATTTATAAATTTATCCACTTTTTCCGGCAACCCACCCATTAAATATTTTTTAGTTGCTTCCGTTACCTTTTTGAACGTGGTGGTCGCTTAAAATCGGACATGTCCTGGCATACTTTTCCCGTGTTCTTCAATTCTTTTTTAACAAGAGCCCAATACCTTTCCACAGGCCGAAGTTCTGGACAGTTTACTTCCCGTGGTACAAAATTGACATTATTGTTTAAATACCACTCAAGGGACTTTTTTCTATAGTAGCATGATTCAAAGTCGCTTCAGAAATATGAAGGTATTCTGTGCCGTTTTACAAAAGGTAAAATCCATTTTTTGTAGACACTCCGTAATATTTATTTCTATGTTTAACGTGCCTGATGTCACAAATGTTTGGATTATTTTGCCACAACTGCAAATGTCTTTGCACACAAGAGACTTCTTGGGGAATTTTGTTTGGTTTTCTGTCCGGTATTGTTCTTGAACATCAGCTTCATCAGTCATATAAAAATCTTGACGGGAAAGTTGTGAAAAGTCGGCTTATATAAACTAAGATATTTATGAGAGCTTTACTATTTTCAGATAGGGCAAACGTATGGAGGCTAGGAGAAAAAATGGACCGAGTCTAACCAAATTAATAGATTTCGTTCCTGGGGCAATGAAATAGCTTGTACCAAATTTTTTCGAATTATCTTTGAAATAGCGACCTGTAGATTGATTACAAGATTTACATGGACGGACAGACGGACGGATGGACGGCTTAATCGACTCAGAAAGTGTTCCCGAGCAGATTAAGATGGGTGTTGAAGTAATATTTTTGCACGTTACAACCATCAGCACTAACCGAATATACCACTATGGAGGAGTAGGGTGTAAACATCTCATAGAAAGTCCAATAACCAATTACTTGTAAACAGACCTTTGACTACTCTCCAATAGATTACTTAGTGTAAGTAAGTTACTTAAAGATACTAAAGGGGTGATTGAATTCTTGCTAGGTTACGTGGGATTTCAGTATACTTAAGCAAAAGGAAAATAAACTGTATGAGAATTATATCAACAGAGTATTCTTAAAATCAGTGGGTACGAATTACTCACAAAAAACTGCAATACAAAAGAAATGTCTAGATTAGTTAGAGACACTTAATTGGCAATTGTCTTCACGCTAGAATACATGGTATTTATAAAGTAACCATTTGTGTCAAATTACCCAAAATATATAAATTGAAGTCAGCCAATATATCAGACATTAGTGACAATTACTGTTTGTATGGGATACATTGACTACTTGCTTAACTGCTGGGTCTCATAGCCAGATGTATATACTTGTATGCATGCAAACACTACTAAAGTAATTAGAAAATTTTAACACAAAAATAAATCCCACTTGTACAACTTTGGTTTTTATTCGTGCCAAGAAGGTCTTTTGAGTACTTGTATTAAAAAAAGGAACACAAAATAACTTCAACAAAGGGCCAACAAAAGAAACCAGCTAAATAATCTTAAGAACTTATATGTCATTTGAAAATAAATGTTTAATTCTTTTCGGAAAGTCTTTGTTTCATGATTTACTTCTTAATTAAAATGTAGCATAGACTTAAGCGGCTGCAGTAGCAACAACGTCTTTATGAGCTAAATGTTTAAGATGTTTTTTTTTATTATTATATGAGCAAGAATGAAGAAACCATATTTCTTGAAATAAGGATACATATGAGGAAAATCAAAAATTTTGGAAAGTCGTTGATACTGAATTTAGATGGCTTGAATATCTTTTGGGATTCGAAATGAAAAGAAATAAGCGAAACATATCGAGTTAAACCTGTGAATCCGAAATCGTAGGTTACTAATTTTTCACCTCATGATTCTTTAAAAGTTGAATATTTTAAAAAAAAAGCTGGAATTGACCTTGTTCATTAATTTGTTATCTATAACAACAGTTTCAAAATTACAAATTAAAAAATAACACAAAACTGCAATATTCCGCTCCAATATTTAATTATTAAATCAGTTGAAGTTCTGTGATAATCGAATTAAGTTTGACTTATAGTATATTGTTACGTTTTAACCTTTTCAAAACGTTTGTTTATTTCCTTTAAATAAACCGGATAATTTGGATTGCAAAGAAAAGCCGTTTAGTAGTTTAAAAATTGTAACAACTCTTTATTTATTCAAATTGTGCAACAACCGCAGAATTAAATAGCCACTCAATGTTTTTTTTTTATACACGTTTATAAATTCTCAGAAATACAGACACAATTTATAATGTACACGAATTTACATGAAAAACACAACACACTTTAAGGCACTCAGTTGATGTTTATTAAAATAGCGTCTCTGATAAACTGACTCACGACTGCAACCTCTGTCACTATTTATAACACTGCCATCTGTACTCTGTTTTTATATTCTAGATCTTTCTTTAACTGTCAAAATTCGAATATTCTAGATCTTACTAATACATACGCCATCTGTGGTGTACCTTCTACAATCAACTGAAAGATTTTATTTAATTCGAATACAGCGTTGCCAACTTACGATCAAATCAACTGAAAGATTTTATTTAATAATGCCCACAGATATGTTACAGTTTGCTATTACAGCATTGTTATTTGAAAGCATTATGGTACTTTTAAGTCAGCCCTTAAAATCGTTATATTTGAATTCAAGTACAATTTCGTAGCAATATGTTGTGTTGTAATGATTATTTATTTGTTTATGTGTTGTAAAGTCCAGTTTTTTAAATAATAAGTTAATTGACAATGTAACAATAGAATTTCGTAAGTTAAACTGTGATATCTAAAGTTTTCAATGAGTTATAATAAAATATTTATATTTTTTTGTTGGTGGAACAGAATCGTGATAGCAACCGAATTTGTTGCCAATCGAATGATTCTACCTTAGTAACCGAATTTTACAGTAGTAGCTACAAAATTTTAGAAGGGATAACAAAAGTTTGGTTGCTTCAACCGAAATTCTTCTTTATCAACTGACTTTCTGTTGATAGAACTGAAAATTGCTATTTGTGCAATCGAATCATTCGATTAGCAACAAATTCGGTAACTATCACGAATCTGTTTTCTCTGTGTACCAAAAAGCTACTAGGGCAATCTAAGCTTAGATCTCTGTCGTTGCTTTTGCTCGGAAACGGTTACTTGAGAATTACTGAATTATTCACTGGACATTGTGGTTTTAGGTATCACCAATTTATTGTAGGTAATGTCACCATTAATGTTGTTAAGAAACAGTGTAGGTTTTGTGAACTGCATGCTGAAACCTCTGAATGTGCAGAACTAAATGGTTTGATGCCCAATGTGTCCCCGGGGATGTAATTGATCTCTCATAAAATAGACTAATTGGTTTCATAAGTAGCCTAAATTTGTTATGATGCAAAATTAATAACGCAAACAGTTTTAGCATGCCTAAGTATCGGTGTAAATAACTACAAAATGGCGTTCTAACTATAAGAAACCAATTTTGAAAAATATCTTCAGTCAAATCCTCCAAAATTTTTGATTTTCCTCATATATATGTACATTAGGAGTATAGCCAAAAATAGGTCCTATCACCACATGCCAGACAATAGTTTAATGATAATTAAAACAGTTTATTGTAGATATTTTGAAATAACAATCTCTTCGCCATAGACTTTTATGCAATATACTATGGATAAGGCAGATTTTTTTAACAAATTTTTTAAAAGTAATCTCCCTAATTTTCGCGTATATTATAAGTAATTAAAGAAACAAGAATTATTATTTCTGTGTACTTAGTTGGCTGGCTTGACTGGTCGCTTGGTTTGTTTGCTTTTATTTCTTAGAATTGTATTATTTCGTATAAAATTTGTTTCATTTCACGACTTTTATTCGTGTATTTTTATTATTGTTATCATTAAATAATGATTACAACTTTATTTCAACGAAAGCATGACTTTCTTATTATCCGTTTAATTAACTGTTTGGTTGCAACTATAATGGGAATTAAGTAGAACAAATAGACAACTTAATGGATAATTAAATGACATAAAGAGACCAAAATAATTAACTAAAACAAACATTTGCGCCAAAATCATGAAATTCACATTTCAGAGTAATTAAATACATTTTTGACAAACTTAAGTAGTAGGGGATGCTTTCGAATAATCGAAAAATTTATTACAAATATTTATTCGAAGAATTTACTATATTTGAATAACGAATAATTTGAACAAATATATTCTTTTTAATTTATCATGTTGTTTTTTATTTTTCATATTTCTAACTTTAAACAAGTTAAGCCTGACCATATAATACTCTATACCGAGTATATGAGACTTCCACAATTTTAGTTCACTTGATATTCGAAAATAACTATATGCTAAATTTATAATGCGTTAAAATTTAAATGAAGCTGAAATCTTGAAACAACAATAATGCTCCAGGGGTGGCGCACAGTGGAAAATTTTGGTCATTTTCGAATCAAAAATCTATAAATTTTGAATGAATGAGGATTTTTGTAAAATTTTTTTGTTGAATAGGCGGGACTTTAAGCTTTAAATATGAATTTAAAATTAAAACAATCGAATTATTAAAAAAAGTTATGAACGGTTGAAAATACATTTTTTGATTTTTTTTGAGTTTTTATATAAAAGTTATAGTACTATAGTACCTCTAACTCACATATTTTTGGACCGATTTAAAATTTTAAACATTTATGGAGAGGCATCGAATTAGTCTTTAATAAATGTCTGCATATTTCATGAAATTATGTAAGTTTTTATAAAAAGTTTCGTATTTTTTTATTTTTTTCGTAATTTTTCCAAATCAACAATAGTTATTTTAATTTTTTTCTATAAAAACCTATTTTTTTTGTTTTTTTTATTCATATGCTTTGAGGGAGAAAATACTATAAAAGGTGTTAATGAAAAGTTGAATAACTTTTAAAATGCGATTAAAAAAATGAAAACTCTGTTCGGTTAAGAACTAAATTTACTTTATATATAGTTATAAATTTTTATAAGCTATCATAGAAAAATAAGCAATGAAAAGCAACTAAAATCCAAAATTTTTTTTTTTTAATTTCTGAGTTGCTCAACATTCTTGCATGCCATTTGTTTACAGGCACAAAAAGGCAGCTAATTTTCATATACCTTTTAGATAATAAGTCAAGCGTTAATTCTATGTTAACGCTATATCGGCGTCAAACGGCTCCAATAATTAAAATCCTAGTCAAAGTTGCGTAGGTAAGCCAAAAAAAAAACATTAAACATTTTAAATGAATAAATTTCAAATCTGCTAACAATATATACATAACTCATTACAAAGATAGAATCTGGACAAGATACCATTATCAACAGGGTATAACAATCCTATAAAAAATAATTATTAATACTAAAAATACGCCTTTGAATATGGTATAATTTTAACTCATAAAATCTTTAAAGTTGAAAGTAGTGTGTTCTGTCGCCATTTTCGAATACTTATGTTGATATAATAATTATAATTTCTGCAAATAATTATTGCTTGACATTTTAACTTTACTATAGAACTTGCCTTATGGTTAATTTCAATCATTTGCAAAAATCAATTATGACATACATTCACCTTATATAATCCACTGTGCGGCGCTAAAGGTGCTCTAAGTAACTTACCTTCGACATGTAAAATATTTAAACACGTGCCATTTTTTTGTTTCCTATCCGATTTTGGAAAGCGCCTGGCTAGGTCTTGAAAAACATGCGTGCTATTTATCTCTTATAATTTTCGAGTTATAGGCATTTTAAAATTTAGCTTGGTCAGATTTTTTCAAAATGTAGGGCGTACTTTTGGATCGAATGGACTCGAATTTTTTTTTTTTAGTTAGACAACTAAATTACCATTCATATACATAATATTTCAGAGCAATATTAATTATGAATCCAAAAATAATCGATTTTCAACTTAAAAATTCAAAAAATAGTAGATTTAAGAACATATAACCATTTTATGTTTTCTGTAAGGTTATGTTAGGTTTCCAGGCAGCCACGAAGTGAAGAAAGAAGAGCAGCTCATGTGGGTCATGGCAGATAGAGATGAAAAAGAGAAGAGGACAGACAGATGTTATTAAAAATTTAAAAGTGAAGAGGAAGAGGTCCGAAGAAAGAGATAGGAGATTATTAATTGCGTATCAAAGAATTGGCGGTTTTTAGATCACTCCATGGAGATCCCATGTCTGGTCTGGTTAGCCAATTAGTATTCCTTATAAAGGCATTAATGCACTCTAGCCTGTAAGGTATCTCTACGGAAAACATTTTTGAAAAAAAAACATGTCCTCTTTTTCGAATATGTCGCACAGGGTGGCCCTTAATAAACGAAAGTTGGATATTTGCCGGTGAGACTGCAAAATGATTTTATAAGTTTGAGGTCACTTTAACCTTAAGTGCCGTTAAGGGTTAATTTCCATTTTTGGTCTATTATTATAAATATAGGCAAATCCCGGTATAACGAACGATATGTTCTCAGGCCCATTCGTTAAATTGAAAAATTCGTAATATCGAGATGTTTTTTTTTTAATTTTGGACAACTTTTTCTGTATTGGAATTTAACTAAACGTATGGCGTTTTGATCCCTAGGTTGGATGAGCTGTGTGACATTACGAGGAATGAATATCGTCCAAATCGAGGAATGAATATCGTATTAATCGTGGATAATGGCTTGGTGCATTATCCATTATCCATTATTAATAAAGCCTTCATTGTAAGGGATTTCGATTCTGAAAATGATTCAACCTGTAGAAAATTAAAGTGATGGATAAACATTTAAAAAAAAAATTTGAAGATTCGACTTAATTTGTGTGAAGATAATTTACAGGAAACACTTAGTCACGATAAAATTTTTGTTTTATTTTCTTCAAAATGTTGCGAACTTTGTTATTTCATATTTCATGCATTCATTTAAATTTTTTACTTTTTCTTTCAATGAAATTCTTCTAAGGTTTCCCATATTTAATTCACATGAACACTTGCACAATTATTGCCTGTTTCACAATATTGAATGAAAGATTTCGTTCGCATTCTAAGCGAAAGAAAGCTGATTTTGGATTCCCTACCTTCATGTTTATGTGAACGAATCAGTTTTCTTTCGCTTAAAATGCGAACGAAATCTTTCATTCGATATTGTGAAACAAGCAATTAAAACCGCTATAGAAAAAATTACAGCACATATTTTTAAAGAGAGTAACCATTGAAAACGGTACTGTAACGATTTATTTTCTTATTTTTACATTCTTTCAGCGTTGCCGCTTTGGTCCAATTGGACCAAAATTGGTAGTTTTAAGTTAACAAATTGACTTTTGGTAGTTTGGTTGGTTTGTTCCGATTTTTGTCGCATTTTGGTAGGTTTTTTGAATATGTATTTTTAAGAACAAATTAAAAAAAAACTTAACAAAAAAACTATGTTAATCCAAAATAATAAAATTATTTATAAAATATGAAGACAGAATTATCTTAAATTTTTAGTTTAGTCAAGTAAATGTGTACGTATTTAGTAGTGTTCAGATCAAAAAATACCAAAGGCCTTGCAATACTAAAACTTTTAACGTATTATACATTTAATTTACACATTTTAAATATTTCAAAATTATAACACATATTATTTAAATTGTGTGTAGTCATGTTGAAAGAAGTAATAAGTAGTGAGCAAAAACATTTTTTTTTTTAAATTTCAATAATTTATTTTCGTGAGTGATTTTCAGAAGTGGACAGCTATGACCAATTATGTACCGATCGCCATGAAACTTATTTGTGTTGAATTTTGTCGGGATACCAACACTTTTAGGAGTTTTATGCTCCTTAAAATAAGTTTTAGAAATGGGCCTTATGGTCAATTATAAAACGATTCACACACAATTTTTAGATGTGACATATTTATGATTGTAATGTAATTAAATAATATTCATCCTCAGGGTAATGCTATAGCAGCAATAATATAATTTTAATTTAACTATTAATTTTGAAAGGAATCCAAATATCATTTCACAAATATTTAAAATTTGGTAGGTTTTGGTAGTTTTTAATCTGAAATTTGGTAGGAAAAATATTTTATGAGTGGCAACGCTGCATTCTTTATACTTTCTGTTCGTTATATTGAGCGTACAATATTCGAAAAATTCGCTATATAAGGTTATCAATGTTAAAAATTTGGTTGTTTGTTTGATTTTGCTTGTTTTTTCTCACCATTCGTTATATCGAGCATACAATTTTTGAAACGTTCGTTATATAAGGTAGTCAATGTTACGAATTTGACCGTGCGTTAAATCGGATTTTCGTTAAAGTGAGATTCGTTATACCGGGATTTGCCTGTACTATACTTCTTGTTATATTTTTTCTTAAGTTTCACCAAAATCAGCCCAAAAATAAAAAAACATTTCGCTATCTTTAAATTAGAAATTCCAAATATTGAAAAATTTGACCTTTGACCTTCTTGATTTAAGGTTTAACGTTTCCCAATTTTAGTAAAGCTTTCAGTTACTTTGACTATAATATTCTGAACAGGTTTTACTTAAAATTCATAACAGTAAGGAAATTGGGCTCATTCGCCAAAATATGGCCAAAAAATTAGTTTTTCTCAAAAATTTCAAAATTAAAATCGCAGGTACGAAAAAACTATAGGATATATTTTCATAATTTTTTCATATTTTTATTCCCCATAATATTCTCAAGAAATCCCAATATTTCCTGAAATATGTTAATTTTGTTCCATCATTTCTTGTTTTAATGACCTGGGGAATTTTTAATAACTTTAACATTTTTTGACCAATTTCTGTTTTTTATGTCTCATTAGAACGACAATTACGTACACTTCAGAGGGCTTGCGGTCCATTAAGGGCCCTTCAGAATTTAACCTATTTTTTATCAAAATTTAAAATTTGGTCACCAGGTTCTAAAATCCCAAAGCTGGGATTAGAAAACGGGCAGCCTTGGAGAGCCCTGATGTGTTCCCTATTTATCCCCAAAGAATTTTCAGAGTTCCGAAAAAAAATTTCGACCCTATGGGCAAAATTGTAAAAATACCATTTAGTTAATCTCAATTAGATTCAAAAATATGTTTAAAACTCCGTTTATTAAATTCTGTACAGTTCAGACCATAACTGATTCAAGTCCCCATAGAAAGCCAAAAATACATATTGATGGTGGGTATAACACTCTTACTCTTACTCTTTATACCTTATTTCTTCTTATTTAAACATTTGTTAATATTTTCGTGATTTGAGTAAAACTTATATTTTATTCCTTTTTAAATATTTTCATATTTTCTTCTGTAATCATTAAGTTATATTGATTGCCTTTTCAACTTATATTGCAAAAATTTACTTTTATATAATAAGTATTTTAATATCCATATTTTCTATCTATGTGTCCATTTTTTACGTTTATTTCTTCTCCAAACAAATTACCATATTTATGTAACATTTGTATTCCCAAAGGTACTCAAAAAATAAATTAATTGTTTGTTTATTTTATTATTTATTTATTTGAAATTCTAACAAATACTAAGCAAATGTATATAACTATTTACAAAGCGATTCCCTGGATATTTTAAAACCTTCCAAAACAAAGTTCTAGGGGTTAAAACATATACACACAATCAAATATAATTTCAAAATTATATTTATTTATTAAAAAAAATGGATTTTTGTGACTCAATTTACATGCTTAACACATAAAATGCAAAATGAATTTTATTTGCACAAAACCACCTCAGGACAATTTACATTTTTACATAGCAAAACAGAAAAAGAATTTAAATTTATATGTTTTTTCTATTTTTTTTTGCAAAATAAATTGAAGTCCACATTAAAGAATAAAATAATGGTGATGATGCTGAATTATGTAGGTACGTGTAGAAAAACACAAAAACCAATTGCTATATTTCAAATTTTGATTGCTATTGAAATTCAATGAAAAAAAAACTGAAAATGAATACATTACTCCACATAGATTGTAAATACAAATATCTTAGTGAATATGGGGGGCAATAAATAAAAAACTTGTACTTTATATGTATGACCATTTTTAGTCAATTGTTTGTTGAAAAAGCTAAAAGAAAATTCTATGAATGAAATCTTTTTATTTTTTCTTCTGTTTTTTTAAGCACTTGAAGATAAACGGAAGACTTGAGGGAAGTGAGATAAATTTAGTCAAGTTATAGGCGAATTGTTGAAGCTGTAAATACCTTGCCAGATACAATTTTGACAAAAATCCGAAAGAAACAAACAAAAATAATTCTGTTATTTTTGAGAATTCCCTCACAGAGTTCTTACCAGGGTCTACACAGAAAGAATTATTGCTAAAATATTTTCAAACAATCGCCTGTCTGAAACTAATTTTATTTTCTACAAATTTTTTTTTAGATTCTATTAATGTTTTTGTTTGATTTTTATTTTAATACTTGGGATAAAAAAAAACAAAACAAGCATTTAAATAAGGGTATTTGTTGTTATCTTGCGCATCATCATGCGTGTTTTTGTCATGATTTGATATAATTCTCATTTGGTTAAAATAATTTTTTAAATAAGTAGTTTTGTTTTTGTCAAAGAATTTACCATATTTTACGCTTCAGGTCATCGCAAGTAATAGTTTGGTGCTAAAATGATTTTCTTTTATAGCGTTCAAGTATAATTTCGGACATGCAAAATCATCTTTCAAGGTCCATCAGTGCTTGAGTAGCTACCAATGTTTTTCTCAAGCACTTCTTAATAATCCTCATGGAGTAGTGCCTCCAATTTTTGGGTCTCAAAGTTTTTTTGCTGAACTGCACAAACCATCTCTAGCAACACATTCACCATAAGCCTTGTTGAGCAATCGGTGTGTTATAGTGTTATTTTTTTTGGAAATTAAAGAAGTAAAGCAAAACTACCCACATATGATGCTTTGTTGGTATGGTCGGTCCATGAAATTAGGTCGTGTGATTTATGTCTATATGAAAGTTTACTATGTTGAATTTTGTGAGTATACCAACATTTTTAAGCGATTTATGCACGTTAAAGTGATTCTCGGAAGCGGGTCTATATGGGAGCTATGACTAATTATGGATCGATCGTAACAAAATTTGGTGACATGAATTTTGTATATATAAGTCTTATTTGGAGCTCAATTTGTGGAGATACATTTATAAATTAAACATTTATGACCGATAAAGTCCAATTTCGGAAGGACATTTGTATGGGGGCTAGGTGAAATAATGGACCGATTTCAGCCAGTTTCAACAGGCTTGGTCCTTGGGCCAAAAAAATAATATGTACCAAATTTGATCGAATTATATTCAAAATTGCGACCTGTACTCTGCACACAAGGTCAGCCAGCCAGCCGACCAGACGGACGGATGGACATCGTTTAATCGACTCAGAAAGTGATTCTAAGTCGATCGGTATACTTTAAGGTGGGTGTTAGACTAATATTTTTGGGCGTTACAAACATCTGCACAAACGCATAATACCCTCCCCACTATGGTTTTGTTTACACTACAATATTACCATACTTAGTACAGTCAAAATGAAGACAATATGATAAACATATTATGCCCTCATAGTAATTTGTAGGGGACCTATAAAATAAAGAACAATGAGTGAGAAAAAAACTAAACAAATTTACAGGTCATGCATATGAAATGAACTACATTGAATGTAAATTGATATTAAATATTGCACTTTGATTTCTGAAGAGCCAAAGAAATAACGAAAGTAAGAATAATAATAAAATTAAGTATCTATCAAGAACAATTTCAAGATCTAATTTAAATAGTTTAAAATCTCATTGAATATTTATTAGATTTTTTAAAGCATCAAAAAACAAACAATAACAAGCTGAATATTGAATGTATCATTTTGAAATAAGTTAAACTAATTTTATACCAAATTGCATCTGAATTGCCAAGAATTTTATAAATAAATCAATGAAAAATTGCTTAGTTATTTAAATTTGCTTATACTAAAATACATACATAATGTTTTGCAAGACAATTTTATTATTTTACCTGCAACGAAAATAGACATAAGAAAAATGGATTAGTTAAAGTTATATTTTGTTAAATATTTTATATACTTAAGTATAAGTTATTTATTCATTTGGAATAAAATGAAAACTTTAAATTGAATAGTCTCATAAATAAAGCAAAAGTACTACAAACTATGTAAACTTTGGGAATACCAAAAAAATTTTTGTGTTCATCTAACGGCCATCGCTGTTGAATTACTCACTTAAGACCTTTTCTTTTATTGATATTTTAAATAATTTAAACAAGTAACTGATAACTGTGTATTTACTTAATGTATACAAATTCTCGTTTTGATATTTAGTTCCAAAGTACACTTCAGTATTTAAACTTTTTTAGCAACTATTATTTGACTGTTTAACATGAAGTTGTTATTGTCAAGAGTGTTTTTAAAAGAACTGATATGACTACTAAAACAAAAATTGCATATATCTAAAATATGGCTTTAATATAAGACCACTGCAATTATTGGTTTGGCAAGAAAACTACTTCCGTGATTTTTAATTTTCAACATTTTATAAATATTCTAAGAAAACTAATTTTATAAATTTATTAATTTCTTTTTAATATTTACCTCCATAAACTAATTTTTAATTTAAACAATGTTTTAAAGCAAAATTTAAATTTCAAAATTTTTTATGAAAAATGCCTTTAATATTTAAACATCTATGGGTAAATAAACTACAAATATTATTTTTAACTCGTTTTTTTCAAACTAGGCAATTTAGTTTCGCAAGTCTCTTGCCCAACAACAAAACAGCATGTAAAATTTTCTTCTCCTTAACCCGACATTACCTCTGGCATCTACAAATACAAAAGACTTGCACAACTAAATTGCCTAGTGTGAAAGTGGTCTTTGTTTTTGAACTTTTTTGGAAAATATTGCATCTTACATCAGAAATATTTCCGCAATATGCGAAGTCAGTTATCGACCAACATTGTTCGATGACATCTGATCTGAATTATGAAATTTCTTTGTTGATTGAACAGAAAAACCTCATAGTCATTGCGCTTCAAGAAATTTGGCTAAGAATAGTTGCAACAACTTTATCCAGAATGACTGTCGAAACGACGGTATAGACCTCCCACCAGTCAGATGTTTTACAAAAAAAAATATACCTGCTGCATAATGGATGACGAAACGTATGTTATACATATATTCTTAAGTCCCAAAAGTAGAAAATTTTCCCAAAAAGTTCAATATTAAGTGTCACTTTTAAAATTACCACCGAGGATTTTTCGATTTGTTCATGGAGTAATTGTGAAACAATTGTCCCCATTATAACTTAGATGCAAAGTTTATTGACATTATCATTCATGACTTTCTGAATAACTATTTTATAGCCAATAATGGTAGACTACCACTAATTCTTTCCTTAATATTTTTTGAATACAATTTTACTACTGTTTTTCTTAGCAAATATTTTTCATAACAATTTATGATCATGGGGAAGCTTTCAATAAGCACAATGCTCAGAAAAAAACTTAAAAAAATAATGAGAACATGACGAAATACTACTTATTATTCTACTAGAACAAGATATTATTTTTGTTCACGTTGCACAGTGGGGCAGAATCAAAATTTTTTGGAAATAAATCTGGCATTTCTAAACGCCTGGTCCGATTGGGATAAAACGTAAGCGTAGACAAGGATTATTCGAGTATAAGTTATTTAAATGGATCCTAAAAATACTTCAAAGGCGGTGCTATGGTGCAATATTTTTGAAGGACGGAGTTTCAAAGTGGCATCTTTTTGAATCTAATTGAGATATTGATTTGATTTTTATAAGAAAAATTAACTTATCTAAACAAAAAAAATTAGATCGGAATAAATGTGGATCAAATTGTTCCTAATATTTGCAATCCTATTAAAATTTTTATACTTAGTTTTTGAAACTCAATAAATGTGTAATAAATTCTTTATTTATTAATAGAACTCAATGAAATTTGCAACGTTTCTTAAATTTGTTATTCTAAGTAACAAAGTCTAAAAAAACTTGTCAAAATGTCTAAGGGAATAACGCAATTCCTAAAAATTTGAGCGAAAGTCCACTAGGGGCCACTTTTCCTTTGGGGCTGGACTTTAGGGACAATTGATCGTTTTCTGATCCCAGCTTTGGGATGTTAGAACATGTGGCCCAAAGTTGAAATTTTGATAAAAAAAATAGGTCAACTTCCAAAGGGCGTAGGAGCGACTTATTATTCCAGAATGTTTTCCTTAAAGAAAAACATAAAATTGTTATATGTCCTTAAAAAAGTTGTTTTTAATAAAAAATTTTTTTTTATTTAAATTGAAAATCGTTTATTCTTGGGTCCATAATTGGTATTGAACTAGAATCTTTTTTTATTATTGGTAATTTAGTTGTATAACTAACAAAACAATTCGAGTCCATATTTTTAAAAAACCGGACCAAGATATGGCAAAATTTTTAAATGCCTACAACTCGAAAATTATACGAGATAAATAGCACACGTAAGACCCAGCCAAGCGCTATCCAAAAATATTAAAATATTTTGAAATTGGTTGGGAAAAATGGCACGTGTTTAAAAACTTTTCATGACGAAGGTACCCTACTTTGAGCCCCCATACCGCATTGCCCCTGGAGCATATGTAGGATCCATTTTAATAATTTAAACTCGAATACTTTGTTTACGTTCACGTCAAATTTTATCCCCATCGAACCTGCCGTTTAGAAATGCCAGATTTATTTCAAAAAATTTTAATTCTGCCCCAGTGTGCGATGTCGCAAAAGTAAGCGATTTTAACTTGTCCTGCTATAAAGTATATTTATGCGATTTATGTACGTACTACGTAGACAATTTTACACGACAATTTGGTACACGACTCTAACCCACGAACGCACTATAGGTTAAACGGCTACCAAAACTGTGCTAAAGTCCAAATTTTCAAATGCAAATATTGCACTTTTTTCAATGCCATTTTGTAACCAATACTCCAAATTAACTAAGTAAATTCCATTTGACAACACGTAGTCAAAGACATTGCATTGTAATCACTTAATAAATTTTGTTGAAAAGCCTGTATTGCTTTCAAACTTTCCATTGCATGTTTAAATTATTTCGCGAGCTACAAAGAAGAAAGTGAAAATGGAGAACAATAAATTAAGAAAGTAAGGTTTTTTGTTAAAAAATGTGATAAAATTGTTTAACTTGCTTGAAATAAAGCCAATTTTTTAACATAACCTAAAAAGTGCTGCGACTGTTTTCAAAATGTAAATTCGTGGAAGCTTTTAAAATTTCGGCAAAGTTCGGCAGATTAAATATAATCAGAAATGAATATATTGAAATGTTGTAAACCAATTTTCATTTACATTCAATAGCCATTTTTAGCCGTTTTTGAATAATACAATATTTTTTAAGGTTATTGTTTGAAATTTGGCTTAACGAAAATTCAAAAAAAGAAAAATTTTATGTCGTTTTCAAACATGTAGTGGACAAAATTGAAGTTAATATATTTTCAGATAAAGTGGAGAAGCATATAACGCAAACAATACTTCTTTATATCCTACACCACCATAGTGGGGAGGGTATAATGCGTTTGTGCAGATGTTTCTAATGTCCAAGAATATTAGTGTGAGACCCACCTTAATATAGTGCATATAATTTTTTCGGTCCAAGTACGAAGCCTATTTAAATAGGCTGAAATCGGTCCATTATATAACCTAGCCCCATACAAATGTCCTCCCGTAATTGGACTTTATCGGTCATAAATGTTTAATTTATATAGGTATCTAATAGGGTATTCAATCGATTAACCGTTAATCGGTTAACCGATTAATTTTAGACGGTTAACTGTTCGAATAATTTGAAATTGCCGATTTTCAAATAACAAATAAACCGATTAATTTGTGTCGATTAACCGATTAACCGAAAATCCTTTTTTTTGCACTTAAAAAAATGCTTTTGTATTTATTTATCCGTTTCAATTCAAATACAAATTTCAAATTAAAATTAGATATTTTTTGAACATCCTATAAACATGATTAGTGAGTTGTATAACAACTGACATATTTAATTTACATGTATTTGAAAATTTGTTTATATTTACATGTATAGACGAAACTTTTTTTGAAATGAGTCTTTTATCATAAATAAACGAAGCTGTTAAATTAATCAAAATCTAAAACAATCCAAAAAGGAATATTCTTTATCATGCTTTTGAGAGTTTTTTTCCAAGAAAAGTTTTATTAAATCTAAAGAAAAAATCGTTTAAATTATATTCTTTTTATAAAAGATTATTTCAGAAGATCTCACTAAAACCCTAAAAAACTCACACATCGCTAATTTGCTGCAACAACGTCATAATTCAAAAAAAGTCCTTTCGAGAAAAACGTCTTTGAATATTTTATGACATTTTACTATTTCTTAAATAAATTTTCAACATATCATGCGATTTCAGAAATATAAATAGTAGATGTTAATACCTTTCTAATCTGTATTTAACCCAAATTTTTACTTATCAAATATACGAGAAAACATGAATTTTAATTTTGATGTTTACAACAAAAAAAAAACTCTCACACAAAAAATAATTGACTTCTTTGAAAACTGATAAAACTATATGAAAGATTATAGAACAGCGCATATTTTGTATTACTCAGTTCAAAAAACACGGATTTTGAGTTATGACGTTTTTGCAGTAAGTAGGCGATATTTATACAAAAATGATCTCAAATACCTTATTTGCTGTTTTTATGTTTTTGTACACAAAATTTGTTGAAATTATTCGGTTAATCGAATAAGTTTAAATTAACCGATTATTAACCGAATAAATCTAAACCTCGATTAATTATTTGCTCGATTAACCGATTAAACCAGACACCCGATTAATTGAATACCCTAGTATCTACACAAATTTTGCTTCAAATAAGTTTTATATATACGGAATTCATGTCACCTAATTTTATGATGATCGGTCCTTAATTAGTCATAGCTCCCACTTCCGTGCATAAATCTCTTAAAATTGTTGGTATACACATAAAATTCAACAGAAAATTCAACTCTTATAAAGAAATTAATCACACGACCTAATTTCATGACTATCGACCCATAATTGGTCATAGCTCCCATATAACCCACTTCCGAAAATCACTCACGAATATAAATTATTGAAATTTTAAAAGCAAATGAGACTCTTGCCAAAGTTTCGTTACAATATATTTTACTACATATTGTTGAAAAATTTTTTGAGATGCAAAAAGACGCTGTAATGGAAGCGGAGAAGACAGATTTTTTAAGCTTCGAATTAATATTAATATTAAGCTGTACCTCAAATCCATTAATTTCCACATCATTTTTAGATAGGCGCTTACAAAATCGGAAACCTTCCACACTTCTACCAGAAGTAATTCAACTGTTATGTTGCAGTGAACCCATGGAAGAATTTCACTTTAGCCACCAACACAATGAAATTAATGAAAGCGAAGAGGACCTTTTTGATTAAAATTTACAAAATGAATTAGATTTAAGCAATTACTAAAAGTTTTAGTATACTTAAAATAAATTATTGTATTAAGTTTGCAATAATGATTGTAAATGGGTTAATTTTTGGTCGCTAGTGGGTTAAATTCCATTTTTTTAATAGAATTATTCTTACTTTCGAAATTCTTTAAGGTTTTGGTTTGAATACCATGATTTTGTAGTCGTTATTAATTTAGCACAGAAAAAGCAGTCATTTAACCTATAGTGGAACGTCAACCATTTTATCTTGTTAATATAGCGCCACTACACAGCGTCCTAGTTATTTTGTTAAGCATTAGTCACTGATTTTCGCATGTTTAGATTTATATTAGACTTGACCAAGATGGGAAGTTGCTCCGTTACATTCATTCAAGCTATTCATTCAACAACTACACTTATGAGCATCGAATTATTACGTATCACTGCCGAAATTATTTGTCCACTCAACAAATATTTTAAAATGACTTTCTTGTTCTCTAGTTTTATCAAATGCTACAAGCTGTTGCTCTGTTTTTGTTTGTTCCTTGCAACATATGTGCATAAATTCATTCATCTACTAGCATTTAAACTTAGATAAATAAACAAACAAATAAAGAAATGAAAAAAAAAACAAACGCAAAACTAAACTTTGTTTTCCTTATTTACCAAAAACCAAAAAAAAAAACAAACATTCCAACACTTCTATTAAGTTTGTCATCAACTCTTACGTTTTTCACTTGTTTTTATCTCTCACTCTGCTTGGGTTGGTGTTCTTTACATTTTTGTTTTTTGTATTCAACCAACCAACTTTGTCCTGAATATACAGAGACTAAGGAGTATTTTAGATAAAATTACAAAACATCCGCTTTGGTAATACCACAATTTAGGCACTGCAGACAGACACATACTTATGCACAGAGAAATACTTTAATATTTACACTTGTGTAAATATGTATGTATCTATGTATATTTGGATATGTTTACTTATAAGTATGTCTGTAGGTATTTGTATTTAGTTATACACAAATTGTAAGGAAGAGTCACATTAGACTCATTTAGAATTTTTCCGCTTTGCAACTTTGTACTGTGTATGTATATCTGTGTGTACGTACATATTGCGGTAATCGTTGTTGTTTATAACTTTTCAAATGAGATTATACAAGTATGAATGTGTGTGTAGTGAATAAGCAGCAGATGAAGAGGATGGCAACAATAACAAGTAGCAGCAGATGAAGAATTACAGGAACCGGAAATAAAATTAAATAAATGTATAAACAACATATTTTTATTATCGCAGTGTCATCAAATGAAACAAAAAAAGTTAAGAGACTTGAATTGAAATTTAATTTATTAAGAAATTTAGAGAAACTTTTTTATTAGCCATTATTATGAGATTTATGTAAATAAATATAAATACATACATACTTATAAAATTAACCAAAGAATTGCTATGAAGAATTTTATCAAAATAAATGAAAGCATTGTATTCATGTAGGAAGGTCATAGGCATGACTTGGTGTAGAGTTCACTATTTAGCATTGCTTCCTATTTATTATGATTAGGCATATAGTCAGTTTAACTAGGAAATTAAGCTAATAATATCGACTATTGTTTTTGATTATCCAGGTTGTCAATGATAACCTTCTCCTTCTAACATAAGGCTTCTGTTATCTATCCCCCAGAGTATAACAGATTTGAAGTATCTTGAAACAGATCTAAATCGCGTGAATATCGGTGGGATCTTTTGTGCTACCCACTTCGGGAATTAATTGCTTTAGGTATTAACCAGCTAACTTGGGTTCATAAATTGGACCCTTTGTGATACCCTAAGGATCATGCTCAGGTCCTCAATAGGACCTTCACAAGTCGGAATTGGATTCAGTGCCGAACCAACCTGACTCATAAATGAACGAATCTATCTTCCTGACATCCGCAGTAAATAGATCAGCTAGGCCGTGCAAAAAAGGACTGCCTATTTTCGCAGTATGAACCCTCAATAGAGCAGAGCAAAGACAGAGGAGATGTTTCCTCCTCGTCTTCATCATGGCAACTTTTACAGAAGTCGTTGAATGGAGTGTTCAGTCTCCTAGCATGCGCACCAATCAAGCAGTACCAAGTAAGTACTGATATAAGAGCTCGCAGCCTAGCCCGTGATAGCCCCGTGAGGGACATTGACCTATGATGGTCAAGAATGGCCAAGTGAGCCTTGATATCGAGCAATTTGTTAAATTAGACCATCTGAGCTGAGCAGACTCAAATAATTTACGCTGTATGAGTGATTTACAGCAGGATAGCGGTAAACCGACCAGAAGATCGATCTCATCATCTGGTAGACATGAGCCTCTTTTGGCCAGTACATCCGCGATAGCATTGCCATCCTATTATAATTAGGGAAAAATACATGTTTTTTTAAAATATTTAAACACAAACATCATAATCGTAAAAGAAATTTTAAGTTTAATTTTTGATAAATTCGACTTTATTTTTAAATAGAGCTTTTGTTTTCTTCGTACCATAAGAAATATGTTAAAAAGGCCTTTAAAAAAAGGAGAAATTCCAAATATTGAAAAATTTTACATTTGACCTTCACGATTTAAGGGTTAACGTTTTCTGATTTTAGTAAAAGTTTCAGAGTGTATTTAGAATTATCTGGACTATAATATTCTGAATAAGTTTTGCTCAAAATTCATAAGAGTAAGGAAATAGAGCTCAATCGCCAAAAAATTGCTAAATAATTGGTTTTTCTCGAAAATTTCAAAATTTAAATCGCAGGTACGGAAAAACTATAAGAAATATTTTCATAATTTTTTCACATTTTTATTCCCTATTATATTCTTAATAAATCTTAATGAGATGATCAAAAAATTCTGAAATTTGTTTAACAAAATTTTTAAAAATTTGAAAATGGAGTTTTGAAATTGCCGTTAAAAAAATTTTATTTTTTTGATCATACCTAAGAATAGGTTAACGGTATCCTACAAAGACAAAAACTCATATACAAGTAAATATGGACATATTTTAAGTAAAAATTCGCTTTTATTTTAATATTTCTCAAAATATGTTAATTTTGTTCCTACCTTTCTTGTTCTAGTTGCCTGAGACACGTTAATGGCCTGGCGAATTTTTAATAACTTTAACATTTTTTGGCCAATTTTTGTTTTTTATGTCTCATTAGAACGACAATTACGTACACATTTCTATTCTTTTAAATTAAATTGCAAAAGTAATTTTTAATGGCAAAATTTTTACAAAAACTGAAAAAAATGCATTTTTTCCCCTTGTAAATGCATCTCAAAACTTTAGAGGGCTTGCGGCACGTCTTATCCCCAACCGATTTACCTAAAATTTTTTCAGGATGATTTTTTTACTAATATTCACCAAACTGGAGGGTAAGAATGGCCAAAATCCAACTTTCGTTTATTAAGGGCCACCCTAGTGTATACACAACATTTTCTTCCTCTTCACTTTTCACTCTCTATTTGTCTATTATATTACATGACTTGACTTGAATTTCGAGAATCGTAACTGAAAAGGCAACAGTGAGCCTGTCAAAAAATCACGATATGGTGTTGGCCGATCAGGGATTTAAAGTGCAAGATTGTGGAGCAATATCCATATATTTATTATTACGGACATGAAAGAGTTTACTTTGTCTGTATTTTTATTAATATCGATATCAACATATTTATGAGGTTTATGTCTGTGAAAGTGATTTTTGAAAAGGAATCCTTTATAGAAACTATGGGAAAATGTGCTCCAATATTCACAAAATTTGGAGAATTGATTTCCCTTTATAATAAATTTAACTGATGCAAATTTCATGTCCATACAAAAATATTTAATAGGTGTCTGTATTGACGTAATTTCCCGGATTAGCCCTTATATAGATGTAGTGATCAATTATCAAATGACTAGTGTTTATAAACCGGTTAACCGAAAACCCGGTTTTTCTTCGAAATCTCGTTTTTTTGCGAACCGGTTAATTTAAAATGTTGATTTTCGGTTCACCGGTTTATCCGGTTTACATCACTCGATTAACCGGTTTTTAAAATTTGGGACTAAAATGAATAAATCTCATGTTTTTGTGCATTTTTATACCCTACACCACCATAGTGGGGAGGGTATAATTCGTTTGTGCAGATGTTTGTAACACCCACCTTAAAGTATACCGATCGACTTAGAATCACTTTCTGAGTCGATTAAACGATGTCCGTCCGCCCGTCCGCCTGGTTGGCTGTCCATGTAAACCTTGTGCGCAGAGTACAGGTCGCAATTTTGAAGATATTTGGATCAAATTTGGTACATATTATTTTTACGGCCCAAGAACCAAGCCTAGCCTCCATACAAATGTCCTTCCGAAATTGGACTTTATCAGTCATAAATGTTTAATTTATAAATGGATCTCCACAAATTGCACTCCAAATAAGTTTTATATATACAAAATTTAAAAGAAAAATGTTTTTGCTCTTTTACTTAGTGTAGGGTATTATATGGTCGGGCTTGACTGACCATACTATACATAATATAGACAATATGGATATCTAATGATAGATTTTTCATAGACCTTTGCAACGACGTATATAAGACCATAGTAAGTAGGATCAAAATCGGAAAAACCTTTCTAACCCGAATTATTTTGTTTCACCAAAAGTTTTTTATCGCTAAAAATCAAAAAAAAAAAAAAAAAACAAAAAAAAAATTTAAAATTTAAAATTTAGAAAATTTAAAAAAAACAATTCGAAACATTTTTTTTCCAAACCACTTTGAAAAAAAAAATAAATTTTGTTTACCTAAAAATATTTAAAATTTTTATTTTGAAGTATATTTGGTGAAGGTTATATAAGATTCGGCACAGCCGAATATAGCTCTCTTAGTTGTTTTTTATTAATTTGTCACGTTTTTTTTCATAAAAGTTTTTTTTCATGTTACCACAAAATAAGTCATTAAATAAACACACAGATTAATTGTGTTTATAAGATTAAATAATCCCAAACCATTAAAAATTTGTATAATTCTCTCAGATTGTTTTTCGAAACATAAAGGATGTTTTAAATTATTTATTCTTCAGTTAAAAAAAGAGACTAAAAATAATTAATGTAAATAAATGAATTTTGTTGGGTAAAAAACTGTTTCTTTTAATTCAGAAAGTCAGTTTTAGCAGCATCCTTTTTGAGACAAGATCGCAATTCAGACAAAATTAGATTATGATGTAAATGTAATCAAAAACAAGGTTTTGCAAATTATGATTATAATTTCATATAATCAGTCTTACTAGAATTACTAAATATTTATCATTTAGAAGTTTCTGAATTTATTTCGTAATTTTTTTGAAACATTATTATAATTAACAAGTATTTTAAACATTAAGAGTTTTTTCCCTTAGCCAACTCCTATAAAAATGCCACTTGTTAATTTCTCCCCCAACTTTCTTCTGAACATGTTCCATCATCATCAGCAGCATCGCCATAATCATCATCATTATAATTTTATTCATCGCCGTCACATCAACATCTTAAGTAGAGAATTATGAATGTATGTATGTATTTGGGTTAAGTACATTTTTATTTAACATAATTTTATTCGTTTTTTTTACTTTCATACTAAAAATTTCACATCTCATACTGACAGGCTTGGATCCAACTCAAACATTTTAAAGAGACAATATGGTAATTTATTACACCTTATTTATACATGTTACGATTTTATGATTTCTTAGTTCTACATATTTTTATTGCGGTGGAGGAATTTCTGCTTCTCCTCTTCAAGCATACGCAACTGTGAATTATGATGTTTGGGTGTGAGTTATTTAAAAATATACAAAAGGACACGAGATTTTTATTTATGTAAGATAATTAGAAGATATGCTTTGTATGTTCATATGTGTTTGTATGTTCATATGTAACAAAGAGTAAAATTACATATTATAAATCTTATATAATATAAGGCTCAACATAATTTTTAATTTTAAACACATTTTGGATTTTATATTTGTACTTATACCCCGAATTACCATAGTTGAGGTGTTGTTATGTGTTTATGTCGATGGAACGAGCTTGATTGTCAAATTATTTTAAGTCTTCTCTAGTTGCAAGCTAAAATAAAATTTGTCAAGATAAAATATACATATATCTTAATTTAAAACCTCAGTTCGAAATTGTTCGGAACCAATATAATTTTGAACTAGAGTGAAAAATCAATTATATTTGCACTTATTGGCATTTTTGCGATGTGTGCCTTTCGTATACTTAAGCATTAGAGGGTTAAACAATTTAAAGTCGGACAAAAACTGATTGAGTTGTAGGTCGATAAGTTGAAGAGCATCGATTTTGGAATACATTAAAGAGTAATTTTAATTATTTTTCAATTATCACGGTGCGAAAAAATCGATGGGTTTTATCTACAAGTGTTTAAAATATTGATGTTCGCATAGTTTGAAGCTCCTATTAGAGTTTGATGGTCTTGTTTTTATACACTTGGGAAAACTTTTGAAGCATCCACAGTCAATATATTATAAATAAAAGGTTTATTTCCTTAAAAAGGCCACTTCTCTGGCTTTCATTGACACGTAAGTGAATCGTGAAATATTACATATTGTTTCCGATGCAAAGAAAAAACAAATATCTAAAAAATTTAAATTGTTTTCAAAGTTGTTATTTTTATATCCTTCACCATGAGTGTTTTTTTGCCATTCCGTTTGTAATTTCTACATTTGTCATTTACTATCTCGCAAAGTATATCTGGATCGCTATTGATAGCGGAGTCGATATAGCCATGTCCGACTGCATTTTGAAATCAACTTTGCATAGCCCCCATATAACTTACATATATGATTCATACATCAATATTTTCGCTGTAGTTCCAGTTTACGTGATAGTTCACTGCATTCAAACAATCAAGTAGAGTCGAAGGGACCCCGTTTTTATTTAAAATCGGACCAAAAATGGTTGAGATATTGGCAAAAACTATCTGTCTTTGCATGTACATTAGAGTGACAGCCGATTTTTTTTTTTAGATTTCAAAGAGTGCCGGGCGGAATCTTGTTTATAACAGTAAGGAAATTGGACACATTCGCCTAAATATGGACAAAAAATAAGTTTTTGTTGAAAATCGCAAAATTTAAATCGCAGGTACGGAAAAACTGTAAGAGGTATTGACATAATTTTTTCACATTTTTATTCCCTATTTTGATCTCAATAAACCCCAATGCGATGATCGAAAAAATCTAAAATTTGTTTAACAAAATTTTTAAAAATTTGAAAATGGAGTTTTGAAACAGCCGTAAAAAAAAAAAATTTTTTGGCCATACCTGTGAATACTTTAACGGTAGCCTACGAAAACAAAAACTCATACAGAAGTAAATATGGACATATTTTAAGTAAAAATTAGGTTTTTTTTTAATTTTTCTCGAAATAGCTTAATTTTTTTCCTAAATTTTTTGTTCAAGTGGCCTGAAACACGTTAGTGGTCTGGCGAATTTGTAATAATTTTAAAATTTTTTAATCAAATTTTGTCATTTATATCTCATTACAACGATAATTACGTACATATTTCGATTAATTTGCATTCAATTGCAAAAGTATTTATTTAGTAGCAAATTTTTTTCAAAAACTGAAAAATTTGCATTTTCTCTAGTTTTGGCGATAATACAGTTTTTGAGTCATTTTGAACCAAAGGAGATACTGGGTTAATTTCCAAAATTTATTTTTAATGTAATATTCATTAATATAAATAAATCTACATATTTCTAGAAAACAATGCAAAAAGTTAACGAGTTTTACATATTAATTCCATATTAACAGTAAAATTTTGCATATATCTGAACTTTGACCTCGATGCGCGTCCAGAAATCTTTGCCCGATTTGGCTCAAATTTTCAGCACTTAACATTTAGGCCTAGTGTCACAATATTCCACCCGGCAGTCTTCAAAATTTTAAAAATTTTTTTTCCATACAACTGATTGTCACTCTAATGTACATGTATAATTAAACGCTTTCAGTGATATGAAAACAATTTATAAAAAATTTAGAAGACTCTACATATAACTATTGTTTAGATATTCGATAGCACAGTTACAAATGATCTGATACCACCCATTCGTAACTGTGGTAACGAAATAAATCCTGCAAAGTTTTACGACTTTCTCTAATAAAGTTCATCAGATATTCGATAACATGTCCAGTTTCACTATTAATAACCCGCCCGTTTTCAGACACATTACGTAAAATTATAAAAAAATGTTTCGGAGAAAGTTTGAAGAATCATGCAATTTTAATTACTCAGATATTCAAAATTGACTAAGTACCTTGTATGGAAGTATCCATACCCACTATTCCTATCCCAACTATTCCTATCCCAGTGATGAGAAATTAATTCACACAAAGTTTAAATACTTTTACGGTTACAGTTCTCCAAATATACTAAATTAATTTTTTACTTTCAAATGGTCGAATTCCATCCATTTTCAAACAATTTATGTAAAGTTTGATGAATATTGTAATTATGGTTTTCAAGTTGTTTAGAAATAACTATTTACTTTGTTTGGTAAAGCACTCATGCCCTGTTCCGATCCCTACCTCTTTTGGTTAAACCGTATGCAGTGATAAGCAATTGATTCGTATAAAGTTTGAAGACTCACAATTTAGTTCTGCAGATATTCGAAAATACTTTGCATGTGAGGGTCCTCGGCCACTAAATTAATTTTCAGCCAGACTATGTAAAACTATAAGTGCGATATTCGGACAATGTTTGAAGTATATCGTAATTATAGTTCTCAAAATATTTATAAATAACTATTTACTTTGTATGGAAGGTGATTCACCCCCAGTTCCGATTCCGATTCATTTTCGTTGAACTTCATGCAGTGATTATAGTACTCCAGATATTCGGAAATAACTATTTACATTGTTTGATTGTGACCACTAATACAATCAGTCAAATTCCGTATAGTGATAAGAAATTGATGTGTTCAAAGTTTTTTGCAGTTATAGTTCTTCAGATGTTGGTAATAAACAATTTACATTGTATGGGAGGTGCCACGACCACTAATTCAATACAGCCATGTAAAATGCTAAATGTGCTCTTCGGACAAATTTTGAAGACTTCCACACTTATAGCTTTCCAGATATTTGAAAGTAATTATTTACTTTGTATGGGTGGTATCACACCCCCTGTTCCGATTCGTCCCGTTTTCCGTTAAACTTCATGGAGTTATAAGAAATCAAAATAAAAAAATAGTCTATTGATCGTTTCAGATACATAGGAATATAGGGTAAAAATGTCAAGAGGGTCGGACCAGTGGATAAACACAAAATTCTTAATTTTACCCGTTTTTAGCCCCCTGCAGGTAGACTTTTGAATAGGTATTTCTAAATACATATTTTTGTGACTATAGTGAGCTAAATTAAACATGTTTTACTTTTAAACAATTATTCAATGTTTAAAAACTAAACGTAGCTATTTTTCCCGTTTTTCCCCTTTTTATCCCTTTATGGTCCAAGTTGTGAAAAATTAATGCCTCCAAGTAATAATCTATTTATGTTCGAAATTTCAATAAAATCAGTTCAGCCGTTTAGTATTTATTGTTTAAGAACTAAAGGTACCAATTTTACCGGTTTTCCCCCTGTTTATGCCTTTCTGGTCCCAATATTGAAAAAAGAAATAGCATATTGACGCTTCTAAGTAACAATCTATTTGCGTTCCAACCTTTGTAGTGACCTATATAACGACATAGTAGTTTGGACTTACAAAATAGGGAAAAATATTTTTTTAACACAATTTTTTTTTTTCACCAAAAATTATTCTTTTAATAAATTTTTTTCAATAAAAAATATTAAAAAAACTAAAATTATTTTTAATTTTTATTTAAAGTCTAGCTTTCTGAAGGCTATATATGATTCTGCACAGCCGAATATATCTCTAATACTTTGTTTGTTAACATTTTGACAAAAATAAAGACATGAGTTTTAAATAGTTTTTTTTTAAATTTAATTAAAACATGTAGTAATTGATACTGTTTCCTGAAAAACTTCTGACTCAAGTATTTTTCTTTATCCTGCGTCAAGATTTTTGATGCTATTTAATTTATCATATTTTATATTTATGAATTCCCTTACAAATTCATTCATAAAGTATAACAATAGAAGAAAACTCATCTTTTAAGTCAATTTGTGAATTTCCGATCGTCCTTCTAGTTGCCGGTTCATGTTATAGATTTAGCTCTCATAAATATTTGCCCCCATATTCATAAAAATATCAGTTTAAAGGTTTAAAATACAATTTAGTTAAAACACATTTTAGGCCTAAAATTGCTTTCTTATAAATTCGTATTCGTAATGAGCATTTTAAGTAAACAGTATTTTAATATTTTTATAAATTCTGTGATGGTAACACTATAACTTTTATGTGCCACTTCAATCATAGTGCAGCAAATCAATGAATATTAAATAATAAAGTACTCGTACTATTTTTTTTTCAGTAAATAAAATCTGAAATTACAGATTAAACTTGTTGTTAAACTTACACAATCAGCGAATAAAAAATGTTCCTATTTACATTAAGCCTAAATATATTAATATACAAACATTTTTATATATTTTTTTCAATTATTATTAAAAGTATTCGAATGACGAATATTCTTTGTTTAAATAAACATCACTATTTTATGATTTGTTTCATTAATATATTTTTATTGTCATTTTGTTAAATTGTAACAAAATCTAATGATTTTCTATGATAAAACTCTTAATTTTAATGCCGGAGTTAGTATATTAGATTGTGTGGACCTTCTTCCACGATGTTTACACATTTAATTACTACATGCCGTTACAGGTTAACAGTAAATGACAAAAATGTCTATAAAACTAACTTGTGTACCTCATGTAGCTCACTGCCGGAGGAATATCTAACAAACTCATATATTTTTAAAATGGTAATTATTCCGCAACGGAGTTAAAATTATGTTTAGCAATTACAATATTATCGTATATTATTGCAAATTTATAAACACTTATCTTTAAAATTCCTTTATTTTAAGATAAAATATAAAAAGAATACCTTAAAATAGGTTTAAAATAGGGTCGAAGCTATTTTAAAATTCGTTTATTTAAAACAACATTTGAATTAGGTATTTTAAGCTAAAATACGTTTATGACTACAATTTTAAGGCATTTTACTTAAAAATGCCTTCATTTCACAATGAATTTGAATGAGGGTTATCGGATTGTATTTAAAATAAACTAGGATTTCTTCACTTTTGTTAAATTTGGATGACTTTCAAAATAAATTTTACAAACATTAGGCGTATGAAATATATTAAATTTGTATTAAAAATAATCATACGCCTTAGTAAAAATTAAGGTAAATTTACATGATAACTTCCGCGGCAGTTATAGTAGAGCGGATTAAGCAATACATACTGAATATTTTAAATAACAAAATTAAAAAAATTTAATATACGATCGGTATTAAAAAATATTATGCTACGTTTATGTAACACGAATTTCACCGGAGAGCTCAGAAAAAGCTCAAGTTGTTGATCTTGGGTTTTTCGATTTTGTCAAAATTCGCTAAATACATACCATTCACTTTTGTATAAAGAAACATTTATTAACGAAACACTAATTTTTGGTTGAAAATATTTATAGGAGACTACCGGTTTAACTAGTTTTTTCGAAGTCGGTTAACAGAAAAACCGGTCAATTTTCGGTTAACCGACAAACCGGTTTTTTAAAAAGTGTGATTTTTATAAACACTTGTGAACCTTCATGAATACAACAACATGCGTTGTAGAGCCCACAATCTTCTTGGATACTAATAATCATCTTAGGGCTTCCCATATTGCATTGTGTTTCAATGTGTCAAATACAGTCATGATATTTCATTATTATGATATTTCAATATTATTAGAGCCATATCTGTAAAAGTTTTGAAATAAAGCCAAAAGTGTACATTCCAACTCTAAATTGTTTCTTTATATTAGTCTTTTTACCACAATAGTATATACCACAAAAACATTATCTCATTAACTTGTTTCCCTTATTTTTATACCCTCCACCACCATAAGTGGTGAATGAGGGTATATATAAGTTTGTCATTCCGTGTGTAACATTGAGAAATATTCATCTGAGACCCAACAAAGTATATATATTATTGATCCTTATGAAATTTTAAGTCGATTGAGCCATGTCCGTCTGTCTGTCCGTCTGTCTGTCTGTCTGTCTGTGTAAAACACGCTCACGTCCAAAATAGACAAACAAAATGGTTAAACTTGCAAAAAGAATGTTTATTGTTCTCCTAAGCAGTTTGGTATTGAAAATCAGCGAAATCGGTTCAGTGGAACCAAAGTTATGAATGAAAATGTGGGACAACCTAAAAAAAAAATTGATAATTTTCATATATTTTTGGACATTTTTTGTAAATATATTGCAGCTAATATCATAAAATTTTGCACTCGTTACTTTTATGATAAAAGGAGTAACTCTGGTTAAAATTATAAGAATCGGTCCAAGATTTCTCCTAGCCCCCATACAAATTTCTTCCCGAAATATGGTTATATGGTCTATAAATGCCTACAGAATAGGAATATCCACATGAAATTCAGCGAAAATAAGTTTCGTGGTAAAAGAAATTATATTACAAAATTTTTCGTGGATCGGCCCATATTTGACCATAGCCCCCATATAAAGTACACTTCCGAAAATCTCTTAAATAAGCATAAATGTCTTATAAATATCGCTATCAAGTTGAAATTCGACATGAATAATCGCCATATATACCAAAATTGCTGTACCTAATTCTACGAAAATCGGCCGATAATTGGTTATAGCTCCCATATAAGGACCACTTCCAAAAAACACAATAACCTACATAAATATCTAAAAAATATCAATATCAAAACAAAATTTCACACACATCCATAGTTTATATTTAGAAATCATACTACTGGATTTTGTGAATATCGGTCCATATTTAACCATAGCTCCCATATAAGGTCCACTCCCGAAAATCACTAATATCCTCATAAATTTCTTACAAATATAGTTATCACGTTGAAATTCAAAACAAATTTATTCAATATATACAAAAATCGATGTATCAAATTTTATGATGATAGGCCCATAAATGGTCATAACCTCCATATAAGAACTACTTCAGGAAAACACATTACCCTGCACAAATATCCATAAAAATCTACACTCAACCAAAATTTTACACCGATGAGTAATTTGTATCCAAGAATCGTACTACAAGATTTTTTAAATATTGGTGCATAATTCGGCATAGCTCCCACATAAGATCCATTCTTGTTAATAGCGTTGTTTATATGAAATTCTACAAAAATAGATCTTAAATACTTAGGACCATAATAGGTCAAAGCATCCATATATTAAATCAAAATAGTATACAGATCAGTAATTTGTATCCAAAAATCATAATACTGAATTTTGTGAATATTGGCCCATAATTGGCACCAGCTCTCATATAAATACATAAAAATCACGTTAAAATATTTTATAACAATCGAACGATAATAGGTCATAGCTAACACATAAGTCCCACAACCAAATATTTTGAAATTTGTCTAAATATATTTGTATACCCTTTTTTATACTCTGTTTCTTCACTTGAGGTTAAAAGGGAAAAATGTTGAGGTCCAGACTTAAACTCGACAACACTTCCCCTTTGCGCATGTGAAATTTCATTAAAATCGGACTAAGGGTTTAGAAGTTACAGATTTGTTTCCCTCTTTTTTTTTCTCATACCACTGTGCGCCACTTTGACACTCAGATATTGTAGATCGTTTAACCCAGTTCCAACAAAGTGTTTACGGTTACCTATGTAAGAAAATAATAATTTACACGAAGATTTAGAAAAATTAAATTTAGACGACAATTTCTCAATTAAAAGACAATAATTAACTGTGTCAAACGTTCTAATAGGAATTTCAGTTATAAATTGCTGAATTATATACAATTTTTTGTACATTTGAAATAAAATATGTTCTGCGTAAACTAGTCTTTCTAACAATTGTTATATTATTTCAGCTTTTATACCATCATATTTAGGTGGAGGGTATTTAAGATTCGGCACGGCCGAATATAGTACTCTTACTTGTTTTATTTTTTTTTGTTTGGCCAAAATAAATTATCTACAATGTTAACAAACATTACACCATTTAATGAATACCTACATACATATGAATAGATGTGGCATTGTAGACTTGATGACAGCAACAAATTACGATTGTTTTATTTATTGTTTCAATGAGCCATTCATTTAGTTTGAGGGCAACAGTATTAAACTAAAATAAATAAAAAAAAGTAGCATTTATTTTAACAGCGGTACTAATTTGTACATCATTTAAATGCTCGCATTCGTTGTGAAAGTATTAATTTGCAGTACTTTTCTAAATTTAAAACGTTTTATATGTATTTTAGTTTGAAATGTTAAACTTTTCTAAACCTTTAATAGCTATAGCTGTTTTTATTTTAAAACAATTTTATTTTTGTTCGTTAAACCGCACAGCAAAAAACTTTTGCGTTGACTTTCACAAAGTAACAAAATACGCATTTTATAGCAACTGACATTTAACAAAGTTTCGTTGGAGTACAACTATTGAAATTTGAAACCACGCAAGCATAAATGCATTGTTGGAAGAAAGTTAGACATTTCTATTTCTACTTTTTTATTTATTCATAATTGAAAAAATATGGATGTGGCATATTCATGTTGTAATTTAGTATGTAGAATATTTGTACGGGATTCTTAAATTCTTAGAGGATATTAATTGCAGCCAGTTTTCTAAAATTGTTCAATTAACTTAATGATTTAAACAGTTTTATTAACTTCGATTCAAAAATAAATAGGCATTACTGATCCAGTGACTGTTTGGCTGTGCCGAATCTTGTGTAGCCACCACAAAAATAAACAAACCTTATCAAAGACAGCATTTATGGAAATTTTCAGCAAAATTTTCAGATGGACAGAATGACAGACATAGCTAGATGGTCATACAATTTCTCTTTTCAAATTTTGTAGCCACAACTGTGAAATTCGGTCTCTAAGGAAGAATCATTTGATTGGCAACAAATTCGGTTGCTATCACGAATCGGTTTTCTCTGTGTACTTTTGTGGGTCTGTGGTGAATATTTCGATGTGTTAAAAACGGAATGGCAAAATTACATGGCTGAGTATTTTCAATTTTGAATGATCACTTGGGTATGAGAAAGCTTTACGCAAGATTAGTTCCGCGTTTGCTCAAAATCATGACCATAAATGCAATTGTGTGACAACTTCGCAGGAGTGTTCTACAGCAATATGGATGAGTTTTTGCTGCGTTTCGTAATCGTACTCTAAACGTGTATCCACCAAACAATAGTGGGTTGTTGGGGGTGAATCAGCGCAATAGAAGGCCAAAGTGGGTTTGTCAGCCAATAATGTCATGGCGACCGTTTTGTACGCGGTATAATCCACAGTTACTACCTTCAATGGCGAACATTATTCCAAGTTATTATGTCGATTTAATTTTCTTCTCTCCGCTGTTCGATTTTTTTGACCAGATCCTAAAAACTTAATCTCGAAGCGAAATGTGTTAATGAGGTTTTGAAAAAAACTACTAAAATAAAGTTACTTTTCACCAAGACAATGCAAGTGTGCATTCATGTGACCATAAACTAAGAGCAACATATTATGATCAGATTTATGTTTGTAGTTCAATACATATTATGATCATTATTAGTTTCATTAAATATCATAAAATGTTCTGAAATAATCAAATTATGATACAAATTAATCATAACATGTGCTGAAATAAACATATTATGATATAAATCAATCATAATATGACACAAAGTAATCATATTTATGACCCAATTAAATCATATTATGATAGAATGAAATCATATTATGATCCAAAGTAATCATACTATTATCAAATTTTATTTTTGGAAATACAAAATTTTATTTTAATAGGTTTTAGTTTTAAATTACTAAATTCCCAATTAAAATATTATTAATAAATTGAAATTTATTGTTATTCGCTCTAGCAAAGTTAAAGATAATATACAAATAAAACTATAGAGCGAATGGGAATTACAGACACTCAAAATTTACTTGTAAAAATAATAGACAAACTATTAAAAGTAAAGATATTTTGTTTGTTTCTTAAACATATTATGACTACATAATACAATATGTTTACCTATTTATTATTACTTAGTTGTTGTAAACATATTGACCCATAATCATAGTCAAACACTAAAGTCGGTTCTTTTTAAAAACAATTTTAAAATAAAAACCTGTTTTTTATTAATTTGCAACCATAGACAAAATTAAAGTAGGTTTTAAATTGAACCGAATTTAACTGGGTGCCACCGCAAATGTAGAAAATGTTTTCATACAATATACAACAAAAAACAGACAAGTGGCAACGCTGAACAGCTGACATACAAAATTAAAAAAAAATCCAAAAAACGTAAACAATAAAAGTAACCGGGACATCTAAAGAAAGAAAGTTGATTGTTGTGGAAAAATGGAAAAGATAAGATTAATATCATAATTACGATATTTTGGTACTAATTTTATTGATAGCTGTTCAATAATTGCAAAATCTCTACCACTATCTTGTAACTTAAACATTTTTACCATTATTTAGTTGTCTGAAAACCATATTCATATTTATAATTGCGATAAAAATATAAACGTTTACAGTAACTAAAATATGGTTGAAATTAAATTAAAACAACAATTATATGTTTATGACAACAATATATTGTTACAAAGAACATAGTATAGTTGTCGTAACCATGTCGAACCATGATTTTTCTCTGTGTGCAGTTTCCGAGGAAATCCAAGAATTATATTACGAATTGCTTCCACAGCCGCCCTTTTATCCGGATTTAGTCCCGAGTGACTGACTGAAGAAATGGCTCGGCGGAAAGATATTTGACTAAAACGATGAAATCATCTCATACACAAATACCTATTATTATGACCTCTACAAATCATATTTTTTGAAAGGGATACAAACATTTTAGAAACCTTGTACAAAGTTATATTAATTAAAATTATTTTTTATTCAAAAACCGCTCTCGTATGTACCGATCATCATACAATTTCGTGACATGACTTCCGTATATATAAAACTTATTCGGAGCGAAATTTGTGTAGATACCTTTATAAATTAAACAGTTACGACCGATAAAGTCTAATTTCGGGAGGACATTTGTATGTGGGCTAGATGCCCAGTCTTCGTCCTGGTGCAGAAAGAATTGCGACCTGTACTTTGCGCACAAGGTTTACATCGACAACCAGCTGTACAGATGGACGGACATTGTTTAATCGACTCAGAAAATTATTCTGTGTCCGATCCTGAAAAATTCTTCATATTTGTATTACCCTATATGCTTCTTAAATATCTACAAAGTTGTTTTACTATCACACGGTAAATAATGTTCCTAAAAAAAAACTCAGTTTTTGGAACACATTTTCCTCGGTTTAGGAATTTCGCTATTTAAAAATAAAAAATGTCAAAAATTATAATGTCGTTACTTTAAGGACAATTGAGCCTATAGTAGCTCCAAATTTTGTTATGATATTTTTAACCGTTAAAATTTTAAATTAATTCAAATTTTATTTTTGTTCATTCAAAATCACCATATTGCCAAAACTTTATAAAATTATTTAATTTTACTAAAGTCCTAAGGTTTTCAACAAAATCAAATGCTTATATAAAAAGCCTTTATTTACTCCACAGACCTTGCTCCCTTTGAAAAATTTGTACGTTTTTACATATATTGCATGCAAAATGTGTTACACCTAACTTTCCTAACAGTATGTGTTTAAATTCAAAAATTTACATTTGATATGTTAGTAACATTTTGTATGAGATACATATATGAAAAAACGTACACATTTTTCAACGCACACATTTTTCAAGGTGACCAACTTTAAGGGGCAACGCACTGGCCCCCATTAGCGCTAGCAAGCTGAACAACCACAAATTAACTCAAAATACCTCTGGTCTAACCATGTGAAATTTCGGAACAATATTTCGTATAGCTCCCGAGATACCGAATTATTTCCAAAAAAAAAAAATACTTTCTAAATCACATTGCAGCGATCGACGTAAAATACTGAGCTCTGATATCTAAAGGTATGCATTTGGTTCTTATTTTGACTCAATAACGATACGTTCAATAGATTTATGGTTGCTATAGTTATTCTCAGAAGTGGATCTTGTGGGAAGATCGCCTCTAAATCTAGTACATAGTATGATTTTTGCAACTGATCTGTGTAAAATAGTGGTTCGATATCGATATTTACTTATGTAGGTTAATGGGTTTTATTCGATTCTAATAAAAATTATTGTTTCATTGGTATTTTTGACTTCTGGTTTTCATAGGTTAATAAAGTCTAAGTAATACCAAAATTAACTGTAGAAGAAATATAATATAATGACCACCCTAATGTTCAATAAATTATTTATTATTTGCCTTCCAATTTTCTTTATAAGTTTTACAAATAATTCAAATTACGAAAGAAAAATAATATGTATTAAATTTTGCACAAAATTGCTTTACATCATATGCAAATATATTTTATTATAATTTTAAATGCTCCTATATATGCATAGATACGAGTAATATTTAAGCATTGTACCACCCACCGTTTCATCAGTATGAGTTTTGTGTTTTGTTTTTTTTTTTTGCAAGTAAAATTTATTACTTTTGCATAATTTTTGTATAAAGATTCCTTTTTCTTTTGTACAATAAATAGTTTGTTGTTGCCTTGTGAAAATATTGTAATATTTCATATTGTTTTATTACGAAATAAAACAATTTGTCTTTTACATTCAACCATATGGCAGTCATTTGTATTCATATGCATACAAACTCTCTGACACAGTGTACTCACAGATATTTATTCATTCATACATACGTATGGACGTATGTGTATATTTACACGTTTACATTCATGTATAAAGATGGCAAAGAATTTTCATGTAATTTTAAACAAATCGTGAACATTATTTTTCATTTAACAAGAAGTAAAGAAATCTTCCATTACGAGTTTAATTTCGTTTCGCAATATTGTGTGTGAGATTTAAATATTTGCTGAACATGCTCTTTAAACTTAAAGTAAAATTGTTTGTATAAAACATAAGATTAAACAACGTTGTGTGTAATATGTACTAATCATAATTATTGAGTGTAATGTAATACTTCATTTGTGAAAATTAATTGCAGGAGATTTTATTTGGGATATTATATTAAATAAGGAACAAGCAATATATGTAAATAGTTTCTTTAGAAGTACGCTAATTACTAATAATGAATTTATTTACAGACTAACAAAATAGGGTTCTATAAGTCGATTGTTCGAACAATCGACTTTTTCCTGAAAAGTCCAAGGTAGTCCTATTGGACAGTAATTCAGACACAATTTTTCAACAAGATTGGTCGAGATTTCAAATTGTAAAATTTCGACCAAACAAGTGTTTTTTCTCATCCATGTAACTTACCTATTACATATTGTTCTTAGGAAAATGTGTCCCAATTAGTTTAAATAGCAATTTCTTCAATATTTTTTAAAAAAAAAAGTTGATACCTTTTTTCAAAATCGAAACCTTTTTTGACTGTTTTTCAAAATGGGCCCTTTTTCTAAAAAAAAGCTTAGGTCTTTTCCTTGAGTGGGAGTGGCATATAAATCAAAATACCTGTTTTCTAACTCAAAATATAAAATTTTTGACTTTTTTGTCAAAATCAAAAATTTTGATGATTTTTATCCAATTCCTATCAAAATAAATTTCTTGTAACTAAAGATATACAATTTTTTTTGCAAAATCTAAAATTTTTTTTCAAAATGGACCCTCGTCTGGACGTGAACGTCTCGAGATATTCCATAATTTATATAATTTTTCAATAATTTTTCACGAAAATGTTTATTATTTTTAAAGCAAATTGAACTTTGTGTCCAAAAGCCAAAATTGCATAAAAATTTTTTTCCAAAGGAGCTAGCATCAAACTTTGTGTAGAGACCCCTGTTGCTAATATAAGCATTTCAAAAAAAAAAAATGGCAATAAAACATGTTAAACAATCGCCTCGTCAATTATTTGGAATCGAATAGACTTCTGAATGACAGACAACATGGCTTCCTCAGTAGACCTGCAACTGTGATCTAATAAGGTTTCTTTAAGAACCGTGGTGTCAATCAATACACCGCATGTGAAAGTTGATATCTTTTTTCAAAATCGAAACCTTTTTTGACTGTTTTTCAAAATGGGCCCTTTTTCTAAAAGAAAGCTTAGGTCTTTTCCTTGAGTGGGAGTGGCATATAAATCAAAATACGTGTTTTCTAACTCAAAATATACAATTTTTGACTTTTTTGTCAAAATCAAAAATTTTGATGATTTTTTTCCAATTCCTATGAAAAATGTCTTGTAACTCAAGATATAGAATTTTGTTTGCAAAATCTAAAACTTTTTTTTTAAAATGGACCCTCGTCTGGACGTATACGTCTAGTATAATTTATATACATAATTTTTCAATAATTTTTCACGAAAATGTTTATTATTTTTAAAGCAAATTGAACTTTGTGTCCAAAACTTTGTGTAGAGACCCCTGTTGCTAATACAAGCATTTAAAAAAAATGGCAATAACCCCTACCACTTTTCTAATACCCCTCCACCACCAACTCACCAAACATTTTCAAAAAAGATTTCAATCTATATTCTCATAGCAAATTTTTGCCTCAAAATTGTGAAATGGGCACATAGTGCTATGACTTTAAATAATTACTTGATTTAAGAAATACTTTATTTTTTTTGTGTAATATTCGTACTAGTTCGCGTGTTATCGGATATTCACTTTGGTAAACATCATCTTTCAAAAATCGTCGAGACATTTTATTTAAATTGAGAACATGTTAAACAATCACCTTGTCAATTATTTGGAATCGAATAGACTTCTGAATGACAGACAAAATGGCTTCCTCAGTAGACCTGCAACTGGGATCTAATAAGGTTTCTTTAACAACCGTGGTGTCAATCAATACACCGCATGTGAGAGAGTTAGGTAGTCGGACTCGACATTTCAAAAGCATTTAACCGTGTGTGGCATGATGGAGTAGTTTCGAAATTGATCTCGTTCGGGGTAGATGCTTCTTGTTTTATTTCTAGTTCTTTCTCCTTCCCTTTTTTTAAATTTCATGAATGATTTACTAACTGGGCCAGAGATCCCATTTTTTGGCAAAAAGTCCATTTCAGGTAGAGAAGAAAAACAGTTATATATTTCAAGTCTGGGGACTTTGAGCTTTACACCAGTAAAATTGTATCATTATGGGTCACCGTTTACAAATGACATGAGGTCAAAGTCAAATTTTCATATTTTTGTGAATATAATTTATATTTCAAAAATATTATATAATATTCACATCAGTTAAAAATATTTACATGAAATGATAGTTAATTAAACAGATGGAACTGGTGCTTAAAATAAAAATGAAAATTATTAGTAATTTGAAGATAATTATTAAAAATTTGTTATTTAAACCTTAAAAATATAATTTTTTTCCAAAAACTTAAAGTTTCAAAACCTAATGCCAAGCAGTGCCAGAGGATAGCACCAATCGACGCATTGATATGTTCCCTGTCCAGAATTTTGCGACCGTTCATAAACTTAAGAGTTATTACCGATAATATAAAAATAGTCGTTGAAACTTAGGATATTTTTACCATGTAAAAATTTAATGAAAAAATTAAAATTAATTTTTAGTAATATAATATTTTGATGATAAAATTGGCAGATATTAGTCTCACATTTAAAAAAAATGACAAATTCAATATCTGTTTAACGCCTTTATATATTTCTAAGTTAAATTAAATATTATCGAATGTCCGATATTTATAGTTATTCTGAAAAAAAAATCTTGAGTAGAATAGTATTTTATTACCGTTAGATATATCCATTTATTGTTATAGTTTTAACAATTTATATATTGCTTGTATTTCCGTGTATATGTATTATTTTCCTCCATATCGTCAAAAAACTTTTAAAATATACTTATTTACTTTTTCATTTATTGTTCCTTAAATAAAAATTTGCAAACACTATTTACATCTTTATCAATGCTAACTTGATTAAAATTAAAATATTCGTATTTTCAATCTCATATTTATACATATAATTGATATACATAACTATGGCTAAGTTCACAAAATCGTGAGATTTTAGAAAATTTGGCATTGAAATTGAATATCCAAACTATTAGTCCTGAAAATGTCGAAATTCTAAGAAAATCAGTTAAAACTTTAGTTGGACATAAAAAATCGAGATTTATTTCTTCATTCAGGAACAAAAAAAGGTTTGAAGAAAAAAATAAAATTTGGTTAGATTCCCAATTTTCTATTCCAGATTTAAAGCAGCGAAGTTTGGATAAAGCTGGACGTCCAAAATTGAATTATGAAAAAATGTCAGATCGTAGCAAACGGAAGCGCATATCTGATGTTAGCAATAGCCTCAAAATGACCCTTTCAGAATTTTAATGTCTGCATGTTTTCCTGCTAAAAAAAAGGATGATTTGAGCATTATTATTATCCACATTTTAGCACAACAAAATTCATTTGAAAACATAAAACAGACATTAAAAATACCTTCGTTAGTTATGAAATCTCCAGAAGATGCACTACGTTTTCTACTCATTTTTAGTTTTTAGCAATAAGAATTAAGATTCATAATTATCAAGTTATCTTAATTATATATATTCAGTAATAGTTATATATAATAACAATAAATAAAAATTGATGACCGCCATATTTGATACGCCATTTTTAATATTTCAAGTATTTCAAATTTAATTAAGGTATGGAATAGTTTTATGCCTGTAATACATCTTAAGTACTGCTAAGAAATGAAATATTTAATTTTTTCTTATGTTTGATCTGCCATTTTGGATTCTGTTTATTCAATTTTCAAAGTCTAACTTCATATTTGTAATCAGTGACCATAGGTCTACAAAAAGCGTTCAATAAAAATTTAATTAATTGAATTTTTAAAAATTTTGACCTCCATTTTGAATTTTTACTTTTTTTTGATTTATTTCATACATCCACTGCTCTAATTATGGCCAAAAAATGGGATCTCTGGCCCAATGTGAATCACTTCAAATCCAATTTATTACTTCAAGGGTGACAGTAATATCTGTCACTGTTGGAGTTTTAGATAACCTTTTGATTCTAGGTACTAGAATACAGTGTGACGTAAGTTGGAATCACCATATATTCGATGTTGCGAACGAAACTTTTAGATTCTTGGGTTTCTTGAGACTTTGTCGAATATATTTCTATACACTATACGAACTTTCATTCGGAGCACATGACTATTACGCAGATCGCACCCATTTGGTTTTAATTTGAATATCAACGGCACGACACATTACAGGAAAAATTCTTATTTTGATCGAACAATACTTATTTGGGATCTACTACCAGCCGGTGGAATATAATATTTATCAATTCAATTCAATGTGAGCACCTTAAATTCGCTATAACTTCTGTACACATTCGCCAAAGCGATGCACGACAACATCGATAAAAATAAAATTTTATTTGTGTGGTTTGACCGACAAAGTGAAATTTGATACTAATTTTTTTCGAAACAAAGTAGAGACACATATTAGTGTCTGCACGCAGAGAAAAAACATGGTTGTGGTAACCATAAACTAAGAGCAACATATTATGATCAGATTTTTGCTTGTAGTCTAAAACATATTATGATCATTATTAGTATCATAAAATATCATAATATGTTCTGAAATAATCAAATTATGATAAAAATCAATCATAATATGTTTTGAAATAATCATATTATGATATAAATCAATCATAATATGACTCAAAGTCATCATATTTATGACCCAATTAAATCATATTATAATCCAAAATAATCATATTATTATTAAAATTTATTTTTGGAAATACAAAATTTTAATAGGTTTTAGTTTTAAAGTACTAAATTCACAATTAAAATATTATTGATTAAATCAAATTTATTGTTATTCGCTCTAGGAAAGTTAAAGATAATATACAAATAAAACTATAGAGCGAATGGGAATTACAGACACTCAAAATTTACTTGTAAAAATAACATAGCTTAGACAAACACCAACACTCACAAATGGTGGGAAAACAGACAATTAAAAGTAAACATATTTTGTTTGCATGTTAAACATATTATGACTACATTTATTATTATTTAGTTGTTGTAAACATATTCTGTTAACATCTTAAACATATTATGACTACGCGTATATAAACTTAACATTTAATGGTTGTACATAAAAATAATATGTTTACCTAATTATCATTATTTAGTTGTTCGAAAACCATATTCATATTTATAATTGCGATGAAAATATAAACGTTTACAGTAACTATAATATTGTTGAAATTAAATTAAAACAATAATTATATGTTTATGACAACAATATATTGTTACAGAGAACATAGTATAGTTGTCGTAACCATGTCCAACCATGTTTTTTCTCTGCGTGTGTATCCAAAATATAACTACCAATTGCTGGCAGGTATGTATGTATTAGAGTTTCCAAAAAACCGGCCAATTTAAAAAACCGATTTAAACGAAAAAAGTGTTTTTGAAAAAAACGGTTTTGATTACTGTCTTTTTTTAAAAAAAAAAAAACGGTTAATGATTTCGGGTTTTGACTGCAAAAAATACAGTTAACCGGTTTATATTAAATTTGTATTTAATATGAAAAATGTCTCCTTAAATTTATTAATATTTGTGGACGGTAATTGAAAATGTGTTAAGAATTTTGTACTAAATCTTCAAAAATTTTGCATTTTTGAATTCTTAAGGCTCTAATTTAAAGCAATTATTTTATATCTTTTACTAAATATTGTCAAATGCTATAATTTTCTATAAAATAAATCAATATTTTTTAAAATGTAATCAAAATTTTCCATAAATATGTTTGAATGAGCTTTAGAAAATATATTTCATTACAAAAACCGGGTTGTCAAAAAACCGAAATGTTAAAAAAACCGAAACTGGTGTAGTTTGATGAAAAAACAGGTTGACCGGTTTTCGGTTTTGGATACTCTAGTATATATATTGAATTTATTTTAAATACATGTATGTAAGTCTGCTGTGAAAATAAAACAAACACATACTTACTTTAATATAAGCTTAATATGAAAAGGGAAATATGTACTAAAAAAATGAAAAAAAAACACCTACAATGTAAATAAAATGTGAAGAAATATGTATTTGGCAGCGTAGTAAAATTATGTGACATATTTAGTAAGAAAATACTCGTACTCGTAATGGGAAAACACGTCAGAAAAGATGTTGTTGAACAAATGCTTCTGTTATTTTGGAACTCTTGTCACGCATTTGTATGACATTTATGTCAAGAGAAGAGTTATTTTTTCACTTTTTTCATATTGTTCCTTTATTTTCAACGAGCACTTTTCAAGGATTATTCTGTATACGAAGTAAGAAAATAAAAGCATTAACAGAGAATGATTGTTATGAAACATTTGTTGTTTCGGTTTTTTTTTTAAGTTTGTTTGCAAAATAATAGAAAAACAAAGTCCTTGAAAAAAACAAATTGAAAATGTTAACAAACAAAATGATGAACTTTATTTTTTGTTGTTTTTAAAATAAATATTTTGAAATCTCTTCAGCTGGATGCAAGGAATAAGGAATCATCCTGTCGTATTAAAGATGAACTTTTAGTGAGAAATATTATTTGCTTTTACTAGTTTAATTAATTAAAAACTAATATGTTTGATACAATTTGGGGATTCGAACGCTCTGATATTAGGTTATATTGTCATAAGGTCCTAATGTATTATGATAGTTTAAACAAAATTTTTTTGTGATTCAAACAAAAAAGTTATAAACTAATAAGACTTTTTGAACTACATAGCATACATACATAATGTCCTAATACTTCACGATTCTGTGGCTCGGCTTAACCGACTCATAGGCGTTCGGTGCAAGTCTGCAGATTGGTTACGATAACACAATAAACATAGCATAGATAGTAGTAGTCTTATAAAATTAAACATTACAAAAACCGTCTGTTCTGAAAAATATGCAAAGGAAGAATTTATCAAGGAGTATCATCTAAACCTAGATGTCAGTGCTAGGTGGCACAGCATGATTGCTATGATCCAGTCATTTCTTAAACTTAAGAACCCAATAAAAAGAGATGATGAAAAACTTGTTCCACATTTAGAAATATTAGTGGATGCTTTAATCACGATTAAGAATACAGTAGAAGCATTAAGCAAACATATAACCCACTCTTTGATAGGTGATGCTAAAATAAAAAATTGGTCAGAGTTTTTGTGGAGAATTTGATCAGAATTGCCGCACAATCAACATATTTATGACTGCTCAAACTGCATTCTGGGGCGGCATTTGTAGGGGGATTATAAAAACTTATGGACATGAACTGTATGAACGCCTATTTGACCATATCGATAAAAAAGAAGTTACAATATACAATTAACATTTAAAAGAAAAACCCCACAAATGTAATGACCATGGGCAAAAACTCATTTCAATCGAGAATTAGCTTCATTTAGAGAAAAATCGTACAAACAATTTAGTTTGCCTTTATAATGATTTTCTGGAGATAAAGCCAACATGTGTGGTAAGTAAAATAGTTTTCTCTGTGACGTACTAAATGCAATAGTTATTTTAAAAACTCATTTCTATGATATACACAATATTTATTTGCATACCCTTCACCATGAGTGGCAAAGTATATATATTCGAAATAACCATGTCCGTTTTCGATTTTTGACCTATTTTTGATCTATATCTGGATTACTAAGTCATTAATATAGAAAATATGGATATCCAATGACACATATTTCAAAGACATTTGTAACGACGTATATAACACCATAGTAAGTCGGGCATAAAATCGGGAAACATTTTTTTATTACGAATTTTTTTCACATAAAAAAATTTTATAAAAAAAATATTTTAAAAAATTTAAAAAAAAATTGGAAAAAAACACTAATATATTAAAAATAACCCGAGTTGTTATCCAAACAATTTTATAAAAAAAATTATTTTTAAAATTTAAAAAAAAAAATTGGAAAAAAACACTAATATATTAAAAATAACCCGAGTTGTTATCAAAATAACATACAAATTGACTTAGGGTCTACCGATTTTGAACATGTTTGAAATACACATACTCCTTAGATTATCCACTTTATCATGGTGCTCACTTCTTAACTTCCCGCTCGCCAAGGTGTTTTAACATCAGATCGGCATACTTTATTGTGGGTGTTAGACTAATATTTTTGGGCGTTACATACACACAGCCTCAGAAGTGAGTATACACCAATGAAATTTGTTTGAGATCACAAAAATTATTATATTCCGACTTAAATCTTTTTTTTTAGAACTGAATCTATTATTCAACTCAATCTCCAACAAACGGAAACTTTTAAATTTGAATCGACGGATAGATTTTAGAATTTTCATTATCTTAAAAAAATCAAATAATTTTTGGTGTTTACTTACTTTTGAGGGTCACTGTATATCTGTCCAAATGCATTATACCCTCTCCAATATGGTAGTGTAGGATATAAATACACTGTTTGTTTAAAACACGTTAACAATTATTTCGGTTTTTCTCTTTGTGCACAGTGGGGCAGAATCAAAAGGTTTTGGAAATAAATCTGGTATTTTAAACGGCTGGTCCGATCGTGATAAAACTTTACCTGGGCGTAGCCAAGGAGTATTCGAGTTTATGTTATTAAAATGGGCCATACAAATGCTCCAGGGGGTTCCTTCGACATGTAAAATATTTAAAGACGTGCCATTTTTTTGTTTCCATTCCGATTTCAAAGATTTTAATATTTTTGAAAAGCGCTCAGCTAGGTCTCGGATCAGAAAACAGAACATATTAAAGTAAACTTGGAAAGATTAAGCTTTACCAATCCTTTTATCCGATTATATTTTACGTTTTAATCGGCTCAGTATTTTCGGAGTTAATATAACAAATTGAAGCAAAACATATTTTTTTTACTCGAAAATATCAAATTTTTTTGTTTTAAAAAATCCTGAAAATTCGAAAACGGCAAAAACTGTTCTGATTTATTATTCTAGCGCAAAGCCACATGTAATAGGAACAAAGTGATATATAGATCATAAAAATCGATGAATTATTTTCGAATTTATTCACAAAATATATTTTTTGCTTTGTTATTATAACTCCGAAACTACTGAGCCGATTGAAAATCAATATTCAAACAGATTAAATTTTATATATGTCACAACTTTTCTAAGTTTACTTTAATAACAGCGGACTAACTCTTTTTGAGTTTTCATTAATTATGTCGAGAAATGTCTAACAAAATTTATAATTTTATTCAAAATTTAATTCCATAGAATTGATAAAATCTACCACTTTTGTATTTAGTTAGCAATAATGTATTAAGGCCCTAATTTTGTAAATCACGTCACCAAAGTGATATTTATATGAAAAGCAAAAACAAAATTTCAAAAATTTTAAAAAATTGTTTTTGTTTTATATACAAAATTTTCAAATTATGAAAGGCAAATCAACGTTTGAATTTTGGTGCGTTTGTTCTGTTAAGAATTAGTATATAAAACAAAAACAAATTTTTAAAATTTTTGAAATTTTGTTTTTGCTTTCCATATAAATATCACTTTGTGAAGTGATTTACAAAATTAGGGCCTAAATCTATATAATGGTTAGTCAAGCCTTTTTTGCTGTAATAGCTCCACGTTTGTTTTGCTTATTATTTACTCATTTAATTTTAACCCAAAAACGTGAATTATAATTTATTTAAAGAAATTTTTGGATAATTTTGAAATTTCATTTAAGAGCTACTTTAGTGACAAAAGAAACTTTAAATAAAATAACAAAGAATTTTAAGACGTTTTATGTGTCTCCTGTAAAACTTATGAAAAGGACTTAGCTAACGAAAAATTTTACTTCACAATTTTGGACATTTATATCTATTTAGAAAGATATTTCTGTAAGGAATATCCATGGGTTAGCAGTTTTTGAATGGACTCAAATTTTTAAAGTTGTAGTTTTGTCTAACCGGCTCTCCTCTAAATTCGAAAGAGACCATATTAGTGGAAGGATTATTTGCAGCGTATATACTCATAGCTGGTGTAGGGTGTCATATAATAGGACTTGACGGACTGTACTTTCTTAATTGTTTTATATATCTTTTGTTTTTCATATGTACATAAAGCAATTTTATTCGTTTTAATTTTTTTTATTTATACATGTGTGGTGTGTGGTACTAATTCTTAGTTGTTCTGCAATTTGAATTTTATTATTATTTTCCTACATTTAGTGTTTTCTATTTCAACGATTCGAACTGAATGAACACTTGGTTTAGTTTATAAAAGCCAGGAACGGCCACTTTTATTGTCGATATAAAGTGATTTCAGCAATCTTTTTTTAGACAAATTAATACTATCCAAGTTCGCTTCAATAACCAGCTTAAATGCAACGATAAAAAATAATAATAACTTAAAAAAAGCAAAATAAAAAATTTAAAAGATAATAGTGTAAGAGAGAAAACAAATATCTGAGAGCGAGACTGGAGAACAGAAATAATAACGTAACAAAATACTGTGAAAATAGGAAAAGTTTTGCTATCATGAAATCCTTCGAGTATAAATGCAATGAAAGCTGGCATCCGTTTCCTACGGCAACATTATTGTGTTGTGCAGTGTTTTGTTGTATTGTGTTGTGCTGTTTTGCTTTGATTTGTTTTATGCTGCTAAGGCTACACGAATATTGTTGTTCCTGTTGGTTATTTATGCAACAAGAATTGCTGACTGGCGTTTTGTTGTTGACTGACTAGTGGAACCAAATGTTAGCAAGTTATTTTTTGAAGAGGGTAAATTGAAATTTTGGAAAATATGGAATAAATGACGAACTTGATATCAGCTATTTTATAACACAGTCACTACGTTGTGTATGTTTGTATTTTTTTCAATTTTTTAACAAAATTAGTTCGGTAAGAAAATTTGAATCAAGGGTGTTTTGGTTTCTTCTAGCGAAAATATCATTTAATAGATTCTTTTAGCAATGCAGTTTCATCTATGTTGTTACAAACACTGCAATTTTTCATCAAAACCTACTTCTGAATAGCTATAACAATCCAAATAAACTTAACTCAACCACAGTATAGAAGAGTTTATAAAAAATATTTTCTATAATTTTTCTCTTGGTTTTATTTGCACTGCATCCCAGTCAGGATTCTAGTGAACCATACCTATTTAAAACAGACCGGAAATGTCTTTCATGAAGTTTTGGTGTGTATTTTTATTTATATTTTTTTTTGCGCCACTTGTATTCTGTACATTTGAACGTATGTAAGGAATTGTTGAGCGAAAGTATTGAAATGGGGTCAATAGGATGTAGATTCTCTCATTTATAATTTGTTGGTTGTTGTTGTTGTTATATTTTTTCTGAGGTTTTTGAAATTAAAACTGTGGAAATAAAATTGTAAAATCAACACGGCCATTTATGAATGGCTAGTGCTGGCGAGTTGCTTTTAGCCTATGTATATTTGATTGCACAAACAGCAATTTAATTTATGAATTACGAGTGAAAAATGTTAACAGAAAAATAAAAAAAGAAAAATCCCTGGGAAAAATAAAAGGGAAATAAATAAAAACAAAAGAGTTAAATAAAATTGTAGAGGCAGGTGTTATTTGTAAATGTATGTTTGAGGATTTTACATTGATGTTTTTAGGTGCGTGTTTTCATTTTTCAAAATAAATATTATTTAAAAACATATGCAAACACATGTTGCTGTATGGGTGTACAAATACATTCAACATTCAAATAGGTTTACATGTGTATTAGGGTAGGCCTTAATTTTGCACTTTTTCGATTTTCGATGCCATCAAGGTCTCAAATTTGTATCAGTCATAAAATTGTATATGAAGTTTTGGGTCTTAAAAATATTAAAACTGAAATGTTGGAAAAAAATTAACATGAAAAATAATTTCTGTATTGAAATAATTTCTGAATCGATGACGTTATAACTTGATATCAAATTTTTTTTCAAAAATTGGCTTCGATTCTAATATACGCTACATGAGGTTTAAAAACGAAAATGTTGTACCTATTATGGGTTAGCATGGAGACCGCATGAATATTTAGGAAGGAAATGTAGTTTTTGGTTTCAAATTTGTTAAAATTAAGTAAACAAGCCATTAAACTATATTTCGTGGCATATTTACTAATATCTTATTTTGCTTATTTACGATTTACGATAATAACCAGGGACCGAATATATTAATTATTCTTGAAATTTCAAAGGAAAAAAGCCATCTCAAGAATATATCGGAGAGTCAAGCATACCGTTTTAATCGCTTTCAACTATATCTTCATAAAATAACTTGCTTTTAAATTCATGATTTTTATTTTTTTGTCAAAAATAATTGACTGACAAATTATTTCTAACAAAAAAAAAAAAAAATAAAAATAAAAAAATAACAATAATTTATGACAAATGATTTTTATTATAAACTAGCTGACCCGACAGACGTTGTCCTGTCCAAGCAACAATAGCATACATGGAAATTAATGTACTACATATGTACATATTTTGAGTTTTTATATAAAAAATCGATTTTTGTTCAGAAATATGAGTGATCACAGATCGAGCTCCTTTTCTTGATTAAACGCTTATTGGCGAAGTTATTAGATATTTTGTCAGAAATATGAGTGATCACAGATCGAGCACTTTTTCTTGATTAAACGCTTATTAAATTTAGAAATTCTTTAGTTTTTATATAAAATATCGATTTTTGGCCAGAAATATGAGTGATCACAGATCGAGCTGCTTAACGAATTTTTCTTACGAATTTTAATACGAACATTTAAAAAAAATTAGCCAAATAGCCGATTTTAGATAAATCGAAAAAAGCGGACGTAAAAGTGGGTTTGATCAATTTTTCCTTCAGTAAAAATTTAAATTGGATAACTACGAACATTTAAACAAAAAAATAGCCAAATCGGTGTAGCCGTTTTCCGATTTTAGATAAATCGAAAAAGGTGAGCGTAAAAAAGGGCGTGGTCAATTTTTTATTCCGTAAAATCCTAAGTTGGAATATGACCAAAATTTAAAAAAAAATTGTCTAAATCGGTCCGGCCGTTCTCAACTGATGCAATTACCAATGAACGACAATTGATTTTTATTTATATAGATGTCATAATTGTCACGATCCGTGATAATAACAAGTAAGAGTCTTATATTTGGCTCTTACGAATCTTCTATACCCATTATCAATATATGACAATAAAATACATTGCTGATATTGGGGTTATATGGGGTGTATGATCAATTATGGACCAATCCTCACAAAAGTTGGTAGAACGATTAAGATTCATCTAAAACTTATTTATGACGAATTATATCACAATATTAATTATTATAAGACAATTACGAATGCTCAAGGCATGCACTGAAGGTATGACTGCCCAAACAGTATTCCGGTGATATTTGTATGGGCGCTATGTGAAATCATGGGCCGATATTGCTCATTTTCAAAAACAAACCAGTTCCTTTTGTTTTGGCGTCTTTTCAACAGACAGACAGATACACGGATATACATAGCGAGATCTTCTTAGAATCTCATGATGACCCAGAATATATATGGGGGATTTCATGTTAAGTGAACCAAATTTTGAAATCGATGTCTTTTGATCGGTGGCGAACTCTCTGTCAAAATTTGACATTTTGGTCAAATAGATTTTTTGACATCCCTGTAACATATTACCTATTGTTCTTAGCAAAATGTGTCCAAATAGTTTAGATAGCTATTTCTTCTAACTTTCGAAAAAAAAAATTTAATATTTTTTTTTACGAAATCAAAAACTTTTTTGACTTTCTTTTTTTCAAAATGGGCCCAATTTTTCTTAAAAGAATGCTTATATATTTTCCTTGAAGACGTATTTAGTCGCTTAGTGGGATGCGAGTTCGATATCTATCAAAATAAAACTTTTGTAACTCAATCCATAAAATATTTGACTTTTTTTTGCAAAATCTAAAAGTGTTTCCAATATGAAAAACTTTTGAAATTTATTTTCCGAAATCAAAAACTTATTTCAAAAAAAAGCTTCAAGATTTTCCTTGAGGACCTATTTGGAGCTTAGTGGGATGCGAGTTGGATATCTATCAAAATATGTAAATGTTTTGTAACTCAAAACATAAACTTTGTTGGCTTTTTTTTTTCAAAATCTAAAATTTTTTTCAAAATGGGCTACAAAGCGACCAAAAATCTCTAAAAGGAACGGACCTAAGCTTTATTTTGAGCAAAACAAAAAAAAACAAAAAAGGCCCATTTTTATTGATAGATTTTTTTTGATAGATATTCCATTCGTATCCAACTAAGCGTCCAAAAACCTCCTATATGAATGAATCTAAGAACTAGTGTTTATAAAAAACCGACTTTTTAAAAAACCGGTTTGTCGGTTAACCGAAAATTGGCCTTTTTGAAAAAACCGATCTTTCGGTTAACCGACATCGAAAAACCCGGTTAACCGTCATATATGTGTAGAAAACATAAAATGTCCAATATAGTATATACAGCTTTAAAATTTGTAGTTTTTAGTAGTCAGGAATGATTAATATTAAAAAACTATAAATATACAAAGGTGCTAAGTCCATTTTATTTTGTAAAAATGTCAAAATTATTATCTCAGTCAAATGGAATTGCGTATAAATATGTTACTAAATATATAATACTTGTTTTAATTATTGGTTTATTCATTAAATTTCAACCAAAAAATGTAAATCAATTTTTTAATTAAATATTTGATAATTTTGAAATTTATTTTCACCTCGAATTTCTGATATGAAACAGAAAATGTTACAAGTCCCAAAAAAGGACTTATAAGATGCAAAAGCACTTCTTCTTAGCTGTGATTATTTGTTTTTATAAATCATACCAAATAATTAATAAAACTCCATTTTCATATTTCAAAAATATTTCAAATCATGGATTTTAGAACGTTTTTTTGTCTCTCCTGTAATATTTCTGAAAAGCTAACGAAATGATTAATAAATTAAAATTTTAAGAACAAAACGCACTAATGAAGTCCTATTTATTGAAACAAGGTATGTACATCGAATTCAATTTAAAGTTTGGTAAAATCATCACTAAGTTTTTAATGAATCATTAGTAAGATTTAACCTAAACTTATAGAATTATGCGGAATTTCATTATAATTTTTAAGTACATATTTTCATTATGTGCAATTTATTCTGAAAAAGTTTTTAAGTAAACTCATCGTCCTCTACTATTTAGAATCATTGTAATTCTTAAATATTAATATTATATCAATCTAAAGAGGTTTGTATTTTTAATCTACAATTTAGGTTTCAAATAAGACCAATAATATGTACACAACGAATATTAAAAATGCATAAAAACATGAGATTTTAAAAACCGGTTACCCGAGTGATAAAAACCGGATTAACCGGTTAACCGAAAATCAACATTTTAAATTAACCGGTTCGCAAAAAACCGAGATTTCGAAGAAAAACCGGGTTTTCGGTTAACCGGTTTATAAACACTACTAAAAACCTAAGAAAAGTTCGCGTTTGCAAAAAAAAAGTCAAAAATTTTATGTCTTGAATTGCATAAAATTGCATTAGAGGTCTCACGACCTCGTAAAATAATCTCTTATTAGCATATTTTGGTCCCAAAAATCTAGATAATTCCGTACAAATGTCCGATCGATATAAGATTTCAAAGATTTGTAGAGCTCGTAACTTGTACAAGATATTAAATTAAGTATAGTTATAAAGAAATATGTATGCACGCGGGTGGATAAAAAATAAAAATATACTTTTCTAAAAATTCTACCCAGCCTTTTTTATTTAAAAATTTATTTTATTTCTTATTTATCATATTTGTTTTTAAATATTCTTTTTTGAAAAATTTAACTTTTATTCGAATCGAAAATGGAAAAATTGCTAAACTTAAGTGCAACCCTAATTTAGAAACACATTCAAATAGGTATCTGTACATGTTGGTGCCGTTTGTTAAATATTTACCAATATTTACTAGTATCCTGCCCATTAACATGTTTGTTTATCCGTTTGTTGTTTTTTAAAAAGTTCTCACACATTGTGGCGTTTCCGTTATGATTCTTTTTATATCAGTGTGTGTGTGTATGTGTGAGGACGTGCGTGTGTTTTTCGTTTTTGGTAATTAAGTGAACATGTTTTGGTAGTGGTTCGTTTTCAACAACCAATAACCAAATTTTATGGTAGAAATAAATTTAAAATTATATTGACCAACAATGAAATATTTTCTATATAGGTGCATATTTTATTTTTGCCACAAATGTTTATTTTAATTTAATGTATCTTTTTTATATTTGTATACTTGACAAAACTTTTAGTGTAAATTAGATAACTTAGAGGGGTAATTATTGTGTTAGGGCGATTGCTGTATAGCCTCCATCAAGAAATTAGTTTGATTGTTTTCTGTGTGCTTCTCTTTCTATCAGATCACTTAATTAACTAAATATATTGCTCCCTCTTCAAACGTCATTGAGGCCAAAACCCAACCCTATAGCGATTGTTCCCTAGACTACGACTGGCTACTGGATCCCTGTCTGAACTTTTGTGTCCATCCGGGACTATAGCATGGATCTCTCGGCTAGCATAACCACACCATACAGCATATGTTGAATATGTTAATGGCGGCTTTATGCGATTTTGATTTGTTGCCTTGAAAGACAGGATACCTCTAAAATCTCCAAGGGTAATGTTAATACTCGAAGTTAGTAACCGAAGACCACAGATCTGAGTGCCGAATATGACCAATACTTACCGAACGTTTACCCGGGTTTGCCAGATTGTTATGCTACTGGAGCAGCGAAATCGGACACATTTTTAAAGAGGAAGTACAGAATTTATTTGGATAATGGTTATAATGAATGGTATTAAATAAAACCAATCCTTTATAAGATCGACGATGAAGACATGTTATAAATCACAGAACCGTGACCATGCAAAATATAACTAGAGACAGGAATAGCGGATTGAAAGCGCTCTCTCCTTTACGTCTGTCCATTGGAATGAGGAGATGACCTTGACTACAATGGAAAATCACTTGAAGTGCAGACATACTTACTATTGTACATTCAGAAGTACGAGGCTATGCTCAATGCTATTGCTGAGAATGTTAAGTCAGCAAAGCATGTGGACGGCTAACCCTGGAGTAGCTAGGTTTTTGAGGGGATCAAAGTGAGGCGGAAGGAAGTTGGAGTGAACAAGGTACCAAAAAAAATGTATGCACCTCATCTCGAAGTCCAGCATTAGTTATTAAAACCAACCAAGCGAAATGCTTGGCAAGCGGTTGAAACCTTCAACTAGCACCTTATCTATAAATGGCCAGGAGTGATCGTGTGTCACCCTGAAGATTAAATTACTTATTATTATTTCTTTACTGCGTTCGCTTGCATCAAATGGTAGAAGGGTTACAGGAACATCGGATGTGGAAATGATGAGGCATTAGGGCATCTGACAAATCTATCTCTGTAGCAAAACCAAAATAAAAATTATTCTCCAATTACCAAGACACTTTTCTACAGTGATAGTATTTTGGTTAGGATAATATTGTTCTTCTATCCAATTGTAGCTCAGTCTATTTGACGAGGACAGCCCTAAAGTGATTGGGTTTACCAACGCTAATAAATGCATAGGCTCATCTAATCTATGATGAGAACGAACTTCTGGTACGAACCTTGATAAACAGGTGCAGTACAAGCGTCAATTATCATATCATTGGATACTAATGGCAATCATACTATGTGGGAAAGCTCGAACATGTTTTGATCTACTAATCTTAGTATTCGTAATAATATTACGAAACAGATCCACAACAAGTCGTTGGTAGATAATTCAGACAGGCATGCGTTTTTTTATTGGAGTGTATCACTCAAATACACTTTACCTCATAAGTGAATTATTTTCAAAATTCAGCCTTTTCAGGAATCATAACTGTTTTAAATTCAGCAGTATAATCGATCCCAATAAGCATTTTTACTGGACTTCAAGTTGAAAACAAGTGTTATTCAAGCCTTGAATTATAGTCAAGCAATTGAATTACAGTTGTATTACACATTATTTCAATAGCATTCTCCAATAAAAAGGGAACATAAATTCAAGCCATATCGAGGGACTATATTCAAAACCTTCTATCTTTGATTTTCACGAAAATGACTTTTTGATGTTAAAATGTTCAGTAAAACAACCCTCATCTATGCACTATGTGCCCATTTCCAATTTTTGCGGCAAAAATTCAAATGTTCAACATTCGCTTTTTGATAAAAATATTTTAAGGTTCAATTCCTAACACTTCGGCGATATAAATGCCAAAAATTTGTGCCAATTGGCCACTCAGTTTATAGTATATAAACAGCTATGAAAGTTTACATTTTTTAAATAGAGTTTTCAAGCTGAAAAAAAGTAAAACAAACTGCATACGGGAAAAAGTGATTTTTTTAAAAAATTGGTTATAACTAAGATTTTACCAAAATGGATTACAATACCGGAGGCACAAACAGTTCAAAAACACTAAAGTCAGCTTTTTTTGAAATTGTTTCGATAGAAAGAGAAAACAAATTAGCGGTTTAATACAGACAGTGCGTTAAAACAAACAACTATATAAATAAGCACAAAACGAAACCAGTTGAAATTGTTTCGAGCGAAAGAGACAAATATATTCGCCTCTGTTATACTTTGTGCCGGAGGTGTGTACTTAAAAAACAACTGAAAATATTTTATTAAATGTTTATATTATGTGTAAAATTTCGTGGTTTTATTAGTAATGTTTTTGTGAAGTTACGAAAAAGTTGTTTATCTTCTGTAGTATAGAACTTATGTTGCCTGCATTTGCCCAAGAAATGATACATATGCGGTTATTTGTGGGAAGGTCAGGCTTCATTACATACTCAAATTTTTTGCAACTACTTGCTCCGAAGCAAATAATTTTCTTTTTTCTAGAAACATACTAAAATTTTTTGTAACTACTTTTACCGAAACATGAGAGCTTAATGTAGCAAGTTTTATAACGATAGCGAATATTAAAGACATATACAATTGCTTACCCAAAATTTACTTATAGCGGAGCCCCATGAAAACGCCAAACAAACAAAGAAATGCTATTTGTGGATGTTGTTATAAGAATATAAATTGAATTTTTTTTTTGAGAATTGTTGGTGTGTTAGAAGGGGTGTTATAAAAAGAGTGAGGGGGGGGGTTAATAGCAACTTTTTTAAAATGGTATTTGTAGAAAGTGCTATGAGAATATAGATTGAGATCTTTTTTGAAAATGTTTGGAGAGTTGGTGAGGGGTTTATCAGAAAAGAGGGGAGGGGGTATTTCCAATTTTTTGAAAATGCCTATTTTAGCAGCAGGGGTTTCTTCACAAAGTTTTATGCTGCTATATCCCTTGGAAATAATTTTTGCCGCAATTTTGGCTTTTGAACACATAGTGCTATGGTGTGAATTTCATAACAAACATATTTTTTTGCTGTTTTATTTGTATTTTTGTTATTTCTCTATCTTATACAATTAATTTTTTCCCAAAGCAAAATAATTAATTTTAAAATATTTTTTGGAATAATTTCTTCTTGCAATTGATGTTTCTTACTAATTTTTGCATGCTGAACATGAATTTTACATTTATGAAAATAGCGAATTCCGATTCTGAATTGAATTACCATGAAAATATTTTTCCTTTTTGTTTTTGAAAATAAAATATCCATGGCATAAAAATACATGGTTAAAGTTGGAGTTTGGTTGATACAGGCAAACATTTTTTTATTGTAAATTTTTTTAAACACCCCAAATTTTAGACTATTTTTTGATAAAAATATATTTTTACTGCAATTTTATTTTTATTACTCTTTTAAATACTTTGAATTTAATACTGTTTTTATGTTTTCGAAATAAAAAGTGAAGAGATTATTTTCAAACGCGCCTTTTTATACCCTTCACCTTCGTGAGAAGGGTATATATAAGTTTGTCATTCCGTTTGTAATTTCTACATTTTTCATTTCCTACCCTATAAAATATATATATTCTAGATAGCGGAGTCGATTAAGCCATATCCGTCTATCCGTCCGTCTGTTAGTTGAAATCAATTTTCTGAAGACCCCAGATATCTTCGGGATCCAAATCTTTAATAATTCTGTCAGACATGCTTTCGAGAAGTTTGCTATTTAAAATCAGCTAAATCCGTCCATAAATAACGGAGATATGAGAAAAAAACCGGGACAACCTCGATTTTTTACCTATTTTTGGTCTATATATGGATTACTAAGTCATTAATATAGACAATATGGATACCTAATGATAGATAATTCAAAGTCCATTTGAAAGATGTAGATAAGGCTATAGTAAGTTGGACCTACAATGGGTCATAATCGGGAAAAATATTTTTTGATCCGAATTTTTTTTTCATCAAAAATTTTTTTTGTCATAAATTTTTTTCCATAAAAACAAAAAAAATTAAAAAACATTTGAAAAAACCTTTTTTTAAAAAAAATTTCAAAAACAATTAAAAAAAAATTAAATTTTGTTTACCTAAAAATATTTAAAAAAATTTATTTTAAAGTATAATTTGGTGAAGGGTATATATGATTCGGTAAAGCCGAATATAGCTCTCTTACTTGTTTTTTTTGATATTGAGACTAGTCTCGATTGAAAATGATTGCGGCTAACGGAGGGTTAAAAAAGTGTCTAATTTTAAAGGGTCTCTATTATATTAAGATAATTTACAACAAAAAAAATCAAAAAAAAAAAAAACAAAAAAAAAAATTTTTTTCTATAACTTTATGTTTAATATTGTTTATCATCATCTTAAATAAAACTCGTTAAAACTGACAGATGGCATAAATGAAATCAAAATAATTTAATTTTATTAAAATGCAAAATCTTCTATTTTATCATTTTCATACATATACATTGAATATTTTGTGAAGAAAAACCATCTATCTATCATAAAGTCCCCAATAATGCAAAATTTTAAAAACCTAGTATATGTGAGATTCAGTAGTTGCTTTAAAAAAATTTTGTAGAATACCGAATTTTAATTACTCAAGTAATACGCGAAAATAAAAGCAGTTTTTTAGCTCTCCTGAAATGTTGTGTTTTTTAAGATAGAGGATTTTGAATATAGGCCATTGATAGTTTTTTGTTTGAAAAATATTTAATTTTTTGTTTGAAAAATATAATATTTTTCAAGGTTAAAACATTGGCTGACTTCATAAACGACTTCATATGAGTTCATGAATGTCACAAAGTATTGCTTTACCTTGTAATTGCTTTGGATTACTGCGTTTATGAAGTCAGCCATAATTACATTTGCATTCAAGTCATATTTTTGAGCTTTGATTCTTATTAGGAGGCTATTCAACCACCTGAAATGGGAAGGTGTTCTTATCTACAAAACTAAGGGACGATTTCTACACATCGTTTAAAAAGCAACATAGTTGCAGAAGCTAGACTTATGTAACTGACGCGCGAGACTTTTCACTAGTATGAGAGTTTTCAATAGGACGAAGGCAACGATTATCAGTTCTGTGGACTATCGTCATCTTACGACAGGTACTACCTAAATATACCCGAAGCATTGGTATTGCTTATAGATACACATATTCCGGTTGTGGTTGGTAGACATGAATGCTTTGCTTCAGAATTCCTCGCGGCGTCTGTTATCTGGTAGATTCAATTGCAAATTAGAAAGAGATAATATGGGAACTGGACTTTGTATGGGTTTTCGTGGATAAAGGTAAAATTCAGGTTAATGGTACTTATAATTTTCTCTATAGGTCCATTTTTGATATCGCAAAATACAAATTTGACAAATTAATTCTAAGAGCTATTAGTATAAAGACTAAAACCTAGATTTTTTAAACAGCAATTTGAACATCTAATAAAACCATTACCTTTACAATTTATTCCTTCTTTTTGCTTGTCAAATGTACTCATTCTAAACTTATCCTCAAATTCCAATTAATTTCTTTTATTAATTTATAGAAAACAAAATTTCTATCATAAATCGATTGAAGCTCCAACAGAGTAATACATTTTTATAAAATGTAATTTTTTTTTATTTTGAAAAATACTTTTCATTTAGTTATTCTTTTAATTTGTCCTCAAGTAAAATTGTGTTGTATATGACATGATAACAGTTGTTTGTTCAAATCACGTAAAAAAAAGACCAAGAAGAAAACAAAAATGATTGCAAATCCTAGACATTTTTTTAAAACACTGAGAAAAATAAAATAGTTGTTGCATAGTCTCAAATATACATATGTAATACTAAAAATGTTTCTAAAATCAAACAATTTTCCAAAATGTTATTTCACATAATTTCAATTTATCACATCTTTGTTTAAAAATGTATTGACAAAAGGTTTTCTCTAACTGTTTTATTATATTGAATTCATCCAAAAGCACATTAAACTCCCACCCTGACAGAGCGACACACAATCAAATGTACATTCATTCACAAACTGGTGAAAAACACATGGACAAAAAAAAATAAATAATAATGAAACGAAATGGAAGATTGAGTTAAAGTTTGTTAAATTAACGTAATTGAAAAGTTTTGTGCATTTCTCTCAATTTGTCTTGTAGAATGTTTTTCACTTGTACAACTCTGGCATTTCATCGTCCTGTTTTTCTATTTCCTCGCCCCTGGTGTCCTATGAAATCATATTGCAACAGAGTAACGAAACATGCAGGTTAGTTATTGAACACATTTGAGTTTTTTTGTTTTCTTTTTGAGTTCTGTGCTTTATTTTTGTTGTTGTTGTTAATGTTGTACGTAATTCTTCTTGCAACATTTGTTAAGCAACTGTTCACAGAGTTTGAAGAAACTTGCTCTGGCTTCTCAAAGCAATTCAAAATAAAAGGCAAACAAAAACAAAATTAAGGGAAAAAAGTGTATGTTGCACTAATGAAAAATGTTATACGTGATCTTTACAATGACCATTATTTATCAAGAAATAAGTAGAAACATGGACATGTATTGAGCGACAACAAGAATGAACAATAATTTTGCAATAAACCATAAACATGCTAAAAATATTTCTATAGTTTTAAACATTTTTTGTCGAACAAGTTGTCAAACTATGGTTGTGAAATATGTAACTACAATACAAATACATATTGTGAAAACTACATTATTTGATTTAGAATTTAGTAAAATATACTGTTTTGAAGGTGATTCCCAGAAATGGATAATAGTATATAGCATCAGCATAACAGCAGAATGGGATATAACTTCATATTCCCTGAAACTCACTGTTGCTAAAACTTCCTTCTATTTATCTAAATAACCTTCTTGAAATTTGCATTAATTCTTTTCAACGCACTAGTCCAAGACTTGTGAAAGAGGCCATATCACTTTACTTGACCAATTGTGGTAAAAAGCTTACAAAATATAAACAAATAATTTTAGTACAATTTTATGATCAGTATTATAATATGCAAAACAGGACAGTTGCATTTGAGTTAGTTCCGTGACTTGTCGTAGACTACCGAAAAGCTGACGGTTTACTTCCTCCTTCGGTATTTCAATGATTAAGTTGATAAAGTGTTAGAACTGGAATCGGTCCCTATTATTTTGGAACTAGTCACATACACAATTATGTGTTAGTTCCATTCCCTCTTCTATAATATTTTCTTGCTTAAAGCTTATTTAATAAAATAAATATTTGACAAAATAGTGAGAGTTGTAAGACAGTCGAACTTTCTGTATAAAATTAAAATATATGGAATATTTTGGGTGTATGACTTAAAAATGCTAGATTTACTATAGATGGCGTATATTTTGAAGGCGGTTTTCTAACATTATAGTGTAAACACCAAAGTTTGTTTTGCTTCGAAAATGTCGAATTTTGTGTCAACAATGCACCCTATGAGGGAAGTTTTGCTTTACTTCTTTAGTTTGAAAAAAAGTACTACTGAAGCACACGAATTATTCACCAAAGGTTATGGTAAATGTGTTCCATCGGTTTCAACGTACCAGAGAAATAGTGAAGTGTGCGGTTCAGAAGTGGTGATTTTGACACTGATGACAATGATCGCCCAAGCCAGCCAAAACTATTTTTAAGACAAAGAACAAAAGCTGGCAAAATCATTGGGAGCTGCACATGCAGCAAATTCAAATTTGCGAGCAGCAGGATTCATTCAAAAGCAGGGAAATTTGGTACCATACGAATAGAACTCGAGATACCATGAAAGATGATTCGAAATGAAAAGAGGGAAACAAATCTGTAACTTCTAAACCCTTACTTCGATTTGAATGAAATTTCACATGCTCAAAGGGGAAGTGTTGTCGAGTTTATGTTTTGAATCTGGGCCTCATGAGCCCACCAGGAGCTGGGACAAGGGTCCCCAAAGTAGGACAACTCGGGTATGGTCAATTTTAAAAATGATACTATTTCTTGTTTGTGTTCCGATTTCAAAAAAATTACATATATAGAATCTTCTCATTGAGAACTACATAAACCTCATTGAGCACAGACAAAATCCTCTATCCATTGATATATAACATGTCTACCTTATGTTTTTTACGTGGCAAATTAATTAAGGAAAACTTAACAACTCATAGAGAATATACCTAACATAGAAATTCATAAAAAAGCATGTTGCCTACATAACAACATTTTTATGAATGTAAATAACAGTGCTAGGTAAATTATATGCGAGTTGTTAAGTTTTCCATAATTAATTTGACACGTAAAAAACATAAGGTAGACATGTTATATATCAATGGATTGAGGATTTTTGTCTACTTTTCAATAATGTATATAACTTTTGACAATTAAAAAATTCATGGAATACTTTTTTGAAAAATATAACAAAAAATGCTTTTTATTGAGTTTTTGCATAGATACAATTTTTTTAAATTACAATAACATTTTTACTTATGAATATTTTTTAATAAAATTTTAAACTTATATAGATTTTTTTATTGAAAATAGAAAACTAAAAACAAATTTTGAAATTTGTAATCACGATTCCCGCAATTCCCAAAAAAGTATTGAAAAATTCCAAAAATGGGATATTTTCGTTTTTTGGCTATAATATCCACACCAGGGGCGGGGTTATCGGAACCTTTTACAAAGTAATTAAGAACATATTGGGCCATCTAAAATGGGTTACTATATTTTGCTATCGACTTTTTTCATTTAAAATATATTTAAACGTTAATTAAGCTTTTCAAAAAGTATACATTTTTTAGATAACTGAAAAAGAATAAAAGTACTTTTTTCTCAAAAAAATAGCGAAAAATCGCCTTTTTTAATTTTTTTAAATTCAAATGCATGTAAATTTGGACTCGGTTATGGTGAAAAAAATGGACAAAATCGGTAAATATTTGGAACCGCGGTCATCAAAAAACTGGAGTAGGTTGGGTAAAAATTTTGAAAATTTAATTTTCAAATGCGGATATCTCCTAAGCTAGAAGAGATAATTGAAAGCTACAACGAAGTTTTATGTAGTGCTCAATGAATGTTGTATATATGTAATTTTTTTGAAATCGGAACACAAACGAAGAAATAGTATCATTTTTAAAATTGACCATACTCGAGGTGTCCTAATTTGGGGACCCTTGGTCCAGCTCCTGGTTTGCTCATGAGGCCCAGATTCAAAACTTAAACTCGACAATACTTCCCCTTTGAGAATGTGAAATTTCATTCAAATCGAAGTAAGGGTTTAGAAGTTACAGATTTATTTCCCTCTTTTTTTTCTCATACCACTGTGTGATGTTTGAACGATATAAAGGAAAATCATTTTTGCAGCGAATCATTACTTGCGATGTTAAATGGATTGATTACCATATCCCGAAGCATAAGAGATCGTATATGACGCAAGGCCAAACAGCCGAATCGACATCAAAGCTAAATATCATTGGCGCTATGGTAATACTCTGTATTTGGTAGGATCAAAAGGGTCAGAATATGAGGCCTTCATGTCTGTAATATTCCATCAATGCAACAGTCGGCCACATGTTGCATAACCTGTTAAAAAGTATTTAGAATGAACAGGTTGGGAAGTTTTGCTTCACCCGCCTTATAATCTAGATCTTGCCCTGTCCGACTACTATTTGCTTCAATCGATGCAGAAAGCTCTCTATGGAAAACGCTTCACTTCAAAACAGAATATCCGAAATTAGCTTGATTCCTCCTTGGTCTTAAAAGATGAGCATGAGATGTCACAAACATATACTGGCTTACCTTACTGTAACCTTACATATGGTTGATACAATCATGTGAATCGTAAATTAACCATATTATTTTCCCAAAAAGCTTTAGAAAAATATCAAGCTTTATTTGTAAAAATATCAAAGCTTAAACAAAACACCAATAATAAGCAGTGATTTTATCTTTTCTTACACTCCCTATATTTTACATATGTGTACCTTACTCTTGGATCCATAAATAATTAATACTGTCTCCATATCGAGAATAATAGAAAAAAGTACAATTTTATTGAAATGATAGTCAAAATCTATATAGATAGTAAAAATAATACGATATTTTTAGAAACATTTTGTGGTATCAAATTAAATGTTTCTCATATTTATCTTTATAATAATAATGAAGAAAATTAAGGGATATGTATTTTAAAATATCCTTGCTTAAAGTATATTGTGTAAATTTATAAATATTTTTTCTAAGAAAAAGGGGTTTTGGTAATATACTCATACAATTTAAGTCTAAATACAAAGATATGGCAACAAATATATTATACATTTTTTGATAATTCTTCGAAATATACTATAATTTTTGCTAATTGTTTATTATCTCGAGATCGCCTCATGTAACCATAAAATAGCTTTCAATTGAGGAAAAGGATCTTTAGAAAAATACATTAAACCAAGGTTGTAAAAATTTGATAAGCGGTTAAAAAGTTATATACAATTGACCTTGATCGATGTTAAACCATTTTTATATTAAATTTGAACTGAGAACCTCGATGAAAGACAAAACATAGCTTCGACAAATCTAATTATATGTATTACAACCCAGCAGTTAAGCAAGTAGTCAATGTATCCCTTAAAGACAGTAATTGTCACAAATGTCTAATCACTTGGCTGACTCCATTTTATATATTTTGGTCATTTGACACGTGTGTGCTCTTTGTAGTGCAGAGAGAAGACAATTGGTTACTTTATGCATCCCAAGTAATCTAGCGTGAAGACAATTGTCACTTAAGTGTCTCTAAGTAATCGTTTTGTGAGTAATTCGTACAAACTGGTTTTTTATAAATTGTGTTAATATAATTCTCATACAGTTTATTTTGATTTTTGCTTAAGTATACTGATATCGCATGTAACATAGCATGAAGTCAATAGTCACTTTAGTGTCTCTTAATAACCTATGGTGAAGTCACTTCAAACTTTTTTTTGTACTGCAGTTTATTTTACCCACCAGAAGCGTTGACAACCTTCGATCAGCTATCCGATAGTCACATTGTAATCAAAAGGGTCAATTGACTCCCTGCTTAGGACATGCACATGTTAAAATAACTAGTCAAGTAGCTGATCAAGTGTAAAAATAATACAAAGCTAGCAAGGTAACTGACGCTATGTAACCAGTTTGTGAATCCAATGCGTTGCCGACTTTGGACCAGCTATTAGACAGTCCCATTGTAATCAAAAAGAAACAATTGACCCCCTGCCTAGGACATGCCCGTGTTAAAATGACTAGTCACGTGGCTATTGAAGTAACTAGCTCCCACCCTAAATGATGGGTAAAATCACTAGTTCGGTACTGTCTCCTAGAACTGCTGGGAATGTAAACCCACCTTCAACATTACTGTATATTTGCACACAATTGCTTACGCATTTTTATACACATGTTTCGTCATTGAGGTTTACGAGGTAAAGACAAAACTACTGCTGCACAATAACAACAATAACAGAATTTTACAAAAGTAAAAACAATAGTAGCAACAGCATTGTTTGACAGTGATTAATGTTTAAAGCGAATTTGTTTGGTGAACATTCCAGGCCAGAGAATCCAACCAAACGCCCAACCAGAGCCACCAATAAAAGCCAAAATTTACTGAACACAATTTTAAATTGAGTTTCTCAATAACATTTGTAGCTGAAATATGTATGTATAAAAAAAGTAGAGTGGTTCATGAATTTACAAAAAAAAAAAAACTAAATACATAATACAAGTCAACATACCAAATATTATGAAACGGGATGTCATAATATAATATACATATCATTAATGATACCTAATCCTTGGGTTTATATTATGGAGAATGCAGGTGAAATGTAGCGAGTAAAATGTAAATTTGGACGACTCTAATTTTCAATGCGAAATAAAGAAAGGACCTTTACGTCCACAATTACATTCAAGTGAATTTACGATAAACATTGTTGCTGGTAAATTTTCAACAATCATATACCACTCGTTCGAGTACTTTTAATTATAAATGTATACACACATGTTGTCACAATGAAATCTTACAAGAGTGTTGAGTGTTTGTGCATGAGAAAATTTATAGTTAAGGGTTAATGTTTACTATGGATATATATTTTTTATTCGAATGTATAATATATTTAAATTTCGAATAAAAAATTATTCGATCAATAATTTAATTAAAATTAAAATCCTTTTATTTGTTATTAATTACATTTATATATTATTCATTTTGTAATTTTATTCAAATTATTAAACATTTTCTGTTTTCAAATATATTTGGTTAAATTATTCGAATCATTTTTTACTCGTTATTCGTTCGAATAACCGAAGAAATTTTAAAAATTAGTCGATTACTCGAATAATAAAAAAAACATTTACTCTTATTCAATTCGAATAATTGACTACCATAATGTTTGTTATTTCTACAAGTAGATATGAAAACTTATACTATAGATTTTATTATTAATTTGTTGGGTCCAATAACCAAATACACGAATTTTATTTGGTTGTTCTTTTTGTAGCAACATAAACAATTCTACAATATTAAATTTGGAGGTTTTGCATGTGGATCAAGTAAAAGGCTTTGTGCTACTTCGACAGGATGATCCATAAATCCATTGGACTCTGAAGAGTTAAATATTTGGGGTTGGGCATGTACAAAATTCGGCACAAAGAGATTTGTCTCTCAGCTTTTTTTAAAAAATTTCCTCTGCTCAGAAAAAAACTAGTTATTAAACCGTTTCAATTCAAATATTTGTCACATATTGAACTGGTTTCAATTATTTCATAACTTAATCAAGTATTCATGTGCTCATAAACTAAATTTTCTGATATTTTCTATTGAATTTTAAGTTTTGAATTTGATAATTTTGACAATTGAATATACAATTTTCGTTATTGGTTGAATTTTAAATACAAACATTATTGAATAGATAATTTTCGTAATTGAAAACACATTTTTGTTATTTCACTGGGTATTGCTAAAAAACTCTTTTACTTCTTGGGGTAATTCCTGTTTATTTTTCTTTGGTATTTTTCTTGTTTTTGTAATTATTGGATCCAAGCTAACAATTAAAAAGTTAAAAATATCTTCTAAGTTTTCTTTTCGGCCACATCTTCTCGCATTATTTTCTCTGACTTTTTTGAAAATTTTATTACAAGCTTCTTGAGCCTCTTCTGATAAAATCCCAACAGATAATTTTGAGTCACAAACTATATCTTGGCCGTGTATGAGAATTTTGTGGAGAGTTGACGACATGTTGTACCAAAAACTAAGTGATTTTGCTAGATATTTCAATATCTTTTATTTGCAATTTTGGCAACTCTGGCGAAAAGAAAATTTTTAATCTTTATTCTGAATAACTATAACACCGTCCGACAAATAGAGAAAAAAATCGTTAAACACGAACCGGATGATATACGTCTGAAACTATAAATTTAATGGAGAAAAACTGTGTTTTCAGTTTTTCAGTTTTTCATTTTGTGATCCTGTGTCCTTTTTTAAGGACTTCAAAATTATAAAGAAGTACATTTTTCAAAAAATATTTTAACATACTTTTACTGATCAAACAATGTCAAATTTGATGTCAAATGAACAAGAAGAGTTGGAAAATATTTTGTATTATTTTTTGGGAATTTTATAGGAAATGTGTAGTAGGCATTCAAAGGATTTAATCCATGAATGGAGAAATGAAAGGTCGAGTATTTTGTATAAGAAATTTATACAAAATACTGAAACAAATTTCAGAATTTTTTAATCATCACATTGGGATTTATTGTGAACATAATAGGGAATAAAAATATTAAAAAAGTATGACAATACCACATATAGTTTTTCCGTACCTGCGATTTAAATTTTGCGATTTTCGAGAAAAACTAATTTTTTGGCCATATTTTGGTGAATGAGCCGAATTTCTTTACTGTTATGATTTACTGTATCGATTTAAGGGTTGGCGTTTTCCGATTTTAGTAAAACATTCAGACTATATTTAAAATTGCATGGACTATAATATTCTGAATAGTTTTTACTTAAAGTTTATAACAGCAAGAAAAATCCGCACATTCGCCAAAATTAGTTTTTCTCGAAAATCGCAAAATTTAAATCGCAGGTACGGAAAAACTGTAGGAGGTATTGTCATAATTTTATTCCCTATTATGTTCTCAATAAATCCCAATGTGATGATTAAAAAATTCTGAAATTTGTTTAACAAATATTTTTAAAAATTTGAAAATGGAGTTTTGAAACTGCCGTTTTTTTGTTGGTCATACCTGCGAATAGGTTAGCAGTTTCCTACTAAGACACAAACTCCTATACAAGTAAATATGGATATATTTTAAGTAAAAATAAGCTTTTATTTTAATATTTCTCAAAATATGTTAATTTTGTTCCTACATTTCTTGTTCTAGTGGCCTGAGACACGTTAGTGGCCTGGCGATTTTTTCCCCTTGTAAATGCACCTCAAAACTAAATCGCAGGTCGGCACGGGTTGCAATCATGATAGAAAGACAAAATTTCATATTTAACTATAGTTTTATATACACATCTGCTCAAAATAATAGATACACCTAATTGGAAAAAATTTAAATGGCGGTAACATTGAAAATTTCCTCGCAAGCGTTAAGAATACATCATATTATTAAAATTTCTATCTGACAATGTCATGTCAGTCAAAAATCTGGCAACTATTTGCTTTCATGTTGATTTTTAAAAACGAATTTATTTGAATTACAAAAAATTATTTGCTCATAAAAATAGATACACATCAGTAATTTGTAATTTGTTTATATACAATTTTTTTTTTGTGCAATTTGTTGTTCCTATTTACGTGAAACAGTAAGTATAATTTAAATTTTAGCAACAATTTTATAAAAAATAGGACTCTTTTGAAGAAAATGGGACGAAATCATCATTGTACCGAAGATGAGAAAAAAATTGTTCAAACGATGAGAAATCAAGGAAAATCATTACGGGAAATAGCAAAGAGCATAGGAAGATCTTTACATTTTGTCCAAAATGCTTTATCTAAAAAACAAAAAAGAGAAACTCGCGGTAGACCAAAGAAAACCAGTCCAGAAACAGATAGGCGGATCGTCCTTATGGTTAAAAAAGACCCTTTCATATCATCGAAAGCTATTTCTGCGGAGCTATGTAACGAAATCTGTCCACAAACAGTTCGTCGTCGTCTTTTACAAGCTAAATTGCCGGGAAGAATTGCCAGAAAAGTGCCACTAATGCGCCAAAAAAATATCAAGACAAGATTAGAATTTGCTAAAGAGCACTTACAATGGTCCGGATGTGAAGGCGAAAAAAAATGGAGAAATATTTTATGGAGCGACGAAACAAAAATAAATTTGTTTGGAAACGACTGCCAAAGAAATGTACGCCGACCAAAAGGAAAAGAATTCCACGTTAAATTTACAAAAAAGACGGTAAAACATGGCGGGGGAAACATAATGGTTTGGGGTTGCTTTTCATGGAATTGTGTTGGTCCGATATTCCGAATAGAAGATACCATGAATGCTAGTGGGTATAGAGACATATTGGAAAACGTAATGCTTCCATATGCATCGGAAAATATGCCATTAATATGGACATTCCAGCAGGACAACGACCCAAAACATAGTTCAAGATTAGTTAAAAACTGGTTCTTGGAGAATAACGTACCTGTTTTAAGCTGGCCCAGCCAATCCCCTGATTTAAACCCAATAGAAAACTTGTGGAGTGAATTAAAGATAAGGCTTTCGAAGGAAGTTTTCAAAAATAAAGACGATTTATGGGAGAAAACGCAAAAAATATGGTACGAGATTCCATTGGAGAAGTGTCAGAACTTGATATCCAGTATGCCCAGAAGAGTGGAGAAAGTTTTACAAAACAAAGGTGGATATACTGAATACTAGCTTTACTTTAATAATAAACTAATTTTTTTAAGATAAAATTTATTAGCTTTTGTTTAATAAGAATTTTTAAAAATGTATCTATTATTATGAGCACCAAATTTTTCGAAATTTAAGAAATTTAATTTACTTTATAATATTTATTATTAATTATGAAATATTTTGTTTTTGTTTTTTACTCTCCTTTTAACTATAAATAAAAATCGACTGAATTTTTTTTATAATTTTACAATATACCATTATTTTTTTTCGTTTTTAAAAAATAAATTTTGGTGTATCTATTATTTTGAGCAGATGTGTATATAAAAAAATAGAGGGTATGCGTTCCAAAATTCGAAAAAAAAAATTTTTGGACACTCTAATGTATATATTGCAATATTTTAATAATATTGGATATATCTTGCTTTGAAGCGACTTCTGTGTTCCGCAAAATAGTAACAAAAAATTATCATGAGCTTTTATTGACATTTTGTATAAAAGAAATAATATTAAAACAACTACTCAACAATTTTCAGATCTTGTATATTACCAAATTCTAGAAATTGATGATAAATTTCAAAATTTAATATAAATTCAAATAACTATTTGTTTCGCAAAGGTGAAGATAAGGAGTGAGATCGAAAAACCTTAACAAAAGCTTTTCCTTAAAACTTTTAAGCCAATTATTATTTGATATTTTTTTATCAAGTTACCTTTGAAAAGTATTTCAGTTATTATGTTTAAAGTCAATTATGCTCATTTGTTGTTAATCTGAAAATGAGTGACAAGAAAAAAGTGCGTACTAAAATTATTAAATATGTATTTTCAACAAAACCCAACATGGTCCTAGAAAAAGTAGGCCAAACAATCAAAAGTCTGCCGGCCAAATGTTTCCTATGTTATTATATCGGGAGAACTTGGCCGATGATAGATAACCTGGTCCAGGTAGAAGGAATAGTCCACCTGATATTTCTAAAGCCAATAAATAGAAAGCATTTTCAAAAGAGCTCCCAACATATCCGGTAGAAAAGCAGTCCGTTTAGGTTAGTACTCGGATTATTTGGAACGAAAAGTTAAAGCCAATGCAGGTTTATAAATATACAATTTATAGGCCAAAGACAGCTCGGATATTGACGTCAAATTTTATACAAAAAATGTACCTGCTGTATAAAGGATGACGAAACGTAAGCATGTAAAAGTTTTCGTCGCTTCCCTGTCAATATTTTTATGTTGCTGATACTCGAGGGAATGTTGTAGAAAAGTTTAGGATACAAAAGCAGAAAAATTTCCCAAAAAGTTCTTGATATGGCAAGTAATATGGATTGGCGGTAAAAGAAGCCAAATATTTGTTACAAAGGGCTAGATAAATACCGATATTTACATCAAGGAATGTCAACAAAAAAGGATGCTTCCATCCATAAGACTTCTTAAATTCATCACTAGTGATTAGAACTATAAAAATTGTATTTTTTGCAAATTGTAATAATAATAATTTCAAACAAATAAAAAAAATCGAGAAAGTATGGTCGGTCAAGCCCGACCATATAATACCCTACACTAAGTAAAAGAGCAAAAACATTTTTCTTTTAAAATTTAAATCTTTATATATTTAGTAACTGAACTCCTCCTTAACGGTTGGGCCGATTTCGATGAAATTTGTTATGTGTGTTTGAGTGGGTCCCTGAATGGTTTATATTCACAATTGACCTATATAGGTACAATGGGCATGACTGATGACATGATTTTTGAGTGATTTTCGGAAGTGGGGTTATATGGGAGTTATGACCAATTATGGACCGATCACCATGAAATTAAGTCGTGTGATTTATGTCTATTTGAAAGTTTACTTTGTTGATTTTTGTGAGTATACCAACATTTTTAAGCGATTTATGCACGTTGAAGTGATTTTCGTAAGCGGGTCTATATGGGAGCTATGACTAATTATGGACCGATCGTAACGAAATTTGGTGACATGAATTTTGTATATATAAAACTTATTTGGAGCTTAATTTGTTTAGATACATGTATAAATTAAACATTTATGACCGATAAAGTCCAATTTCTGAAGGACATTTGTATGGGGGCTAGGTGAAATAATGGACCGATTTCAGCCAGTTTCAATAGGCTTGGTCCTTGGGCCAAATTTGATCGAAATATCTTCAATGATCTCACCTCATTTTTTTTGATTTTGTAAAATACGTGAAAATAACTTCGGGACGACGACTTATTGACATTAATTCTTGGAATACTCAATAATATTACTTTTTAGCATGTGGTTCACAAAGCTACAACTAAATGTATCTTATATTGGATGACGCGAATTTTCGCTTAATAGCATTGTTGAATAATTAACTTTCTTGTAAGAAATAATTTTTTTACACACGTAATTATACAAAGATTAATTGCAAAATTTTCTTAAAGAAAAAGTGTGTTTTTAAGTTCATTTTGAGCTCAGTCTATGAGAATCATGAAACAATGTGCGAAGATATTTTTTCAATTAACTAAAAAAAACATTACGAAACTTATACCTAGTAAAATACATACAGCATATAGAAGTATAAAAAGTGTTGAATGTGTTAGTAAGTGATATTAAAGTGTATTGTGTTTTTATTTTTGGTTTTCATATACTTTTAACATTAACCACTTATATGCACAAATGACTTAACATTATTATGCACAAAGTTCCACTAATTTTCCCATTCCCAACTAAGGATACACTTACATACAAACATAAGTATTGGTACATAAGGGTGGATCCTATTTAGATATCTAAATCCCAAATGCAAAATCGGATAACCTATATTGTAATATATACATTTTCGTTGTCCAAATTAGCATAGTTCTTTAGTTCTCTACCCTAAAAATAATTAAAACAAGTAAGAAACTATAGTCGGTAAAGCCCGACCATGTTATACCCTACACCAATCTAATTATGGACCAATCGCAATAATATTAGGTTGCATGACTTCTGTATATATGAAACATATTTGTGTTGAATTTTATTAGAATACCAACATTTTTAAGAAATCTACACTCATTAAAATGATTTTCGGAAGTGGGCATTATATGGGAGCTATGACTAATTATGGACCGATCATTATAAAATTTAGTGACATGACTTTTGTGTATATATAAATTATTTGTGTTGAGTTTTATAAGAATACCGATATTTTTAAGAGATTTATGCTAGTTAAAGAGATTTTCGGAAGTGGGCCTATATGGTAGCTATGACTAATTGTGGACCGATCATCACAAAATTTGGTGAGGCGAGTTTGACTTATATAAAACTTATTTTTGCAGAGTTTGGTTTGGATATCTATATAATTAAGGTATTTATGAGAGCTTAACTAGGGCAGACGTATGGGGGCTAAGAGAAATAATGGACCGATTCTAACCAAATTCAATAAGCTTCGTCCATGGGGCAATAAAAGAGCTTGTACCAAATTTTGTCGAATTATCTTTCAAATTGCGACCTGTAGTTTGATTACAAGTTTTAAATGGACGGATGGACGGACTTCGCTAAATCGACTGATCCTGAGCAGATTGGTATACTTTAAGGTGGGTGTTGGGACAATATTTAGACATGGTGGTGTAGGGTATAACTATGAGACTCTATTAATCCATGGCTATTACATAAATTAACCCTTTACTGCATAACATTTTTTTGCATGGAATATTTTTTCTTGAGTTGAATGAAACAAATTAATGTATTCTGAAACAAATCTATCTTAGTATTGAAAAAAAAGTTTAATATTTATTGTGGTTATTAATTTCACAGTTTTACATTACACTCTCCAACAAATTGAGAGAGTAATTTTCGTAATTGAAAACACATTTTTATTTATTTTTTGTGTTTTCAATTACGAAAAGTATCTATTCAATAATTTTTGTATTTAAAGTTCAACCAATAACGAAAATTGTATATTCAATTGTCAAAATTATCAAATTCAAAACTCAAAATTCAATAGAAAATATCAGAAAATTTTGTTTTTGAGCACATGAATACATGATTCAATTATGAAATAATTGAAACCAGTTCAATATATCGCACTCGTTCAACAATACTGTAATAACTCAAAATTTTAAAATGTTCAGTAGAGGGCAAAAACTGATTGTGATTACATTTTAAGAGAATTTGAAAATCCGAGTACATCATATAAAATATATTTACAATGTTTTTCTTTAAAACGTTTGCAATTATTGCAAAATAAATCTATTTTTTGAGTTAATACCATTTTTCTGAAACTTATCGATATTTTTTTTATATTAACTTGAATAAAGGCTCAATTCAAAATAATAAATTTTTTTATGAAAATATACGATGTATTTCTATTTAAATTTTTGTATTAACTCAATTTATAATTATCACGAAAATGGTCTCAAATGTGGTTTTCGAGATGAAAGAGTAATCGGAATACGTTGAAATTTTTACAGTAGATAGATATTGATGTTGTTAGTTGATTTCTTGCAAAAAGTGAATTTTTAAAAATTTTGAGTTATTACAGTATTGTTGAACGAGTGCGATATGATAAATGTTTGAATTGAAATATAATTTTTTCTGTGTAAGTTATTTAATTTAAATAAGAATTTGTTAAATGGCAACACATTTAACTAACATATTTGTAAACCATCTGGCAAATCTAAATCCTTTATTATCTATTTTGTTAGTTTATCCTCTTATCCTCTTATTCTCTTTTATATTTAATCTTTTTCTCATTCTATTTGTAACCTGCGAAGAATAAACTTTATCATTATTAAAACCGAATCATATCGAAGTTATTATTTTTACAGGTTATGGGCCCAGACCCGCCAAATTAAAAGAAAACGAGTTTGGAATAAAATTTTAATAAAAAGCGTGTGTCGCATAAAATATAAATTTGTTATACAGTTTAACAGGAAGCTATGTCGTCATTATTTCAGATTGACAAACTCGACGAGGTTAATTATTCAACTTGGAGCATCCAAATGAAAAGTATTTTGATCCACAGTGAATTATGGAGCGTAGTATGTGGTCGAGAAATAAAGCCAGAAGATCCAGCGGCACCGGCATCTGTAGCATATGATTCAAAAAATGAGAAGGCATTAGCCTCAATATTACTGTGTGTAAAACCCAGCCAGATTAATCAAATTAAAAACTGTGTGTCTGCATCTGAAGCTTGGCGGAAATTACGTGAAATTCATCAACCAAAGGGGCCTGCGAGAAAAATCATGTTATTCAAAAAGCTGTTGTACATGTCGATGCAGGATGGCAGCAGTATGAGTGTTCACATAAATGAATTTTCTTATTTAATTGATCAGTTATCTGAAATTGACGTTTTAGTACCAGAGGAAATGCTAGTAATATTATTATTATCGAGTTTGCCAAAAACTTATGAAGGGTTCGTCATTGCCATGGAATCTAGGGATTTATTACCTAACCTGGCATCTTTAAAAGTGAAGCTGTTAGGAGAATGTGCTAGGCAACACGAAGTTACATCTAATAACAACAACAGTGTAGAGGTTTTAAATGTTACAAAAAATAATACCAATTTTAATACCAAAAGAGCTAAAAATGAAAAGTGACAACAATATGATCGCAATAAAAACAACAAAAATTATGCACAAGATAAAAAATGTTACAATTTTGGCCGTCGGGGCCATTTCGCCGCGAATTGTAGAAAAAGAGAATCAGGTGATAATCAAGAAAACAGGAGAGAATTTAATTGTTTTGTATCATTAGCAGCAAGGCGAATCTATAGAAGGTGACGACAGAAGAACAGCTGATTATTTTTTTTATTCAGTTGTTTAGACAAGTGAACTGTCAATTCACTTGTGTTTGTTGTGGCGAAAAATACAACAAACCCAAAAGCAAAAACAACCACAGGCAACTTTGACAGTTCACTTATCTTTTTACAAAAACAAAGTACCTGTTGTTTTTGTACATGTTGTATTTGTTGTAGTTCTGTCGTCACCTTCTATAGATTCGCCTTGATTAGCAGCTTTACAAACTGAAAACAACAACAAACTACAATGGTGTGTAGACAGTGGCGCTTCGTCTCATTTTTTCTACGATTACCAACTTTATGAGGAGTATGAAAAATACGACGAAATTGTTTATTTACCTAACAATAACAGTTTGAAAGCAGTTGGTCGTGGTAAAGTAGTAATATGCGATAATAAAAGCAAAATTACACTTAACAACGTTTTACATGTGCCAGATCTCAAAGGAAATTTTATTTCAATAAGCAAAATGATTGATAGTGGAAAAGTTGTTTTGTTCAAAGACAATTATGTTCAAATAAAAGACCGGGACAATAATTCAATTTTAAAAGCTTTCCACAACAATGGTATATTCTTATATGAATGTGTTCGAAATAAGTGTATGAGCCTAGAATCCAAAAATGGTTTAATGAATTGGCATCTAAAGTATGGGTATGTTAATTTTCAATGTTTAAAAGAGATGGCAAAGAATAATATTGTAAAAGGTTTTAATGTAAAAGAATGTAGCAATGATCCTATATGCGAAGTGTGCTCTAAATCTAAAATCACAGCCAAGCCTTTTTTAAAATCTCAGTTTAGAGCAAAATCATTGCTAGAAATTGTTCATAGCGATATTTGTGGACCAGTCAATGTGGCATCAATTGCTGGATCAAGATATTTTGCTACATTTATCGATGACAACTCCCGTTATATTGCTGTGTACTTCCTTAAAACAAAAGATCAAATATTAAATGTTTTTAAAGAATATAAGTCCCTAGTAGAGAAACAAACTGGTTGCCAAATAAAATGTTTGAGAACTGATAATGGCCGCGAATATATCAGTAATAATTTTAGCAGCTTTTTGCAAGAAAATGGAATTAAAAGGCAGCTCACCGTACCATATACTCCCCAGCAAAATGGGGTAGCTGAAAGGGCCAATAGGACTCTAGTTGAGATGTCTCGTAGTATGCTGTTGGAAGCCAACCTTGAGGAAAAATTTTGGGCAGAGACTGTATTAACAGCAGTATACTTACGTAACAGAACTGTAACAAACATTTTAGTTGATAAAACGCCATTTGAAGTTTGGCATGGCTACAAACCCACAGTTGCCCATTTCAAAGTGTTTGGTACAAAAGTAATATCTCTAAACAAAACTCACCATAAACAATTTTTGCCAAAAGGCACTGAGATGATAATGATCGGGTACAGCGAACAATCCAAAGCATACAGGCTTTACGATCATATTTCAAGAAAAGTTCACGTAAGTCGTGATGTTATTTTCATAGAAGGCAAATATTGTAGAAAAGATGGTCAAGATGTGTCAAACACTACTAATTTCGGTGACTTTTTATATTCAAACGATTCCAACCCAGTTCACGAAAGTATTGAAAAATCACACGACCAAAGCGCTAATGTCGTTGATAATGATCCAGACGATGAAAACAGCTATGAGTATGAAATTAAAGGTGAAACTGTAGCCGCAGAACATAATGATGCCAGCACTTCAAGCCAACTTCCCAAAATAGGTCCAGGACGTCCGAAATTAGTTAAAACCGGATTGGCAGGTCGTCCAAGAAAAGTGTTTAATACCATAAACTCCATTTATGTGCCTGAAAATGTTTGTGATGCTTTGAGTGGGCACAATTCTAAGCAGTGGGAAACGGCGATGAAAAGTGAGTATGCCTCTTTAATAAAAAACAATACTTGGGAATTGACTGAACTACCGAATGGACAGAAACCTGTGGGTGTAAATGGGTATTCACTGTAAAAGAAGATAAAGACGGTAATATAAAAACTTTTAAAGCCAGGTTAGTTGCGAAAGGGTGCAGTCAAAGATATGGAGTGAATTATAAAGAAACCTTTTCCCCAGTTGTAAGGTATGCCAACATACGTTTACTAGTGGCATTGGCAGTAGAACACCAACTCTATATGCATCAAATGGATGTCTCAGCCGCATATTTAAATGGAGAGCTTGAGGAGGAAGTCTACATGGTTCAACCCGAAGCCTTTACAGACAAACAGTACCCGAATCGTGTTCTCAAATTAAAAAAATCTTTGTACGGGCTAAAACAAAGCGGACGTGCTTGGAACACAAAACTAGATAATGTTTTAAAAGGTATGGGTTTCACGCCTTGTATCCGTGAACAATGTATGTACACTAAAAATATTAATGGTATGATGAATATCATCGCTGTTTATGTGGACGACCTCATAATTGCAAGTACGTCAAAAGAAGATCTCAGAGTTATTAAAGAAAACATAGCAAACGAGTTTGAAGTAGTGGATGGTGACCAATTAAACCACTTTCTAGGAATGGAATTTAATCGTCAGGGTGAAATTGGAGCAGTAGAAGTATGTCAGAAACAATATATAAAAAATCTATTGAATGATTTTGGAATGAGCGATTCAAAGGAGGTTGCGACGCCGTTAGAGGCAGGTTTTCAACCATCGTGTAAATTAAATGACTGTAGAAAAGTTGAACCTGCTGAGTATCAGTCTGTAGTTAATGTACCTCGCAATTTCAACACGTCCGGACATTTTACATTCAGTGTGTAAACTTGCACAACGTAACACCGATCCGCATGCAGAACATCTCTCAGCAGTAAAGCATGTATTACGATACTTAAAAAAGACGATTGATTTTAAACTCCACTTTAAAAAAAACGGCAAACACACCATAGGGTATGCAGACGCGGATTGGGGAAGTGATGTACATGACAGAAAATCGTATTCTGGATTTGCGTTTGTCAAAGCAAATTGTGTTTTTGCTTGGGAAGCCAAAAAACAGAATGTTGTCGCCCTAAGCAGCACTGAAGCAGAATATATTGCGTTTTCTACTGCAGCAAAAGAGGTTGTTTATATTAAAAATCTGCTCAGCGAATTAGGGTTCAAAGAAGATGGACCATTAACATTGTATGGTGATAACCTTAGTGCACAATGTTTAGTGAAAAATGCAATGTATCACGCAAGAAGCAAGCATATCGATCTTAGATACCATCACGTCCGCGATATATACTCTAAAGGAATAATCAATCCAGATTACATTCCCACCGAAGAAATGCTATCTGATATTTTTACTAAAAATTTATGTAAGATTAAACACCTTAAGTTTTGTAAAGATATGAGATTGTACTAAAATTATTATATAATTATTTTATTATAAATTTGTTGAGAGGAAGTGTTAAATGGCAACACATTTAACTAACATATTTGTAAACCATCTGGCAAATCTAAATCCTTTATTATCTATTTTGTTAGTTTATCCTCTTATTCTCTTTTATATTTAATCTTTTTCTCATTCTATTTGTAACCTGCGAAGAATAAACTTTATCATTATTAAAACCGAATCATATCGAAGTTATTATTTTTACAGAATTTATTATAAAATTTGTAAATTATTGATTTAATAATAGAAACAGCTATCAGCTGATAGAAGATCAGTTATTATACACGATCTAGAAGATGGTCAAAGGAGCAGTGGCCAAAGTGTTCTGAAGCGACGAAAACAAATTTAATTTATTTGGCGCAGATGGAAAAAAATACGTACGCAGGTTATCAAAATAAAGATATTCTCCTCGATATCAAATACCTACAGTCAAACAAGGCGGCTGATCACTAATGGTATGGGATAAGAAATAATATTCATATACGTAGCTCATTTATATTGTAAACTAGTTGACCGCCCCGCCCCGTCTTCGCTTGGTAGCTATTTACTAATGTTAGTTCTTTAAGTTTCTCCAACCTACATACACCTGCCGGTTCTTATTTATTTGCAAATAAAATATCAAAATTTACACTGCATACTTTAGGGGACTTTTTTATTACTGTACTCCAAAAATAATTTCCGAGTTTTCCCCGGAATTTTTTTTCTTTACTAAAAATTTTGAATCGAATAAAAAAATCACCCAAATCGCTGCAGCCGTTCTCACGTGATGCCATTACATACATGGATCATTTCATTTGTATATATATAGATAGATAGAAGATATGAGACTTTCTCCCGTGAAAAATATGATTGCCATTAAATACTGTGAGATACTGGAAAAAATGGCCACTGGTAGTAAATGTCAACACGAAAATTACCCTAGTCACACAAGTCCCTTAGCAAACAACTTATTAAGCAACAATAATGTGCAAGTTTTTACGTGCCCGCCACAATCCCACGATTACAACCGCATAAAAAATCTATGGGAAATTTTAGGTAACAGCAAATAATTTAATAATAAATAATATTTTAATTTTAAGAAATATATTGAATTAGAAGGTGTTGCATTTTTTTCTTGCTCTTTTTTAAATAAATTTTTTAAAAAAAAATAAGAATTTGAGTGGCTAGTTTCGATATATTGCAACCAAAATAACAAATTAATAGATGCGGTTTTAAGACTAGTGGCAAAATAGAAGATCATAGGATTTAGTGTTGCATTTTTTTGCCCGCAACTGCAAATCAGACACTTATAATAAAAAGCTCATATTTCGGGAGGACATTTGTATGAGGACCATGTGAAATAATCAACCGATGCTTCATTGAAGGCTTCGTCCTTGGATGAAAAATACGTACATATGTTGCAAACATACATATCTTCAACATTGTGATCTGTACTTTGCGCGCTAGGTTTACTTGGCCAGCCAGCCAGACGGATAAACGGACATAAATAAATCGAATCAGAAATTGATTCTGAGTCGATTTCTATACTTTAGTGTGGGTGTTAGGCTAATTTTTGGGAGTTACGAACATCAGCACTAACACACTATACCCTCCCCACTATGGTGGAGTTGGTTATAAAAATGTGCAACCTCTAAATGATACCAGATTTTAATAAAATATTGATGACGGTGAACACTTTTGACGGTGCAAAATAAGAGCCACCGTAATGTACATGTATACTTACATAATGTCTGTGTGATTACGTATGTAGCATGTGTTTGTGTGTATTTACAGCAACCAAAAAGAAGGTGTGAAATGAAAATTAAATTTATGCATCAGTTATTTTTCTTAAAAAAAAAGAAACTTTAAAAACTTATTGCTTTTGCTCTTGTCTGTTCTTATGTTTAATATCCTTGCGAAATATGTAATAAATACACAGTACACATGGATATCCACTCTCTGTTCCTCTCTCTCTCTCACTCTATCTGCTTTAAGTTCGGATTGCAATGAAACCTTGACTACACTAACCCACTTACATGAAGTGCAGAGAGTGCGAGTTTGTGTGAGTATATGGTGTTTTATGGTAAACAAAACCATTAAAAACACTTTACTTTTTACATGAGAATTTCTTTAGATTTTCGCTTTTCTTCGCTTTTGCTTGCTTTAAAGGTTTTTCTCTACAGAAAAGTGTTAAGTAAAACTTTATTTATTTTTTTTAGTTTCGTTGTCGAACGACTGCTTCACTATTTCTTCACTTCACTTTAATAAAAATTAAAAGAAGTGAATAAAAATAATAATAAAAGCTTGTTGCTAAGTTATTTATTGTGTGTTCAACTTGGTATTATAGTTATATTAAATATTTTTTATTGTGAACCGAAAATGCTGCCCGTTTTTAAATATTCAATAATCCCTAACATCAGTTTTTATGCAGAAAAATAAATAAATAAATTTCTATTTAAATAGAAAATTTATAATCGATATTTATTTATTTATATACATACTTTTTAATTTTAAATCCAAACACTACACTGTATTCATATTGGAAATATTAAAACTCATACATTATACAGTATTTACAAGTTCAAAGCAAACTACTGATGAACGGTTACTCTAACGTAAATTATTTTCTTTATCAATTATCATAATGTGTTTTCCAAAAAACTTGAGAAAAATCGTCTTTTTTAAATTAAAATGCATATAAATTTGAATTCGGTCTTGTTTTTTAAACAATTATTTTTCTGTTTGACATATACATTTGTTGTTAGTACACTAAAATAAAAATGGAGAAAATCAGAAATATTTTTTGGTAAACAAAATTTTTTTTTTTTTTTTAATTGTTTTTCAAAAATTTTTTTTTAAATAGTTTTTTAATTTTTTTAAAAAAATTTGTTTTCCAAATTTTTTTTTTTTTGGAAAAAAAATGTACGACAAAAAAAAATTGTTGATGAAAAAAAAAATTTCGAATTAAAAAATATTTTTGCCGATTTTGACCCATTGTAGGTCCAACTTACTATAGCCTTATCTACATCGTTGCAATGGACTTTGAAATATCTATCATTAGATATCCATATTGTCTATATTAATGACTTAGTAATCCAGATATAGATCAAAAATAGGTCAAAAATCGAGGTTGTCCCGGTTTTTTGCTCATATCTCCGTTATTTATGGACCGATTTTGCTGATTTTAAATAGCAAACTTCTCGAAAGCATGTCAGACAGAATTATTGAAGATTTGGATCCCGAAGATATCGGGGGTCTTCAGAAAATTGATTTCAACAGACAGACGGACAGACAGACAGACGGACATGGCTTAATCGACTCCGCTATCTATGTATAAGTATCCAGAATATATATACTTTATAGGGTCGGAAATGAAAAATGTAGAAATTACAAACGGAATGACAAACTTATATATACCCTTCTCACGAAGGTGAAGGGTATAAAAATGTATGATATTTTCTGACAATTAAACTTCAAATTGAGTTATAAGTTTTATTTCATTAACTTTAATGGAAAAATAATGCAACATTTTACGGACAAAATTTTTGTTATTTTCAAATATCCGATAAAGTTCTAGTTGTATCATAGTATTTATAACCTACACCACCATAGTGGGGAGGGTATTATGCGTTTGTGCAGATGTTTGTAACACCCAAAAATATTAGTCTAACACCCACCTTAAAGTATACCGATCGACTTAGAATCACTTTCTGAGTCGATTAAACGATGTCCGTCCGTCCGTCTGGTTGGCCGTCTGGCTGTCCATGTAAACATTGTGCGCAGAGGACAGGTCGCAATTTTGAAGGTATTTCGATAAAATTTGGTACATATTACTTTTTCGGCCTAAGGACCAAGCCTGTTGAAACTGGCTGAAATCGGTCCATTATTTCACCTAGCCCCCATACAAAGTCCCCTCGAAATTGGACTTTATCGGTCATAAATGTTTAATTTATCTATGTATCTACACAAGTTTCGCTCCAAATAAGTTTTATATATACCAAATTCATGTCACCAAATTTTGTTACGATCGGTCCATAATTAGTCATAGCTCCCATATAGACCCGCTTCCGAAAATTACTTTAACGAACATAAATCGCTTAAAAATTTTGGTATACACACAAAATTCAACATAGTTAAATTTAATATAGACATAAATCACACGACCTAATTTCAAGGTGATCGGTCCATAATTGGTCATAGCTCCCATATAAGGCCCACTTCCGAAAATCACTCATGAATATAAATTATTGATATTTTAAAAGAAAAATATTTTTACTCATTTACTTGGTGTAGGGTATTATATGGTCGGGCTTGACCGACCATACTTTCTTACTTGTTTTTAAATGTATTTTATAGAAGTTTTCTACATTATCATCATTGTTTATTTAATATTTTAATATATAATAAATTATCCCAATGACGAAAGCAACCGAAACTGATTGGTTTTGAAATTCTTCGGTTTTTTGGAACTCCACTTCCAAGTATACATTAATTCATCCCAATTATTCGATGAATGAACGTAACTATTTGTTCTGCTTAAGGTGTTTTATAATGTCTTTTATCATACAATATTAATTATATCACTGAGTTAAAAGTATTTTCATGAGATAAAAACTGCAAAATATACATTATATGATAATGAAGAACAAAAAAAAATAAACAGGAAATAGCCACAAAAATTAATCACTGAATTCAAATGAATGTTAAAATAACGGTAAAAGCCTCTTTGGGTGATCTTAAAAGGAAATATACTAAGAGGGCTTTAGGCACATGCGCCTGCTCATTACTTGTCATTTAGAATACAGTGAAACCAAACAATTTGATTAAACCACTTTGGTAAAAGCATTCTAATTCATATTGTTACATTTTAGCTTCTTAAAAACCTTATGACCATGATCTAGTTGCTTCCCAAATTATTTAAAAGTACACAGAAAAAACAAAAATTCGTAATCAATTACTAAATTTATAAAATCAAGTATATTTTTTATTGAAATGGGACCTATCACAATAATTGTAAAATCAAAAACTTGAATTCGTAATTTTTTTATTAAAAAACAATTTTTTCTTTATTAAAATATTCGTAATATTATTATTGTATTTCAAATCTTATGTAAATTTCTAACAATAAATTTAATAAAATCAATAAAAACAATGTATGGTTTTCTAATTCATTATTCATTTTCTTTTTGATTTTATTTTATACCAAATAAATATGTTATCTCAAAAAGTCGAATAGTCGATAAAAGTCGACTTTTTAGATTGTTAAAAAAAAAATATTTAATTGCAACATTATACTAAAACTATTGCAATTTGGTACACTTGCATTTTTTGTAGTGTGTGCTAATATAAATAATAAATAAATGTTTATAACTTAAAGCTTTTTTTTACACAACATTCTTCTAACTATTATTGCCTTGATAAAATTAATTTTTATTGCTAAACATTACAAAAGGCGCATCAATAAATGTAGAAACTATGTATTTTTTACAAGAAATGGTAAAAAGTTGAAAGAAGTCGAAAATAGTCGGAAAGTCGAAAATAGTCTAAAAAAGTCGACTTTTAAAAAACGAAAAAAGTCCAAAGTTCGAAAAGTCGACGTTTTAAAAAACGGAAAAAGTCGAAAAGTCGACTTTTTGTTTCGGCTATAGAACCCTTCTATAGATACGTCTTTTTCTTTCACTCCTAAAGAAAATTATAAATTCGTTTTTATAGCAACAAAAATATATAAACTCAGCTTACCTGCAGCAAATTATTTAAATTCCTAATTGCTGGGATGGTTCATAAAATGTAGTCGCAATATGACGACACAAATAGTTAAAATTTAAAGAACACATTCCATTCATTTTCTTTAAGAGTTTATGAATTTGTACATAAACAACCCAGCAGATCGATTCACTTGAGCGGCAATTGACTTCACGCTGGACTACCAGTAATTTATAATGTAACCAATTAACTTTTTTTTCTTAAAATAAAGCTTCGGTATTTTCCTTGAAGATATATTTGGTCATTAGTGGGATGTTTTGAGTTATCAAAATAAATATTTTGTAACTCAAAACATACAATTTTTGACTTTTTTTTTGCAAAATCAAAAACTAACTCAGAGAGTTCTCGACCGATCTTGTTGAAAAATTGTGTCTGAGTTACTATCCAATAGAACTAACCTTGGTGCAAAAAAGTTTCAAAAGTTGGTTCACTTGACATGAAATGTCCCATATTTTTTTGCCAAATTTTTTTTTAAATTTTTCTTTTACATATTTCACTGTATTAACATGATCTACTTTTAAAAATCGCTTCAGAGAATTATTGGTCTAGTTTTGTTTTGGCAAAAATAAAGAGCAATAGAGAAATATAGACACTATTACGCTTTTAAAATATTGAATTCTGAAAAGCCTTTATAACTGTTAAATAAATAAATACTTGATAGGTTTTTATCTAAATTGGAAGATAATAAATATTTAATTTTACTCAATAACTGTCTATTTTACCCGGAACTAAAGGCTTAAAAGCAAATACGTACTCAATACTTTCAGAGTTGTAACTTCTACAATATTAATTGGCAACCCGAAGCTACGATGTATCCTTCGGAACCACGTGGTTTATAAAACAGTAACGTTACTGATTGACTGACTGATTTAAAATAGCCCAGCCAAAACGTCAAAAGGAAATTTGGACTATAAGTTCCCCTCTGCCTATGTAGATCCACTAAGAAGGGATTTTTGGAAATTGGAAGGTTTATGGGGTAAAAACGTAATAACTTCTAAACTAATATATATACAAACTAGCAGGTGTTTGGTACTTTTTTGAAATTCGAACCTTTTGGGGAGTTTTTCATATGAATATTTATTATTACCTACTACTACGATACTCAAATTTATTTAAATAAAATTTTTAACATTTCTTTGTTTAGAATTAGTGTATTAAATTCCCAATTATTGATAAATTCACTTAAATGGGGAAACAATAGTACTAATAAGAGGTAAAAATGGGAATACACATTGTATTCGAAATTATTAAGTCAATTTTGATAAAACATGGTGCTATTTATAACTCGAGTGTAAAGTTGTAGATAAATCCAATTAAAATCAATTTTATACCAAAAATCTGTGATCACTCATATTTTATACAAAAAATCAAATATCTTATATCGTTAATAATTTTGTAAATACTGAGATTTTATGGAAAATAAGCTAAATATGTAATCACTCAGATTTTATACCAAAAATCGATTTTTAGCTTAAAAACTCAAAATATTTTAAATCGCTGATAACTTCGTACATTCATCGAAAGCGGGTTACTATATTTTGATATCGACTACGCGATTTGGGAATTTTTGCCCTAAAGTTGAATTTTACATAAAAAATAATTTTTTTTGGATGGTCCTGATCCCCTCGGTATGAAGTATTTAAAATTTTTTTTAATTAAAAATATTTAATGTAAATTAAGCTTTTCAAAAAGTATGAATTCCTTTTAAATCTTCATATTATTTTTTTGATAACTTCAAAAGAAAAAGGTGTTGACATTTGAAATTGAATAAAATATAATATGAAAATTATCAACCACTAACTTTTAAAACAAATTAAATTTAATTTCAAAATGGCCCAAATTTGACCGAATACCCTATAAAGGTTAACCCTGTTAAGGTTAACCTTACAACTTTTATTAATTTTTTTCGGTTTTAAGAGGTTTATATAATATGTTTGGTGGTTAAACGAATGGAGGTTTTACATTGATTTTTTTTTGTCTGAACAGAAAAAGAACAAAAGAATCTTAAATATTTATGCTGGAACAATTCGGAAATTACTTGTTAAGGAACACAAAAACAAAATTAAGAATGATATTCCAAAACCAGGATATGGCAGCACTAATGATGGCAAAATATCCAGAATACCTAAATTTAATATTGGAAGCAATAACTAGCAGACATCGCATTAATATTGACAAATTTTAAGAATATTCACGTATAACTGCCGAAATGTATGTGCAGCTTAAACATTTGGCATGAGTTTAAGATGCACAAAATTCTTATTCATTGCGGTACTGTAATAAAGCAAGCAAACTTTGTCAATTGGGCAATTGTCAGAAGAAGCTGCCCAGGCCAGAAATAGAAATTGTATCGTACGAATTATACGAGAAAATTCAGCAGAAGCGATACAAACTATATGTCCTGAACAGATTTTTTTGAGTAGCCCTTTTTACACAAAAATCACGAAAGAATAGAAAACTTTTTTCATCAGATACTATTAAACAAATCCTTCTTGAATCGGAAGCTTATAATGAAAATGATTTTGGCAAAAAAATTAAAAATTTCGAAATTTTTGTTTTTTAAAACGACATTATCAATTGGAAAATGCATATACGCCTTGTACAAATTAACAGCGTAGCTTCATTTTTTAATTTTTCAAAAAAACAAAATTTTCGAAATTTTGCTAAATAATAATTTTTCAGGCATTGCAATATTTGTCCGAGTGTTGTCATGATGGAATATTATATTTTCATGTCTGGTCGGATATTATAGGCGTTTTTAGGTCAATGGTCGATTCAAACGCATTAGTAATTTTGCTGTATATGCCAGATCTTTTACAATTTTGTGAAATTTCACGAAATCTGCGACATGTTCACTCATGATTTAGATATTTGAAGATGCGTCTTCAAAAAATATTGCATTTTGATATCTTGAAAATACTAAAAAGTAGACCTGTGAACCATTTTTAGTCTATCTCACACAAAAGTCGAAATATTTCGGGAATATTTTTAGAAAATGACAAAGTTTATATTCAGGAGTCCACTAAATTTTTTTTTACTGCAAGTATTCAAATTATCGGTCAAGCCCGACCATATAATACCCTACACTAAGTAAAAGCGCAAAAACATTTTTCTTTTAAAATTTCAATAATTTATATTTTTGAGTGATTTTTGGAAGTGGGCCTTATATGGGGGCTATGACCAATTATAAACCGATCACCGTGAAATTAGGTCGTGTGATTTATGTCTATATGAAAGTTTACTATGTTGAATTTTGTGAGTATACCAACATTTTTAAGCGATTTATGCACGTTAAAGTGATTTTCGGAAGCGGGTCTATATGGGAGCTATGACTAATTATGGACCGATCGTAACAAAATTTGGTGACATGAATTTTGTATATATGAAACTTATTTGGAGCGCAATTTGTGGAGATACATTTATACATTAATCATTTATGACCGATAAAGTCCAATTTCGGAAGGACATTTGTATGGGTGCTAGGTGATATAATGGACCGATTTCAGCCAGTTTCAACAAGCTTCGTCCCTGGGCCGAAAAAATTATATGTACAAAATTTGATTGAAATATCTTCAAAATTGCGACCTGTACTCTGCGCACAAGGTTTACATATACAGCCAGCCCACCAGACGGACGGACGGACAAACGTCGTTTAATCGACTCAGAAAGTGATTCTAAGTCGATCGGTATACTTTAAGGTGGGTGTTAGAAACATCTGCACAAACGCATAATACCCTCCCCACTATGGTGGTGTCGGGTATAATATAAATATCAGCATACATATATTCAAGAAACTACTTCCAATAATCTCTTGTATTTCCACAAATCTAATGTAAAAAGTTATGAATTTCGCTACTGGCTTAACGAAAACTCTTATTGCCTTTAAACTCATCCACTGTTCATGCATACCAATGTCAAGTAAGTGGCAATACCACAGAATTCATACAAAAATGTTGTCATATAAATGCACGTTGCCAGGAATACACACTAGCAAACTATAGATACAGACAAACATTCACAAAGAAAATGTGCAAACACTCACATGTATTTATTGCAGCCAATAATCATTTATCCTTTCATCCATACGTACGTATCTGCAATTCATGCCTTTAATGTCATTCCATATTCAGTTTTATACAAATTTCTCCAGGAAAATGACCCCCTCCAGCAATACGACTAGAGTCTCTTGTAGGCATTGCAGCTACCACTTGAGTTGTGTATAATGGAATTTTAAATATTTATATATATTACACTCTGTCGTATGTAAATGTCAGATGATTGTTTATTGCAAAGGACCCAACAAAAAACAAAATGAAATAAAATCATTTCGAAAGTGAGTGAAAGAGAAGAGCTACAAAACTATCATTTATAATTGAAAATTTTCTATAAATATAAAATATGATATAAAAAATGTATACATATAAAATTTTTTATAAAATCTGTGCCATAATATGTTACTTAGGGTATTCAGACAATAACAAACATAAAAGATAATACAAGAAATTACCGTAGGGAAGAAACGAAGTTTAAATTTTTATAAAAGAATTTTGTAAAATCATCCAAATTCAATAGTATATACATTTTTAAACGCTTATTAAATTTTTACAATATTTGTATCATAGTAATGTTTATGTAGCGTAGTTTTCGAAGAATAATCAAAAAACTTCAAATATCTTTTCAAATCATTTTGCCCTAAAACCTCGAGTTTATGCTACATGTTTCACCCTCAATTTTATCAAAGGGTTAGGTTATAAAGGAAGCCATTATTAACCAGCTCCCTTAGGACCACGAATTGTCTCCTTTGTGATATTTGGATCTCAAAAGGTCATTCACATGTCAGAATTGACGCACGATTGAACGAATCTATATTCCTAACATAGCATGCGCAAAAAGCCTAGCCCGTGATAGCCCCATGGGGGACATTTACCTATGATGGTAAAAAACGAGCCATGTGTGCCTCGATATCTAAAATTTTTTCATAATTTACGCTATGTGAGTGATTTACAGCAGGATAGCGGTAAACCGATCAGAAGATCGATCTCATTAACTTGTAGACGTGTGCTTTTTTGGCAGTTCATCCATAATAGCATTGCCAGGTACACCAGAGTGACCCGGCACCCAGAATAACTATGTTAGAATGTCTCACCATCTCGTTAAGAGATACCTGGCATTCATGTACCAATCTGAATGTAGAGTAGATACAAGGTAGGGATTTGATAGCAGGCTTACTGTAAGTACAGATTCTGATATTCACACCAAATAAGCTACAGTACTTCATCCGGTGTACCACCCTTTTGATCGCTGAAATTTCAGCTTGAATTACACTATATTGATCCTGTAGCCGGAAAAACACCCCCATCTGAAAATGGGGAATATAGAAGTATAGATGACAAACGTGTCCCTAGAAGAAGGTAACTCGCCAACAAACGATACAGAGAAGCGTCTGTCGATAAAGGGTAAGGGAGTGCAGTAGTTAATGTTTACAGGGACATAAGGTACACTTCCCAAAATAGACGCATGGCTGGTACCAGATCTCCTTGCTCCTACAGTACTTAGCCTAACCGCTGAATTTATGGCCAATTGTTTGGCTATGAGACCAGTCGGTATCCCGTGCATCATAACGAACAGAACATGAGAGAGATTGCTTCGTTGCACACCCGTAATCATTAGTGCAGAGATTCGCAGGATTCTTTAGGTGGTAGATTTACTTAGAGCCTTCCACCATACTAGTACTCCATACATTAGTATGGGCTTTACCACCATTTCTAGGGATTATTCCCCAGGAAATAGATAGCGTTGAGCATACTCTATCAGCTGGAGCCGAGGGACCTTCCTTGATAGCAAATTATAATGGAGGAAGAATACTCAGCTAAAGGTTAAAAGGGGTCTCAGTGCCTACTACACATGCAGAAACTCTATTGGGGACTACGACCAGGTATGGTAAACTGGATTTACACATCGGTTGTTAAGCCCGTTATTACTTATGGTTATACAGTTTGAAAAGTATATATAGGAAGATACTCAGTAAATCTCAGAGATGTGCTTCCATAGGCATCACTGGTGCCATCGGTAGCACACCTCAGGTAAGAAATAAAAGTATCATACAGGCTCCTAGACGAATTCAGCGTCTTCCAGACAGAGATCCTGGCGATCTGGAAAGCCATGGTACACTCGAGCATAATACTGTACTGTAGGAGGGCTCTAGAAGTGTTGGGTACCAGGCACTCGCCAGACAGGTTTCGGGTCTGAACTATGTTAGTAGGGACGCGGAAGTTAAAACTCCTATATACCTCTTTTTAGGTTGATCTTCGAAAGATTCCCGGAATATACGAACCAATTGCAGGGTGTCCAGGGCTATTTGGCCAAAGTTGGATGCAAACCTAACAAGAACACATATTGGGTTGGACAGGAAAAGTCTCAGATCTTTATTAGGAGTGATAATCGGGCACTGCTCAATTGGAGTATTCACTAGTAAATGGGATATATGCGATCTATGAAATCTATTGGGATTTATCTGGCGAATAGGCTGGCTATTGTAGTTGCGGCAAAAGAAGCCAAACATTTGCTACATAGGGTTCTATAAATACTAGGGTAATCGACTCTTCGACATTTTTTAGAAACCGGTTTTCGGTTTCTTCGAAAAATTGCAATTTAATATAAACCGGTTTCGGTTTTTTATAATAACCGGTTAACCGGTTTTTTGGAAAAATATTAAAATGCCTAGAAATAAGAAGAAAAAAGTTTTATTTATAAAAATAATAGTGATTAAAACCAGTGTTTAAAAAGCTACGATAACTAACAAATTTTTAACTGTTGCTACAACTACTGCTTCAAAAAAGTGTATGTAGTGGTAGCAGTAGCATTTGTCTTTTTTCGTTTTCTTGTTTTTTTAAAAATATTGCTACCTTCAAAATATAAAACTCTTAACAGAGCAGTAGTAATAAAACATGAATTGTAAATGGAGTAGTAGCATAAAAATACAAATCATTGCTACTGCTCTATATCGAGTTTTAATTTTTAAGGTAGCAGTAAAGTAGCAGTTGATGCAGCAGTTAAGGTAGCAATAAAAGTAGTTAAAAAAGAAAATCTTCAGTCCTAACACCAAAATTTATAGAATTAAACACTTTGTGTTGTTTTTATTTTGAGAGAGTTTGAAAGAATTATTCGTTTTTATTCGTCTCAGATGTTCGTGTTGCTAACAGAAAGATCGTGTTTTCTGTGTGTATAACAAAAAAGCCGAACTTTTGTTTACAACACGACCAACTTACACAAATATACATTCACAACAACAACACATAATATACTTTTTTGGCTGAAAATTTTTATTTTTGACTTATTTTATTGCTACCTCAACTGCTACTTAGCTGCTACTTCAACTGCTACTTAACTGCTACTTTAACTGCTACTTAACTGCTACTTCTTCTACTACCTCAACTGCTACTTCTATTACTACTAAATTTTAAAAGTAGCAGAATTAATAAAAAACTAATGACTGCTACATCAAAACTTTTTCTTTTTTAAGGTAGCAATAGAAAATAAATTACTCTGCTACTTTTAAATTTTTCTTTTATTAGTACTACTACAACTACTGCTACCAAAATATGAAGGTAGCAGTAGTAGTAGTAATTATTGACTCCGAGTTTTTAGTAATTTTTTAACTAGACTACTTGGGTTTTTTCGTTGCTACTGCTACTTGTAGTCTAGTTTTTTAAACACTGATTAAAACCATTTTGATTACTTTTTTTATCCTTCACAAGATCTTCGCTTCATATTTGACCCATTTTGAAATTAATATTTAATTTTTTCTAAAAGTGAGTGGTTGATAATTTTGATATTTTATGAATTTAATTTCATTTCAAATGTCAACAACTATGTTAGGTTTTTAGAAAAACAAATTGTCAAAAAAAAATATCTATAAACTTGTTTGAACTTAAGGTATTTTGTTACGTACATTTTTTCAGAGCTTTGGTAGCACTACAATATATCTTTGGTAGCTTTAATATATATCTACCTCTTTTCATCATAATTGCTGCAGTACTGTTTTCCTTATCCTTCATAAGGTCTTCGGGTAAAATGTAACCCACTTTGAAATTAAAATTGCATTTTTTCTAAAAATTAGTGGTTGATATTTTTGATATTTTATGACTTTAATTTAATTTCAAATGTCAACAACTACGTTAGGTTTTTTTTTTAAAAAAAAATCTATTTTCTATTTGGGTCAAATTTGTCCCAATCTCTTAGGAATAAGAAAAGCACGGTTTAAATCCTTTGGAGTATCTCATTTTTTTTGAGTTTTTGGTTAATATTTTTTTTTTGGATTTTGAATATTTTTTAAAGTTTTTAATACACTAAAACTCATAAAAACACACTTTTAGAAAAAATCGGCTATTCGGGGAGAAAAACCCGGTTTCTTCGATATTCGAAATGTGAGCTTTTCAAAAAATCCAAAACCGACCTTAGCAAAAAACCGGTTATAATCGGTTATTAAAAACCGGGTCGATCACCCTAATAAATACCGAAATTTCAACAAGGAATGTTTATAAAAGAAATTCATAAGACTTCTTAATGTGTCCATGCATTTTGGCCTGATTTGGCATCCTTTCACTATGGTAAGCAAGGTCTTCAATGGTTCAAGAACAATAATGTGGTGTTTGATCCAAGCGAGGCAAATTGGCAAAAAGCTCTATAAAAACCTTAATAAAAGGGTTTCCAGAAAATGTTCATAAATTCATTACTATTGAGTAGAACTAAAAAAATACTATTTTTTTTATATTGTAATAATAATTTCAATCAAATAAAAAAAAAATAAGGTTTAGTGGTTTCTTATTTATTAAAATTTATGTATGTTAAGATATTTTTGATCTCACTCCTTAGTAACAACAGCTATATACAATTTATAGCTTTTATATTTCTTTACAATAATATAAATTAGAGTGCTTAATATTAAAGATTTTATATAATCTTCAGTAAATTTTGTAATTGAAGTTGTAAACATTTTTGGAATCTCAATCTCATATTTTACTGACACCTAGGTGAATTTTAAATGTTTTATAAACAAAGCACATTTCTCTTTAGTTGGAGGGACAAATAAGCAATTTAAAAAATAACACCACTTGGTACAACCACAGCGCTTTTTGATTGTCATTGCCACTTAATATATTTTTAATCGAATAAATGTGACGGTATCGGATAGGATTTAGCTTGACAAATGTAAAAGCTATACCGATATTAAATTCGTTTTTAGGTAAATAAAGTTATAAACATAAACGGGCGCACTCCTTATTAAAAATTATAAACTTTAAATCTTTATAAAAACCAAATTAAAGCGGATTTCAAAATTCTGGGGAACTTTAAATTCAGAAGAGTAAATGTTAAAGAAATTAAATTTAATTAATTTTTAATGCTAAATTATTTTACTCTGGCTACTAAAGTAGTATAGACATAATAAATTTATCGAATGAAAATAATTATGGGGGGTGTAATCAAAATACACAAAAGCCTGTTATGATTAAACAAGTTTCAATATTAATTATTTCGTTCTCACCTCTAGGAGAGAGTGTAATTTATTAAAAGTTTAAGGCCAGACAGCGACTATAAAGGAAAGTTAAATCACAGGTACTTAACATAGCCTTTAAAACAGCTCTGTTGTTAGTTTAACTGACCATAACATTAAAGAGGACTATAGCATTTTAAATTTTTCCTCATTTACCACTTTGCTGAACAATCTTTATTTGCATTACATGTACGTTTTGGGGTTGCGTTGCATGCGGCATGAACGCACAGATATTGTTCGCATTCTCAACCGTCACACACATCAAACTCAAAATGACATCGCCATGTAAAAGAAAAATAAAAAAAATAAATATTTCAAAAAAATACGTATATTGCAATATTATCGATACAAGATGTCATGCTTTTTGTTGGTGCTATTTTCTGTATTTTTATTGCAGCAGGGGATTTTTGCATCGACGAAGAATCATTGATCAGAATATGAAAAATGTCGAAACATATTGAAATAATGATTTTAATGCAGGTTGACACATTTTTAATAGCTTTGACTGTGGAGGTAAGCAAATATTTGTTTATATAATTGATATGCAAAACTACAAAAACTATGTTTGTATCTATGTATAAATGTCAGAAAGATATCATGATGATAAATGATTTTTAAAATTAATAAAAGTTTTTATCATCAGACACAAGTTTACTGTTTAATTGTAGCGGTGAGTAATATTACCCAGCAGTTTTAGGATACTGTCCCGAACTAGTGATTTTACCTATAATTTAGATTGACAACTAGTTACATAACTAATCATATGACTTGTTCTTTTAACACGTGCATGTCCTAAGCAGGGGTTCAATTGATCGTTTCGGATTACAATGAGACTGTCTGACAGCTGGCCCAAAGTAGCCAACGTACTGGTTTCACATACCAGTTACATAGAGTCAGTTACCTTACTAGCTATTTAACAGGTTACTTGATCAGCTACATAACTAGTTATTTCGATATGTACGGCGCTAATTGACCTTCAATAGTAAGTTATAAAGACAGTCCAATAACCGATTGGTTGTAAACAATAAATTACTTTTAGTAGGTAAAATCACTACTTTTTAAAGTGCAGTAGAAAAAAAAGTTTAAGCAACTACACTCTACGTTATCTAGAGACACTAATGTGACAATTGACTTCTTGCTAGATTATATGGGATGTCAGTACAGAAAATAAACTGTTTGAGAATTATATCAACACAATTTTTATAAAACCGGTTTAAACGAATAAAAAATTGTACTACAAACAAAAACGTTTAAAGTGACTACACTCTAGATTACTTAGAGACACTTAAGTGACAGTGTATAAATTAACCAATTGACTTCTGTCTGCACTATTACTATGACAATGACCCAAAATATATAAATTGAAGTCAGCCAAGATCAGACATTAGTGACAATTACTGTCTACAAGGGATACATTCACTACTTGCTTAACTGTTGGGTGGTTGCTAATTAGTTTTTAATTCTTTTTTTATTTTTATATAACGCGCTTTATTTTAGTGAAAAGCAATACTCGGAAATAAAATTATTATGCAAAAATTAACTCAATTTGTTATAAAAAGAACGTATTTTTAATAACAAAGACTTATTGAAAAATATTAAAGCATGACATGTTTTTCCCATAAAATTTGAGATTTTGTTAAATTACCCCTAGTTATAGTTTACACCACTCTACTACTACTATACGTTCGTGCTGTAGTCTGCTTATGCAAAAGTAATGATCCAGCATCCGACTCAGAGAGACATTCTGAAATATGAACCATGAAATCCTTGTGGATACTTTATAATTTATATACTTTGTACTTAATATACTTTATAAATAATTTAATTTTTAAGTTTTCATTGAGTTTTAAATTTGAATAATTACTGATTTTTCACAAAAACTTAAAATACAAATAAAATTTTGTTTTCCATTTTTTTAATAAAATTATCATTATTATTATTATAAAAATATAACCACCACAATCCTTTTGTTTAAAGTACAGCTTGTAATATTTGTTTGCCAAAATCTTATTGAAATTTGATTTAACAAATTTGGTACACAGTTTCATTATTTTACATTGCTCAAACATGTACATACAGTCCCGAACTTAAGTATTGGCACAGGATGCTCACTGTACTTTAAGGACGATTTAAATGCCGTATAGTAGAGATTTTTAATAAAAAAATATATTTATCAGATAGATTGATGAATTTCCTACAAAATATAACCAACTTCATTTCAACAATCTAGTACCATTATTTATTAATAACAAAACAACATAAAAAGTACTGCATTTCAATGAACAAAATTATTGGCACACTTCATTAAAAGCTAAAAAACATTTGATTTTGGAAGCAATATTGCATAATTTAATATTTAGTTGCAAGTGACTTTCGTTTTATAACTGCCTCGAGTAGTTTAGGCATGAATCCACCAACTTGTTTATGATATCTGACCCAATATTTTGCCATTCTTCAACTAATGCCTTTTTCACTCGCTTATCTAGCTCTTCCCACAGATGCTCTATTGGGTTGAGATCCGGAGATTGTGGAGGGTGTGGTAGGACATGCGAAATATTGTATGAAAGTCACATACGTCCAGTATAGGCCGAATGTTTGGGATCATTGTCACGTTGAAAAGTGAAAGAAAATGGTAAATTTAACTTTTCTGCACTTTTCCTGAGGTGTATCCGTATATTTCACTTTGTCCATTATTTCGTCAATGAACACCAGCTCTTCAACCCCTGAAGCGGACATACAACTCCTCACAATTAGCTCTCCAGCACCATGTTTTACTATTGAAGCAATATTTTGTTTTTCCAGCTCTTTATTGGTTTTTTTTCTATACCGTTTGACGGCCATCAGAGCAAAAAATATTAAATTTGTTTGCATCAGAGAATAGCACTTGGTGCTAAAAATCATGTGGCTTACGTAAATTCCTAAACGGCATATTCTAAACGCTTCTTTTGGTTCACAGATGACATAAATGATTTACGCCTAGCAATACGACAACTATAGTTTGTCTTCTGGAGCACTCTTCTGGCTATTGCTGCGTGAATTTCTTTCCCAAACTCTTCCTTAATCTCTGCAGCAACCTGTGTTGAAGATATTTTTGGACATAACTTGACCTTTTTGATTATATGGCTGTATTTACGCTCACTTAAGAATCTAGGACGACCTGTATGTTTAGCACTTTCAAGTGTTGATGTTGCCTTAAAACGTTGCACGATTCTCCAAATTGTAAAACGGCTTCTTTTCATAATCTCTACAATCTCAGCATAAGATTTTCCTTGATTGTGCAAGTGAAGGATGATTTTGCGCTCAGATTCTGTTGTTTCCTTTTTTTGTTAGCCATTTTCAGCAAAATTGATAATTATTGTGCTCATTTTTTACAAATTGACATTAACAGTTTTAGAAACGAAAACTGTTAAATAAAAGAAGATAAAATCGCATTTTCAAAGAAAAAAAAAGTGGATAGATCGATAAAATTTGAAGAATCTGGTTAAGTGTGCCAATAGTTTTGTTCTACGGAATTGTGGAATTTTTCGTCTTTTTATTATTTTTAAATAATATTGCAAAATTGTTGAAATGAAGTTGGTGGTATTTTGTAGGAAATTCATCAATCTATCTGATAAATATATATTTTTATTAAAAATGCCAACAATATGGCCTTTAAATCGACCTTAAAGTACAATAAGCATCCTGTGCCAATACTTAAGTTCGGCACTGTATGTATCATTACTAGTCCAGTGCATAAATATTAGAGTGTTCAATAAACCGGTTTAACCGAAAAAGTGTGTTTTTGAAAAACCCGGTTTTGATTATTGTCTTCAAAAAAACCGATTAACCAGTTTATATTAAATATTTATTTAATATGAAAAAGGTCTCCTTAAAATTATTTGTGGACGCTAATTGGAAATGTGTTATGAATTGTGTAATAAATCTTCAAAAATTTTGCATTTTAGAATTCGTAAGTCTCTATATATCTTTTACGAAATTTTGTTAAATGCTATAATTTTCTACAAAATAAATCAATATCTTTTAAAATGGTATCAAAGTTTTTCATAAATATGTTTGAATGAGCTTTAGAAAATTTCTTAAAAAACTGGTTTGTCATAAAACCGAAATGTTACATAAACTGAAACCGTTGGAGTCTACAATGACGAAAAAACCGGTTGACGGGTTTTCGGGCAGTAAGTAAGAGCACTGAAAATGTATTTTACAAGCCTCTTTATAGTCCAAAACTAAGTATACTTAATATTAATTACCTTAAACCCACATTTATCATACGACTTGATGTCTACATATCAAATAATTGTTATAAAATTACAATCACTATAAATCAAGGTCGACTATCGTTAACGCTAAGCTACCGTTAACCCTAAATTACCCTTTCAGCTCAACTACTGTTACCGCTAAGCTAACGTTACCTAAATAACTGCAGTTATCGTTAAAATGTTACTGAAATTTTGTAAATAATTTGAAGTTATATACAGATTTTAATATATAACAAATTACCAACTTTGTCAATTTATTTTTCTTAATTTTATTAACAATTTAATTCAGGGCAGAATCGAAATTTTTAGGAAATAAATACTGCATTTCCAAGCGGTGGTCGTAGCCAAGGAGCATTCGAGTTTATCTTATTAAAATGGGCCATACAAATTCTCCAGGGGCATTAATAAAATTTTTAAACACGTGCCATGTTTTGTTTCCCATCCGATTTCAAAGATATTTTTGAAATGCGCTCGGCTAGGTCTTCAGAAAACATGCTTGCTATTTATCTCTTCTAATTTTCGAGTCATAGAAATTTAAAAATTTAAATTTTAAAATTTGGCCACTCCTTGGCCCGCTATTTTAAAATTATAGTGCGTAATTTCGGAACGACTGGACTCTAATTTTTGTTAGTTAGACAACCAAATTACGAATAATATACAAAATATTTCAGAGCAATATCAAGTATGGATTCAAAAATAAACGATTTTCAATTAAATATTAAAAAAAAATGTTGATTTTTGCTGTTTTTGGGCGAAAATGTGACTTAACTCTTTTTTAATTAAAAAACAAGTAAAAAAGTATGGTCGGTCAAGCCCGACCATATAATGCCCTACACTAAGTAAAAGAGCAAAAACATTTTTCTTTTAAAATTTCAATAATTTATATTTTTGAGTGATTTTTCGAAGTGGGCCATATATGGGGGCTATGACCAATTATGGACCGATCACCATGAAATTAAGTCGTGTGATTTATGTCTATATGCAAGTTAACTATGTTGAATTTTGTGTGTATACCAAAATTTTTAAGCGATTTATGTACGTTAAAGTGATTTTCGGAAGCGGATCTATATGGGAGCTGTGACGAATTATGGACCGATCGTAACAAAATTTGGTGACATGAATTTTGTATATATAAAACTTATTTCTAGTGCAATCTGTGGAGATAGATTTATAAATTAAACATTTATGATCGATAAAGTCCAATTTCGGAAGGACATTTGTATGGGGGCTAGATGAAATAATAGACCGATTTCAGCCATTTTCAATAAGCTTAGTCCTTGGCCGGAAAAAATAACATGTACCTAATTTTATCGACATATCTTTAAAATTGCGATCTGTACTCTGCGCACTAGGTTTACATAGACAGCCAGCCAACCAGACGGACAGACGGACATCGTTTCGACTCAGAAAGTCGATCGGTATACTTTAAGGTGGGTGTTAAACTAATATTTTTGGGCGTTACAAACATCCGCACATACGCATATAAAACATCCGCACATACGCATATAAAAACTTTCTTTAAAAAAATATAACAATTTTATGTTTATCTGAAAGATATATTTACGAAAAACATTTTGATATACAAAACGTGCCATATTCTTCGAATACTTCGCCCCTATGCCATTCGGAATGTGACCTATTTTTTATCAAAAATTCTAATTTGGGCCACATGTTCTAAAATCCCAAAGCTGAAATCAGAAAAAAAGCAGCTTTGGAAACCTTGATGTGTTCCCTATTTAAAAGTATTTCCCAGCCCCAATGGAAATGTTGACCCTATATGCGCTCCAATTGTTTCGCTCCAATTGTTAGGACCCTTTGACCTTTTGACAAGTTTTTTACACCTTGTTATTTAGAATGAGAAACTTAAAAAACTTTGAACATTTCGTTGGGCTTCGTTAATAAATAAAGATTTTAATACATATATTTACATATTCATTGAGTTTCTAAAACTAAAATTTATATCAAAATTTTAATAGAATTGCAAATATTAGGAACAATTTGGTACACATTTATTCCGAGCTATACTTTTTTGTTTAGAAAAGTTAATTTTTGGTCTTACAAAAAAAATTCAAGTCAATATCTGAATTAGACTAAAAAATATGCCACTTTAAAACTCCGTCCTCCAAAAATATTTCACTTTTTCATACTAAAAAATTTATATAAATTTTCTTAATATTTTATTCAACACAAGTCACTGGTTCTGACTCAGTCACATTAAGAAAGTTTATACAAATTTTTGGTATGAAAAAGTGCAATACTTTTGAGGGACGGAGTTTTAAAGTGGCATATTTTTGAATCTAATTCAGAAACAAAAAAATTTTACGTGTTTAAAAATTTTACATGTCGAAGGTACCCCAATTTGAGCCCCAATTGTCGTTTTTCCATTTTGATTTTTTGCTGAAATGTTATTAAATATTATATGTTTGTTTATTTGAGCCTTAATGGTTTTGACCTATAAAAACTTTTAAGTACCAGTTAAACATTATAGAAATCCGGAAGTAAAATGAAAGTAAAGTAGGTCTAGACCAACAATATGATAAACTACACTGAGTATAAGATTATAAACAGTTGTCTTTCAAAATTTATATGAGAGCTATGACTAATTATGCACCGATCTTCATAAAATAGGTGGCCAGTGCTCTGAATATATGAACACCAGTGAGTAACAGTCATGTGTTGAATTTTATTTTTGATTTTCGGAAGTGGATCATATAAAAATATAATATATTTCAGTATTTCCAAGTTTATCACATATCATTAAAAATCTGATACCTGAAAATACAGTAGTTATTTAATTTCAAACTCTTAATATTATAGTATATTTTAATGAATATCACACTGATGTTTGTAACAAATTTTAAAACTATTTTTCTATGTACATAATAAGTATTTTTCTATTACAATTCTCTCTATACTCCCTTACCCTCTCCATCCCGCAACATTTCCTTTTGAACAAAATGTTGTGTGTATGTTTTTCCTTTTGTATTTTTCAACAATTGAATTAAACAATTTTATTTGCAACAAAGATGAGCTGCAGTCGCTTATTTCAGATTTTATTTTTTTTTATTTTTTTTTGAATTTTACAATAAAACTTTTTTTCCTTTTGGTGTTCAAAGAAATGCTTAGTCATGTGTAAGTGCATATAAAATTTCCCAACCAAGCTTAAGTTGTACAAAGCAAAAAGAGAGCAAAAAAAAATGGCAACAACTGCAACTTAAAAAAAAACAGAACTAAAACATTTCAATGAACAACAGAAAAAAAAACTAAATAACATTCCTTCTACTCGATTTTATCGTCATCATCATCATCAACAGTAAATGTTACTTACGAATTGAGTTCTAATTTCCGTTTTTATGTTGGAAAGCAAAATAAAAAAAATTCAACTCATTCGTATACATACGTTGACAGACAGATACACGGGCAAACACACACAAATCTACACAACAACAATACTGCAAAACCAAACAGCAGGAACTGTATATTGCATTTTCAATACTGATTTGAAGCATTTGCAATTGCACTGATACGAATATCTGCAGTAATGCATACGCATTCAGATAACTGATATATGTATATCTATGTTCGTGTATGAACACAGAAGCTCACATTTAGATATTTACTCACAACTACAATCGCTCAGTTAAATAATCCTTTGGTATTGTAGAAAATGAATCAGGGATTAAAAATTTAAAGCGTACCAACGACTTATGTTACGTACTTTTTGCATTATAATTAATTCAACCAATATTCCTGTAGGACTTTACAACGACTAAGATGTATAGTTTTAAACAATTATATCCACTACCTTAAATCCGCCACCTTTTATTCCAATTTTTTGTATTTATAACAGAGTTACTCACACAAAGTTTTAAGACTCTAAAAAGTGTCATTCACTTAAAACGAAAACTATGCTCTAAAAATATATAAATATATCCATAAAAATAGTTTGAAATTCAAAGTTTTATTTAAAAACAAGTAAGAAATAACGGTCAGTCAAGCCCGCCATGTAATACCCTACACTAAGTAACTGAGAAAAAACATTTTCTTTTAAAATTTCAATAATTTCTATTTGTGGGTGATTTTCTAATTATGACCAATTATGGACCGATCATCATGAAATTAGGTCGTGTTATTTATGTCTATATGAAAATTATTTATGTTGAATTTTATGTGTATTCAACATGTTAAAGTGATTTTCGGAGTTATGACTAATTATCGACCGATCACAATAACATTTGGTGACATGAATTCCGTATATATAAAACTTATTTGGAGCAAAACTTGGGCATATACCTGTATAACTTATATATACAGTCAGAGTCACAAATTAGTATACAGCAAGCATTTTCATCTATCAAGCAAAATACTTTAATTATAGAAAGAAGTATATAAGTTTAATTAAACTTTTTCCTTCTTAATCGAGTGTGGCCACGGTTATCTAATATGTTACGGGCCAGCGGGATTGGGTGAACTTCAAGTTTTTTTAAATATTTTTATACAGTTTTTATATTTCAGTTTTACAATGGGCACGTTGTTTTTCTTAGAAACTTGTTTTGATGTCTTTGGATCTTTTCTACATTTGACGCTGAGGCCGTGCCCCATAACTGTATGCCATAACACCATATCGGTTTTATAATCATGTTATAAAGTAGAAGTTTACAATCTAAACTAAGCGTAGAGTTTCTGCCAATAAGCCAATTAATTTGAATTGATTTCGATTTCATTTCAGTCAACTTTGCATCTATATGACTTTTCCATGTAAGGCGACGATCGAGATGTATTCCGAGGTATTTCACTTCCGATTGTTGAATTATTGTCTTGTTATTGATATGAATGTAAATGATATGTGTGTACATTTTTAACGAGCGTTGACTTTAATTTTCCATTGTTTTAACCATTTTTCTAATTCAAATATGTGATTTTGTAAGTAACGAGACGCTTCTTGGGGGTTTTCATGAATGCTTAGAATAACAGTATTATCAGCAAATGTTCGACCAGTTAAATAGCTTTCCAAAAGCTTATGTGTGTTTGCTGGTAAATTTTGACTCAATTTGTATATTAATCCAGCATGCCATACCTTATCAAACGCTTCGGAGATGTTGATGAAGAGTGCGGAACAGTATTTCTTTTCTTCAAACGCTTTTCTCACCATATTTACAAGTCTATGGGTTTGTTCGATAGTACTGTGTTTTCTTCTAAATCCAAATTGATTATTCGGAATACAATTGTTTTCAGTTAACATCGGGTACAACTTCTTCATAAGTATCTTCTCAAATAGCTTTGATATATTATACAATAGGCTGATGGGTCTGTATGATTCTACTTTTGTGTGATCTTTTCTCGGCTTGGGTATCATGGTAACCAGTGAAACCTTCCATTCTGGAGGATAATATTCAAGTCGTAATATAGCATTACAAATAAATTTAGAGTTTAATCGTTTATTATTTTAAAAAACTTTGAAAATTTAAATCGATTTCGTGGAAAATTTATGAGAAAAAGAGAAAAGTACCTAAAAATAACAGTCAAAATTTAGTATACAGTTGATGGCTATTGCTCTATTGTATATCATCAAAAGCCGAAAATAAAAAGTTTATATTTTGTTGGTCTACCATTCAGTTTAATTACGGCCTCTAGTTGCCTTTTCATAGAGTTATATCTTTAGTAATTTCCATCCCTATCTTCCGTCAAAGAGGGTTCGGAGTTCGTCCTTAGATGAAATGCTTCGTTTTCCAATATTCCGGTCTAAAATTTCCCACAGGAGCTCTATTGGGTTAAATCCTGGAGATTGCGGAGGTGAATATAACTGCTTAAGCACGTTATACAATAGTCACTCCCTTACAATTATTGCGGTGTGCTTTGGGTCATTGTCTTTCTGAACGACCCATGGTGTTACAGGACCTAATTTTTCAGCACTTACTTTCATATTGTTCTTTCAAATTTGTAAGTAGTCTTGGCTGTTCATTGTAATTGCAATGAATACAATATTGTCAGGTCCTGCAGCTGACATACAGCCCACATGACACCCACACCATCACAGACCCACCGTCATGTTTTATGGTAGAACTAAGGTTTCTGCTTTTTGTGATATAAAATAGAGCGTTATCCATCAACTTTATACTAAATTTTGTTTGTTGTTTTTAGGTAGTTTTCCCTTTTTCTCATAAATTTTCCACGAAATCGATTTAAATTTTCAAAGTTTTTTAAAATAATAAAAGATCAAACTCTAAGTTTATTTTAAGTTTAATTAAACTTGTATATTCCTTTCTATAATTAAAATATTTGGCTTCATAGAGGAAAATGCGTGCTGTATACTAAATTATGACTCTGACTGTATACTGATAAAGTCCAATTTCGGGAACACATTTGTATGGGGGCTACGTGAAGTACTGGACCGATTGCAGCCAGTTGTAATAGGCTTTGTCCTTGGGCCGAAAAAATAAATTTTATCAAAATATCTGTAAAATTGCGAACTTTACTTTGCGCACAAGTTTTACATGGACAGCCAGACGGACGTAAGGACGGACATCGACTCAGAAATTGTTTCTGTGTCGATCGGTATACTTCCGGACGATTTCTCTTTTAATGTTTTTGCAGACATTGAATAAAAGGAACAGGCGACTACAGCCTTAGAAAACAAATTTTGCCTATTATTGGCATGATTAATTTCAAACATTATCAAAAGGTTTCTTTCAAACATCTAAAGTAATGTGAAACGAACAAACAGAATAATGTGATAAAAATTACAATAAAGTACAAGAACACTGAATAACCTCACCCTGCTATTTGACTGAATTCATCAATTGAACTTGTTCGTTTATAAACAACTCAACTCTATTCCCTTATTGTTTCACAAATTCTATTGCTCTCCATAATCTTTCGGTAAAAACAATACAAAAAATGCAGTACCCAGGCATCTAGAATTTTTATATAATTATCAAAAAGTCTTGCAAATTAAAAAAAATTGCAGTTTTTTCAAAAATACCTTAACTTGTTTATGTTTCTTTCTTTGTCATCCATTGTTTCGTCTATCGATATCTGTCTAAATTGTTTTTTTAAGGATTTCTTAATACTATTACGATATTTCACCATCAATTTGAATTTAACGGTTTGTAAAGACTGCTTGCAATATTCATAATGTTTATAAACATTTCCATCAGGAGAAACTACTACTTATCAACAATGTTGTTAACATGCAGTTATTAACATTGTTTGTAAGTATGACAACATTAAATGCTAAAGCTGCTAACATTAACATTGAAGCTGATAAATATCTAGAAATAGAACATTCTAGTTTTGTTAAGATAATTCATGAAGCTACTGGAAATAGTGGCAGCGGTTGCAGTCAGTTATTTTATCATAGGTGGTTTTAGAACAGCGAGCTGCAGTGAGCTCTCAAACGAGCTCTCTTGTTTTTGTTTTCACATGTACGCAAGCACACACATTGTATAAAAACAGTCAGTCTCGCATGAGCATAGAAGCAGGTTGTGTTATGCTTTTATGCTTGTTTATTTCATTATTTCAGCTATTTGTTTTTGCCGGAGAATAATACTCACACAACTACAATATCTAAAAACTGTAGTGGTGTGAGTTTGCATTTCGCTGTTTTAGAATAAATACCCAGCAGTTCGAGGAGACAGTACCGAACTAGTGATTTTACCCATCATTTAGGGTGGGAGCTAGTTACTTCGATAGCCACGTGACTAGTCATTTTAACACGGGCATGTCCTAGGCAGGGGGTCAATTGTCTCTTTTTGATTACAATGGGACTGTCTAATAGCTGGTTCAAAGTAGGCAACGCATTAGATTCACATACTGGTTACATAGCGTCATTTACCTTACTAGCTTTGTAACTGGTTACTTGATCAGCTACTTGACTAGTTATTTTAACACGTACATGTTCTAAGCAGGGATTCAATTGACTCTTTTGATACAATGTGACTATCTGATAGCTGATCGAAAGTCAACGCTTCTGGTGGGTAAAATAAAGTGCAGTACAAAAAAAAAGTATGAAGTGACTTCTCCATAGGTTACTAAGAGACACTAAAGTGACTATTGACTTCATGCTATGTTACATGGGATACCAGATACTTAAGCAAAAATAAAAATAAACTGTATGAGAATTATATCAACACAATTTGTATAAAACCAGTTTGTACGAATTACTCACAAAACGTTTAAAGTGACTACACTCCAGATTACTTAGAGACACTTAAGTGCCAATTGTCTTCACGCTAGATTACTTGGGATGTATAAAGTAACCAATTGTCTTCTCTCTGCACTACAAAGTGCACACACGTGTCAAATGACCAAAATATATAAATTAGAGTTAGCCAAGTGATAAGACATTTGTGACAATTGCTGTCTTTAAGGGATACATTAACTACTTGCTTAACTGCTGGGTATCGACTGCATAGCTAGTGTATAAAAACACACTTTATAAGCAATGTAGTGGCCCATAATCATAGTCATTTTAAGAGAATTAAACTCGACTTTACTTAAGAGTGGACTTTAGGTCTGTCATAGACAAGTTAAAGTATACTTCTGACGCTGAAGTCGACTCTAAATATAAAACAAGCTGAAGTTGTTTTTAACTCGTTTAACAACAGCATCAGCTGTTCTTCGCCGAGTAAAAAAGTTCGTCACAAAGTAAAAAATGTTTAAGTTACAAGATATTGGTATAGATTTTGCAATTATTGAACATTTATCAATAAAATTAGTAGCAAAATATCGTAATTATTATTAATTAATCTTGTCTTTTCCACAACAAACAACTTTCTTTCTTTAGATGTCCCGTTTACTTTTATTGTACAGCGTTGCCACTTGTCTGTTTTTTGTTGTATATTGTATGAAAACATTTTCTACATTTGCGGTGGCACCCAGTTAAAGTCGGTTCAATTTAAAACATACTTTAATTTTGACTATGGTTGCAAATTAATAAAAAGCAGGTTTTTATTTTAAAGTTGTTTTTAAAAAGAACCGACTTTAGTGTTTGACTATGATTATGGGCCAGTGTTTTTAAAGTTTGTAATATGTGTGTGTTAAAATATAGTGACTATTTAAATTGTTTTATAAATTTAAATCAATATAGCGCTGTTACATTATTTTTATTTTAAACTACTAAATTGATTTTATTTGCAATCAAAACAATACGGTTTATTTAAAGGAAATAAACCACCGGTAAAAGTAAAAACGTAACAATCAACAATCAGTCCATACAATTTATGTTAATATATTTATGCACTTAGAGCTAAGAGATGATTTCGATGGATCTTTCTATTCTGAATATTGTTAAATAGTTGTTTAAGAACGTAAGTTTAAAAATTAATGCAAACAATTAAATTATATTAAGAACACAATTATAACAAAAAAAAAATATATGCTACAAAAATATGATGTTTTGAGTAAAATATGCTATAAGAAGAAATATGCTAAAAAAAATATGATTTAAAGTGAAAAATACGCAAAAGTGAAAAAGGTGAAAGTTTGTGGTGAAAGTGTTCCATTGAATTCAATATCCGAAAGATGGTTTGTGCGGTTCATAAGTGGTTATTTTGACACGAATGATAAAGATATCCCAGGTCAGAATCATTACTTGCGATGAAAATGGATCAATTACGATAAGCCGAAGCGTAAGATATCGTATGTGAAGCACGACGAACCAGCCGAATCGACACCAAAGTCAAATATCCGTGGCGCTAGGATAATTATCTGTATTTGGTGTCAGCAAAAGGGTCCTATCTACCATGAGCTGCTGAAATCTAAGCAGACCATCACACCGAACCTGCATCGAATTCAACTGATTCATCTGAAGCGAGAGTAGGTTGAAAAACGCTCAGATTATGGGGCCAGACATGAAACCGTAATATTCCATCATGAAAACGCTGGGTCACATGTTGCAATACCTGTTAAAAAGTATTTAGAATGAAGTGGTTGTGAAGTTTTGTCTCAACCGCTTTATAGTCCAGACCGTGTCACATCCGGCTTTTATTTGTTTCGATCGATGGGATACGCTATTGATAAGAAAGTTTCTTGGTAGAAATTTCTTATTAATTTGGTATCACCAATTGATTTAAATGATTTATGTGGGAGCTATTAGAATTAGCTGTCATTTATTCAGTTTGCTTTGCAAAATCATAGTGAACTGATATAGCTTTTAACAACACGTATAAATGATCATTTACTTTTTAACCAAGATGGGTGTTCTGCAACGTTACGCGTAATTCGCCTATTTTAATCGTCCTACCAAGAGGACTATAAGCAGTTTGGTTGATAAATTTGAGTCCACTGGTTCAGTAAACAGTACGATGTCGAAGCGATTTTGGGATGGTGTCCACATTTCTTTGAGAACGACATTAATCAGGTCATCACTGTCAATGGCGACCGCTACAGGTCGATGATTACTAACTTCTTTTGGCATGAATTAGATGATATGGACATTACTGATATGTTGTTTCAACAGGACTAGACTACGTGCAACGTAGCTCATGCCGCGTTGGATATTCTGCACAAGCGATTTGAGGGCATGGTTGTCTCACTTGGGGGTGATGTGAACAGGCTACCGAGATCATATGATTTGATCCCGTTAGACTTTTTCTTAAAACGCAGACTTATTCGAATAAGCCACAAACCACAGCTGTCCTAATATTTAAGAACTTAACTGTATGTGGGCAAGGAGAAATAATGAACAAGGTTTCGTCTTTGGGGAGATAAATAAGTTTAAGCCTAATTTTCTAGCATCATCTTGGAAATTACGACCTTGAGTTTGACTACAAAATTTAAATGGATGGACGGCATGGACATCTCTTAATAGGCTCAGAAAGTAATCCTGAGCTGATTGGTATACTTCAAGGATTTGGGACAATATTTTTGTGATGTTACAAACATCAGCAGTAACACAATATATCCTCAACCACTATGGTGCTGCAGAGTATAACAAAGATGATTCATTTTGGTTATTTTTTTTCAATTGCACACATTTATTATTTAAGTCCAATGGTACAAAACGTACTATTGTTTCTAACATTTCGTCCCCCAGTAATGTGCACATCTGCGAGAGTTGCAAGTTTACATCAATGTCAGTATGTTAAAATTGCGTGGCATTTTAAAAGCAATTGATTTAGTTTGTTACGTTTAGCTAAGAGAGATTTTTTCTATTTTTATTTGATCCTTTATTTTTATGCAGTGTATGTGTGTGAATAAAAATACACATCAACATATTTCCACAAACAAGCAAAATGTAGAGCACAGGAATTTAGTTGTATTTTGTTCATTGCATTTCTTGTTTTGTTTAGTCAGTCAGAATGTGGAAATAGTGGAAACAAAAACAAAGAGAGAAAAGCTTGATAAAATAAAAAAAATAGGAAATAAGCTTTGATGTGTTTGCATAAGCATCATTTTCTTTTAGAGTATCACTGTTTAACAAAGTGAAGTTATTTTTGTCGTAAATTATTGTTTCTTTTTCAACTGTATTTTTTATTTTGTTGCTAAGGATACACATGTATATCCTGAAGAGAAAATAAATAAAAATATAGCAAAATAACTAATAATCATTTACATTTTTTAAAGTAGTTTTTCATAAAACTAAGTAAATCAAGTATTGCATGGTTTGCTCTCTCAAAGTTTGTGTCCAATGAACTTCTATATCCGAAGTACCTCAGATTGATTTAGGGTTTTCACTCTAATTGAAAATAATGAAATGTAGAGATAAGTGGTTTCTACATTAAAATAATCAATATATAGTAATAAATGTGATCGGAAACAAAATTAATTGTTTATAAACGCCGGTTTTTGATTGGATAAATTATGCCAATTTTGGTTGGACATTTTTATCCTTCAACGTCTATCCTTCTAGTTCCAATCGTGCATTCAATAGACATATAACTATATAAATTAGACCAACTCACAAAAAAAGGGATTTTCAAAATAAACATTAGTTTGTTTTATGATGTTTCCCAAAATATTTTTGCTCCAAAAAACCAAAAATTTTTGACAATTTGTTGCCGCACCCAAATATGCAGAAGGTGCACCTTATTCTGAATTCGTAGTTCACTGAAACCATATAAAAGGAATTCCATGTTTCTCTATTAGTTTGATGAGTAAGATCAAAAAGCATACCCACATCATTCAATATAAAATATCTTAAGTTTTTAACAGCTCTTGACAGATAAACGAAGAGCTCGAAGAATGTTACAACTACACAGATTCTCCCAACTAAAACAAAACTAAAATAATGCACAAATTGGCTTAAAAAATTATTGGAATACCAAAAAAAATCATTATTAAAAAAAAATTAGAAACTTCAGACTCAACACAAGCAACAAATCTCAAAAGATCTGCTTTATGCAAGTCTTCCATATGAAACACAAATGGAGAAATGCCAACTATTTAAAAAATGTATTTACACCAAACATATCAAATGAAATAGTTACTTTGCCATCGGTTTCGAAATGTAAGAAATTGAAAAGGCTGAGTTAAGCCCTAAGAATGCAATTGGAATGGAGAGAATCAGTAACAGTGACTGAGCTACCACGAATAGCAATAAAAGTAATCATTATTATTTTTAATGCAATATTACGCCTTGAAAATCATGGTACCATATAAAAAACATAAACTTGTTATCAAATATATCAAAGCTATTTGAAAGAATAATATTAGTCTAACACCAAACTTAAAGTATACCCATCGACTCAGAATCATCGACAAAAATCATACAACATAATTTAATGGCGATCGGTTCATAATTGGTCATAACTCTCATATAAAGTCCACTTCCGAAAATTACTCACGAAAACAAGTTATTGAAATTTTAAAAGAAAAATTTTGTAGGGTATTATGTGGTCGGTTACTTGTTTTATATTAATTTCAAAATAATCCAAAATAACCAGCTAGTTAGTTAAATTTCTTCAATATCTAACAAAGACTTCAATTCACAGCAAATGTGTTTAAGGAAAATAAACATTTACCTAAAATTACAGAGTTTAAATTGAATTTCAAAACAATGTAAGTACACGGAAAACGCAATTATTAAGTTTGTACATGAAAGGCGGTCATTGCAAACGGTTGGTGTGTAATAAAGTTAAACCCTTCTTAATATACTATTTGGACAGGAAATACTATTGCTTAACGAAACAAGAACAGGAAATAACTATTGTATTTAAGGAAATGTTTAAATTTGTAGGTAAAACAAGTTATCAAAATAGTGTATGTTGCCAATATATGAGTGAAATCCAAAAATGTTACAGTTTTTAACTCAAAATTGTACTAAAATTGGTAGATTTAAATTAACAAATTGACTTTTGGTAGTTTGGTTGGTTTGTTCTGATTTTTGTCGCATTTTGGTAGGCTGCGAATACATACATAAGTGTTTTTAAGAACATAAATTATACAATTATGTATTTGTAAAATGTGAAGATAGCATTATCTTAAACATTTTTTTTAGTCTGGTAAATGTGTACTTAGCAGATCTGTAAATGAATCATTATTTTTTGATTTTAATTCATTATGTATTAGCTAAATTTTGAATTAATTCATTGAATTGAAAAAATTCAAGATTTCAGTTTGATCTGAAACTTTTAACGTATTACACTGTGCGAGACTCAATATTAGACACGAACCGGATGATATACGTCTGAAACAATAAATTAAATGGAGAAAAACTTTCCTTTTGAAAGGACTTCAAATTTTCCGAGGATTACATTTTTAAAAAAATGTTGTAAATTAGTTCTGATCATCCTATTATGCCATGTTTGGTGTCAAATGATATACATTTCGTATTATTTTTATTTTGTCCTGTCAGAATCAAAATATGTCAAAAATGTCCTTTCAAAAAAATAGTGAGTTAAAGATCCAAATATTGAAACACATGCCAAAATTTCTTTCTTTATTAATTAATATTTTAAATTTGCATTATTTGATTTTTTATATTTTATTTAAATATTTCAAATATACAAAAATCGCTGTGAAAAGCAACGAAAAACTTTTTTTAATAAACAAGTAAAATGGTATAGTCGGGCAAGAACGACCTTATGAATATATGATTATAAAGAGTTTTCTTTTGATATGAAACTTATTTGTGTTGAATCTTATTTGAATACCAACATTTTCGGTAGTGGGCCTTATTAGGGAGCTTTGACTAATTATGGACCAATCGTCACAAAATTTGGTGGGATGATTTGCGAATATATGAAACATATTTGTATTGAATTTTGATACTGGCATATTTCAGAGATTTTTGCATATTAATGACATTTCCGAGATTGTTACTTATATGCGAGCTATGGAATACTGTTGACCCATCGTCACAAAATTTGGTTTGAATATGTCTATAATTAAGATATTTATGAGAGCTTAACTATTTTCAAATAGGGCAATCGTATATGGACCGATTCTAAACTAATTCTGTCGAATTATCTTTAAACTTGCGACCTGTAGTTTGATTACAAGGTTTACATGGACGGACGGACAGATCTGAGTGTTCCTGAGCAGTTTGGTATGCTTCAAGGTGGGTGTTGGGACAACATTTTTGCATGTTGCAAACATCAGCCCTAACCCATTATACCTCCCCCACTATGGTGGTGTAGGTTATAAACATATATTCTTAAAAAAACTTTCTTGTATACTAATAAATTTTGTTTTTATATTTTCATTTGAACTTTATATAAAGGACCATATATGCTTAATTTATCTAAGTTAATTAGAAAATAGAAAAAGTACCAAAAAGCCCACACTTGTAGTTTCCCACTCACTCGGGTCCATATAACATTTATTTCATGTTTCTAGGTTCATTGGTGAAAAAATTGCAAAAAGTACCATTCGAGTAAAGAAAAAGTACTAAAAAGTCTACCCCTAGAAATCTCACTCACTTAGGACCATATATGCTTAATTTCATGTTTCTAAGACCATTGTTATAGAAAATTCAAAAAGTACCATTATAAGAATAAAAAGTACCTATAGTTCAGTTCTCACATTTTGGTACATAAATATTATCCCCCATTTCTAACACTAACTTCACTCAGATACATATCAGCTAACTTTAATGTCGATAAGTGAAATAATTTAAAATATTAAAAAAGTAACATTAGGAGAAAAGTACCAATTTCCCTTTTCCTCCTTGAACACCCCACAAGTATGAAAGTTAAAAATATTCCATTTTTCTAAAATTGTTTATGCTACAGACATGTCTCAAACGATTAAAATCTGCGTTAATGTGCCCAAGAAAAAATATGTTTTAAAAAAAGTACCTAACTGTTTACCCGGATTTGGCACTCAAGTTCCAAATAACAACCTGTTAGTTAATTTTTGTATGAATCCAGGAACCAATGTTAAAAAAATTATCAAAATCGGCTTAATAATTTCCAATAAAATGTATTTTCCCGATTTTATCCCCTTTTTGGTACCTTTTTTATCCCCATTGCGGTGGTAAAATCTTATTAAAATAATTTTCTGTATCGTGGTGGAAGCTCATAGTAAAATATTCGAATGTCTATGTCAAATTATAGAAAAATATATTTTATGAAAAAGTACCAAAAATAAACACAATTTTTATCCCTTAAAGTTTCGAATTATCAAAAAGTACCAAACTTATATCTTTTATTTTTTGATAAGTAAAGAATACGATTTAAATTTTGTTTCTATGTTTATTGGTTTAAAAGATACATAGGGTGCCAAAAAAGTACCAAAATACTTTTTTATCCGTTTTCTCCCCTAAAAGGTTCGATTTCGAAAAAGTACGAAACACCTGTAAGCTTAATTTTTAAATGGAGTAACATGCAATTTTAAGTTTGTTTGTATCTTTATTAGTTCTGAAGATATAAGGTTACCGAATTTACCCGTTTTTACCCTTTTTTAACCCCTAAACGTTCGAATTTCCAAAAATTTCTTTTTAGTGGATCGTTTTGTGGAGGGAGGAACCCACAGTTTTCATGTTTCTAGCTTCAGTTGTTTGGGCTGTGCGACGATGAATCAGTCAGTCAGACAGTCAGTCAGTAACGTTACTCTTTTATATATATGGGGAATTTCATGTCAAGTGAACCAACTTTTGAAATCGATGTCTTCCGATCGGGATGAAATTTGCACCAAGGTTAGCTCTATTGGATAGTAACTCAGACACAATTTTTCAACAACATCGGTCGAGAACTCTCTGAGTTATAGGGGGTAAAATTTTGACAATTTGGTCAAACAGGGGTTTTTCTTATCCATGTAACTTATTACCTATTGTTCTTAGCAAAATGTGTCCGAAATAGTATAGATAGCTATTTCTTCGATCTTTCGAAAAAAAATATTTAAAAAAAAAAATAAAAAATTTTTAATATTTTTTTTCCGAAATCAAAAACTTTTTTGACTTTTTTTTAAATTTTTTCTCTTTTTTTTTTTTTTTTTTTTTTCTTAAAATAAAGTTTAGATATTTTCCTTGAACACCTACTTGGTCGCTTAGTGGGATGCGAGTGGGATATCTATCAAAATAAATATTTTGTAACTCAAAACATAAAATTTTTGACTTTTTTTGCAAAATCAAAAACTTTGTTGACTTTTTTTTTTCAAAATGGACCCTTTTTTAATCTTTTTTTTTAGGTCAAACAAAAGCTTAGATATTATCCTTGAAGACCCTTTTGGTCGCTTAGTGGGATGCGAGTGGGATATCTATCAAAATAAATATTTTTTAACTCAAGACTTACAATTTTTGACTTTTTTTTTTGCAAATACGATTTTTTTTCCAAATGGGCCCTTTTTTTAAAATTTTTTTTGTAGTCAAAAGAAAGCTTAGGTCCATTCCTTTAAGATATTTTTAGTCCCTTAGTGGGATGCGAGTGGGATATCTATCAAAATAAATATTTTGTAACGCAAGACATAAAATTTTTTAATTTTTTTTTGCAAAATCAAAATTTTTTTCCAATATGGGCCCTTTTTTAATTTTTTTTTTTGCTCAAAAGAAAGCCTAGGTCCATTCCTTTAAGATATTTTTAGTCCTTTAGTGGGATGCGAGTGGTATATCTATCAAAATAAATATTTTGTAACAATTTTTTAATTTTTTTTTGCAAAATCGAAATTTTTTTCCAATATTTTTTTAAAAATTTTTTTTTGCTCAAAAGAAAGCTTAGGTCTTTTCCTTTAAGACCTATTTTGTCACTTAGGAAGATGTGAGTAGGATATCTATTAAAATAAAAATGTTGTAACTCAAGACATTCAATTATTGACTTTTTTTTTGCAAATTCGAATTTTTTTTCAAAATGGGCCCTTTTTTAAAAATTTTTTTTTAGTCAAAAGAAAGCTTAGGTCCATTCCTTTAAGATATTTTAGGTCCCTTAGTGGGATACGAGTGGGATATCTATCAAAATAAATATTTTGTAACTCAAGATATACAATTTTTGATTTTTTGGCAAAATCAAAAACTTTTTTGACTTTTTTTTAAAATGGGCCCTTTTTGTAATTTTTTTTTTTTTGCTATAAAGAAAGCTTAGGCCTATTCCTTTAATATGGTTTTGATCGCTTAGTGGGATGCGAGTGGGATATATATCAAAATAAATGTTTTGTAACTCAAGACATACAATTTTTGTGTTAAAACATTTATTTTGATAGATATCCCACTCGCATCCCACTAAGGGACTAAAAATATCTTAAAGGAATGGACCTAGGCTTTCTTTTGAGCAAAAAAAAATTAAAAAAGGGCCCATATTGGAAAAAAATTTTGATTTTGCAAAAAAAAATTAAAAAATTGTATGTCTTGCGTTACAAAATATTTATTTTGATAGATATCCCACTCGCATCCCACTAAGGGACTAAAAATATCTTAAAGGAATGGACCTAAGCTTTCTTCTGACTACAAAAAAAATTTTAAAAAAAGGGCCCATTTGGAAAAAAATCGTATTTGCAAAAAAAAAAGTCAAAAATTGTAAGTCTTGAGTTAAAAAATATTTATTTTGATAGATATCCCACTCGCATCCCACTAAGCGACCAAAAGGGTCTTCAAGGATAATATCTAAGCTTTTGTTTGACCTAAAAAAAAAGATTAAAAAAGGGTCCATTTTGAAAAAAAAAGTCAACAAAGTTTTTGATTTTGCAAACAAAGTCAAAAATTTTATGTTTTGAGTTACAAAATATTTATTTTGATAGATATCCCACTCGCATCCCACTAAGCGACCAAGTAGGTGTTCAAGGAAAATATCTAAACTTTATTTTAAGAAAAAAAAAAAAAAAAAAAATTTAAAAAAAAAGTCAAAAAAGTTTTTGATTTCGGAAAAAAAATATTAAAAATTTTTTATTTTTTTCGAAAGATCGAAGAAATAGCTATCTATACTATTTGGGACACATTTTGCTAAAAACAATAGGTAATAAGTTACATGGATAAGAAAAAACCCCTGTTTGACCAAATTGTCAAAATTTTACCCCCTATAACTCAGAGAGTTCTCGACCGATGTTGTTGAAAAATTGTGTCTGAGTTACTATCCAATAGAGCTAACCTTGGTGCAAATTTCATCCCGATCGGAAGACATCGATTTCAAAAGTTGGTTCACTTGACATGAAATGCCCCATATAGATAAAATTTAATATCGTATGTGACATACCGTACGTGACAAATTTATCTCTAATAATAAAACAATATATGTATATTCTGTAAATATATGTATACAAAAACTAAAAAAATTAATGGAAAATACACATTCGGTTTCAATAAACCTAAAACATGCCAATTAAATTAAAAAATTAAATGTAGTCAGTATAAACTATTATTTTTGCAATAAGTTCTAAAAAAAGTTTCAAGTGTTTTTGGGTTTTTAATCGTGGTAGTCATTCTCGTGCAATTGCCCAAATTGTCAGGCAGATTAAAATGCACAACAGACAACGAAAGTCCAATACCCATTGGAACGGACCATACATGGTGATTAAAAGATTAAATGACATGGTATACAAAATACAGAAATATAGGAGTATAAAGGAGTTTTTAAAATTTTTTAACTACTGATCGCTTTTATTTGCAATTGGGATAATAACCGTATTAGAAATTATTATAATATTATGGAAGTTACTAAATTTACATTTCTATTCTAGTATAATAAACAACAACATTATATTGAACAAATATACCTGTGAACAATTAGTAAATTCAGCATTTATGACAGCATAATTAAAAATTTCAATGATTAATACAATTTAATTACTGCCATTCTACACTTACTTTATGTACTACAAAAACACCCATAAGCAAATACCTTTGGAGGTTTACAATAGGCAAATCTTTAACATTATTGCTCACATTCATTTATACTGTATAATTTGGTAAATACTCATGCAAACTTGTTCAAGTGCTGGAAGCTTGTGCGCCATGGCGTATGAATAATAATAATTATAATTAATTTTACTAAAGTCATCGATAATACTCTCTCGCTGTACTCACGTTGCTTTGTGATGTTTGGATGGCTGACTGGATGTTTAGCTGTTTGGGTGTTGCTGTGTTTTTATTGAAGCCGAAAGTATAGAAATAATTATTGTTTTACAATTATTCAAAACACATCAAGGCAGAAAGCCGATAGCAAACACAACAACAACGGCACCGGAAACAACTACATATAGTATAGCTTTATCAAAATATGTTTAAATTAGGGTGGTGTAAAAAAAATTGTTTATTTTATAGACTTAAATGAAAGAGAAAAAGTAAGAAAGTAATTTCCTATATTGAATAAATAAACAAAACATATTTCTTTTAAAATTTCAATAATTTATATTCGTAAGTGGGCCTTATATGGGACCAATGAGCAGTTATTAACTCTTTCACAAAAATTATCTTTGTGTCGGTTAAAGAATTTCCATATTTGGAGCACATACGAAAACAAAAATTAAAAACCTGAAATAAATCGTAATTTTAGTGGGAAACATCGAATTTTATTTTTGGCGTTTATAAAAACGAGTCGCCCTATTTTATGGCTATATGTTATTGTGGTTATTGTGTGAGTGTAGTTATATACCCAGCGATCATTTACTATAAAGTTTAAATTTACCTACGAATATTTTTACTTTAATTTTTTTCAAAATCTTTCACATTTTAGTAATTGTTTCTATATAGTTCTAGTATAGGTTCAATATACGAAAAGGCATATAATTTAATATTAGCGTTTTTAAAATTTAACAGTATTATATTGGCTATATAGATTAAAAATGAGGGATCTAAAAACATATATGTCATTTTGAAAAGTAGATACATATTTGTCATTATAGTGTAAAAAACAAAGTATATTTTTTGCTTCGAAAATGTCGAATTTTGTGTCAAAAAGCGTCATATGCGGGAAGTTTGGCTTTACTTCTTTGATTTGATAAAAGTGCTGCTAAGGAATACCCATTGCACATCGAAGCTGAATGCGAGAGATGGTTTGTGCAGTTCAGAATTGGTGATTTTGTCACGAAAGACAAAGATCGCCCAGGCCTGAACAAAAAAATTTGAAGACCAAGAATTGTAAGCATTACTCTATGATTGTAAAACTCAACAATAGCATGAAAAAACAGCTACTAAATCGGCAATTTAAAAACGTTTGCGAGCAGAAGTATTCAATAAAAAGCAGGAAATTAGGTTGAATGACGAAATAATGCTTGAACGCTATAAATGCAAATCATTTATGCACCGATGAAAAATTGGCATCAAAAATTGGCAAAAAAAATGTACATCAAATTAGTGCTTAAAAAAATATATTTTTATACCCTACACCACCATAGTGGGGAGGGTATAATGCGTTTGTGCAGATGTTTGTAACGTCCAAAAATATTAGTCTAGCACCCACCTTAAAGTATACCGATCGACTTAGAATCACTTTCTGAGTCGATTAAACGATGTCCGTCCGTCCGTCCGTCCGTCTGGTTGGCTGGCTGGCTGTCCATGTAAACCTTGTGCGCAAAGTACAGGTCGCAATTTTGAATATATTTCGATAAAATTTGGTACATATAATTTTTTCGGCCCAAGGACGAACCCTATTGAAACTGGCTGAAATCGGTCCATTATTTCACCTAGCCCCCATACAAATGTTCTCCCGAAATTGGACTTTATCGGTCATAAATGTTTATTTATATATGTATCTACACAAATTTCGCTCCAAATAACTTTTATACATACGAAATTCATGTCACCAAATTTTATTACGATCGGTGCATAATTAGTCATAGCTCCCATGTAAGACCCGCTTCCGAAAATCACTTTAACGTGCATAAATCGCTTAAAAATGTTGGTAAACACACAAAATTCAACATAGTTAACTTTAATATAGACATAAATCACACGACCTAATTTTATGGTGATCGGTCCATAATTGGTCATAGCTCCCATATAAGGCCCACTTCCAAAAATCACTCAAAAATATAAATTATTGATATTTTAAAAGAAAAATATTTTTACTCATTTACTTGGTGTAGGGTATTATATGGTCGGGCTTGACCGACCATACTTTCTTACTTGTTTTTACTTAATTAAGAGAAGTTTCTGATAACCATATTGAAATGAATTAATAACAGGTACATAATTAATTATAACCATATATATATTTTTACTCAAAATAATTGTTTCATTCTTAATTACTTTGGAATTTTGTACAATTATTATACCCTTCACCTTCGTGAGAAATCAGTTGTCTGTTGAAATCAGTTTTCTGAAGACCCCAGATATCTTCGGGATCCAAATCTTCAATAATTCTGTCAGACATGCTTTCGAGAATTTTGCTATTTAAAATCAGCAAAATCGGTCCACAAATGGCTGAGATATGAGGAAAAAACCAAGACAACCTCGATTTTTGACCTATTTTTTACTTATATCTGGATTACTAAGACATTAATATAGACAATATGGATATCTAATGGTAGATATTTCAAAGACATTTGCAACGACGTATATAAGACCATAGTAAGTTGGACCTACAATGGGTCAAAATCGGGAAAAAAAAATTTTAACCCGAATTTTTTTTTCAAAAAAAAAAAATTGAAAAAACAAAAAAAAAATTTTAAAATTTAAAAAAAAAAAAAAATTTTAAATTTAAAAAAAAAATTTTTAAAATTTAAAAAAAAAAAATTAAAATAACAATCGAAAAATTTTTTTTTCCAAAAAATTAAATAAACAACTGAAAAAAAATTAAATTTTGTTTACCTAAAAATATTTAAAATTTTGAAGTATAATTTGGTGAAGGGTATATAAGATTCGGCACAGCCGAATATAGCACTCTTACTTGTTTTTTATTAAAGTGGCACCACTGAATTATAAATCAGCTGTTTTCTTTGTAGCTGTCATCTTTAAAATAATTCAGTAGCTGCCACACGACTACAACTGTAACCCGCAGAATTTGTGTTCGTGTAGTCGTGTAGCCTGTTGTCTTGAATGTGTTTAATGCATGATTCTTTCATGGCTTCAAAGGATGGGCAGTTCTTTTGATTCGGTTTCCGTATGTATATAAGATGGGAAAAGGTTATAGCTAATAACGGTTATTACCTTTAATAAATTTATATTGTACAAACGTGTGAAAATAAAAGCTAAAAATTTAAAAAAAATCCGCATTTTTAACCCTTTGACGCATGTGGTCCATCGCGCACAGTGGTATGAGAAAAAAAAGAGGGAAATAAATCTGTAACTTCTAAACCCTTAGTGCAATTTAAACGAAATTTCACATGAGCAAAGAGGAAGTGTTGTCGAGTTTAAGTTTTGAACTCGGACCTTATGACCCGACCACGTAGCTATCAATTATCTTTTATAGCTTAGGAAATATTCGCATTTGAAAACTAAATTTTCAACATTTTTACCCACCCTACTCCAGTTTTTTGATGACCGCGGTTCCAAATATTTCGCGATTTTCTCCACTTTTTAATGTACAGATGTATATAACAAATAAATAAAGAATTGGTTAAAAAGCACGGGTGAGTCCAAAGTTACATGCAGTTGAATTTAAAAAAATAAAAAAGGTGATTTTTCGCTTTTTTTTAGGAAAAAATTACTTTTATTCTTTTTAATAAGTTATCTAAAAAATATCTAAGAAGATGTATAGAAATCGAACAAATACATTATTTCTATGATAGAATATTTAATTTGATAACAACAAATGACCTATTATGTTAATTCAATTAAATTGAAATGTATTAAGGTTATTCATTTCAAAAAAATACAAAATTACACTCTGACAAACAAAAACTTGAACAAACTTCCACAAAAAAATACAAATTTTTTTTTGATTTTTTTCTTGTTTTTTAATAGTGTAAAAAAATCAAAGTGTAATTTTCCATTTTTTAGAAATGAATAACCACATTGGTTTTCTTTTTGTTAAATAAAATTACACAATTGTTTAAAATAATTCTCTTTTTTTATTTTTTATATCTAGTTGCAAAAAAATATTTCCGGGATTCCCTGAAAGTTAAATTTTTTATTCCAGTTTACCACGAAATAAAATTATCCTTAGTCAAGTTAAAAATTTCGAATTCAAAGCTGGAAATCCCATTGTGGTCAAAGTGTTCTTAATACAATAAAGAACATTACTATCTATGTTCGAAAATACAGAATGTATTTTCTAGTATAAGATAGTTTCATTGTGTTAAAATGTTTTACCAATTCTCCACTTATTTTTGATTCAAAGTAACACGGACAAATGCCACCAATACTTTTTAAATTCTTTTTAAAGTTACGTTTAGAGTTTGAAAGTGCTGATACTTATTTGATAATTATAACGAGCACTCGTATCGAATTAATTTATAATATTGGCGAAATAGATCAATGGAAGATCAAATTTCGATACTAATATATTTTGAGGTTACTTCTGTCAGTGAAAGCGACTTCTCCAAATGCTTGCAGGTCATCAGCTGTTATATACATTTACATGTGAATGTATGTTAAAAATTACAACAGGTAATGAAAATCAACTCTTATAACGCTGTCAAAAGCCACCTGTTTAAGTGTGTGTATAAATAAGAAGGTAGTCTCAAAATTTTGTATACAAATTCAAAATATACCGTTTATAATTTTAAATTAATTTTATTCATTATGTCGCATATATCTTCCTAAAAATGTCACTGAAGAAGTTATTTAATACTAGTTGAGCCGGGGCTTCGCTCGGTAGCATTTACTAATGTTAGTTCTTCAAGTTTCTCCAACCCACATAACCTGCCTGTTTTTATTTATTTGCAAATAAAATATCTGAATTTGTACTGAAACTTTAGCGAGCTTTTTTATTACAGTTGACTGGACTCAAACAAAATTTCCGAGTTTTACCAGGAATTTTTGAATTTTTTTTCTTTACAAACTCCTGAATGATGATGATGCCATTAAATACATGGACCATTTCATTTTTATATATATAGAAGAAAAAGCACTAGTAATAGGATTTTCAGCTATTTTCAGGTGGCTTTTGAATATGTCCTCCTAGACTTTCATGGTTGTGTATACTAGTGCATGCTCGAGCATAAATATGTCGGTGTGTTCTTCAGTTAAAGCCGTTATTTACAATTAAACCTGCATGAACTTCCCAGCAGTTCTAGTAAACTGTCGCAACTAGTTATGTTGACACGTGCGTGATTACGATGAGAATGTCGAATAGCTGGTCACATACCAGTTACATAGAGTCACTTACCTTACGAGCTACCTAACTACTTACTTGTTCAGCTACATAACTAGTTATTTTAACATGCACAGGTACAAATTGAGCTCAAATAGTAAGTTTAAAAGACATCTCATAGACAGTCCAATGAGCGATTGCAGTACAAAAAAAAAAAAATTAAAGTCACTACACTCTAGATTACTTAGAGTAACTTAGAGGCACTTAAGTGACAACTGTCTTCATGCTAGATTACATAGGATGTATAAAGTAACCAATTGATTTCTCTCTGCACTACAAAAACACATACGTGTCAAATGACCCAAAATATGTAAATTGGAGTCAGCCAAGTGGTCAGACATTATTGAAAATTACTGTCTATAAGGGATACATTGACTACTTGCTTAACTGCTGGGGGTTGCATACATGCATTAACATTCATGTGATTTGATTATTGGAAATGTATCTGGTTGCCAATTATATTGGTTTCTTTGATAAATTGTTTATTAATTACAGTTTCATGATGCATTTGATTTAGTGGCATGAACGAAAGTGTAGAATATAAACAAAGTATACTAAAAGCGAGCATAAATGTGATTAATCTTGCATGAGAGTTTATGAAGTATTTTAAAATATTACTAAATTTTGAGTGTTCACAATTTCTGTGTAGCTTAACTCTGTCTGTATAATTATTTAAGTGTTGATATGATATAAAGGAAAGGCGCATTATTAAATAGAAAGTTAATTTTTATACATTACATTACATTACATTACATTACACAGACATGATTTAAAAAGTAGAAAACTAGTTTTTTTAATATTCAGCACTGACATAGACTGTGGAGTATTTAAGTGTTTGTTTTGATGTTTGAAATGCTCTAAATTAAGTATCCTATAACAGCCTTTAATTCAACCAATATGAATAAATTTCATATCTGATTTCACTATATAGGTACATGCAAATAAATCTGTAAGTATAAACCGATAGTCCGATATTAACAAAATTTCAGCACCATTATTTGTCTTTATTATTGCCTCTCAATCGTGATTGTCCCTACTTTTAGTACCGGTATAACCCTATAATTTTTCAGGGCATTGAGTATTCAGAAAACACTTTATTAATATTGTATTTCTAACAGAATATATAGACAGTCCAATTGAATTGCTACTAACTAAGATGTGGGTTGGAATTTGTCTCCATTCAAAAAGTTTCCTATATAGGGCTTCAGCTGGATGTTGACACTTTTTAATGTCCATGGACATTATGATCTCCTGAATTAGGTTTTTGCCATGGAGACAATTACAGTTGCAATTTAGATATCACGATGGTGATAATTGTTATTCATACTGTTGTTTTGATTGTGGTGGAATGTGTGGTCATGTCAAATATTATGAAAACAATGTCGAATACTCAAATAAACCTAGTAGCTCACTCTTTCTTAAGAAAAGCCAATTTTATTACTAGGCTGGAAAAAATAGTTTGTCAATCGACCCACTTTACTGTTCCGCTGGTTCTACCAAATTGAATGCACATTTAAACACTATCCAATATGTAGAACAAACTTTCAATTACTTTACAGAAATTATCAACACATCTATTAATTGCAACTGTTTTCCTTTTCACACCTTTAATGACAACTGCAACAGGCAATTAACAAACAGTGTTTTTGTATACTAAACAACAAACACTTATATATTTGTATACCCACCACCAAAAAGATAGGAGAATATTGATTCTGTCATTCCGTTTGTAACATATCGAAATATTAGTCGTAGAACAAAAAAGTATATATGGGGGATTTCATGTCAAGTGAACCAATTTATAAAATCGATGTCTTCCGATCGGGATGACAAGGATAATTCTTTTTGATAGTAAGTCAGACATTCAATAAGATCGGTCGAGAACTCTCTAATTAGAGACCCCCATTGTGGGACTTCATAAAATTCTATGACGATCTATACCAGTTCGTCTGTCTGCTGATGTCACTATTAATATCAGGTTAAAATTCGCCGCAAAGAATCCTAATATACGTATATATAAATGGCCGCACAGTGGTTTATATAAGATGTAAGCATCTCATAATTGATTTTTTCAAATGATTGAAATTAACTATAAATCAAGTTGTATCGTAAAGATATCTGCAATATATATTTGCAGAAATTATAGTTATTATGCCAACAGAAGTATTCGTAAATGGCGACAGAACACACTACATTCGACTTTAAAGATTAGGGGAGTTAAAATTACACCATATTCAAGGGCGTATTTTTAATATTAATAATTATTTTCTTTTAGTATTGTTAAAGGGAATCTTGTCCAGATTATATCTTTGTAATGAGCTTTGTATACATTGTTAGCAGATTTGAAATTTCTTCATTTAAAATATATAATGTTTTTTGGCTTACCTACGAAACTTTGACTAGGATTTTAACTGTTGGCGCCGTTTGCCGCCGACCTAGTTTTAACAGGGAATAAAAGTTTAACTTATTATCTAAAAGATATATCAAAATTAGCTGCCTCTTGGTGCCTATAAACTGCAAAAATGCAAAAATGCTGATCAACTCAGAAATTTAAAAAAATAATTATCAACTTTTTTGATTTGAGTTGCTTTTCATTGCTTTGATAGCTTATAAAAATTTATAAATATGTATAAAGTAAATTTAGTTCTTAACAAAAAACAGCAAAAGATGAAAATTGTAAAAGTTATTCAACTTTTCACTAACACCTTTTATAGTATTTTCTCCCTTAGTGCATATGAATAAAAAAACATAAAACTAAGTACTTATAAAAAAATGTTTGTACAATTTTTAATTTACAAGGTAAATTTTTTCGTAAAAGTTTAATAACTTTTTCAAATATAAACCGATTTTAACAAGTAATGTCCCCAAAAAATAGGTTTTCAAAGCAAAAAATGAAATAACTATTGTTGAATTTGAAAAATTACGAAAAAAAAAATTAAAAATTGCGAAGCTTTTTATAAAAACTTATACAATTTCATGAAATATGCAGACATTTATGAAAGAATAATTCGATGCCTCTCCAAAATTGTTTAAAATTTTGAAATCGGTATTAAAATATGTGAGTTTTATACAAAAACTCAAAAAAAATCAAAAATGTATTTTTAACCGTTCATAACGTTTTATTTTAATAATTCGATTTTTATGATAAAAAATACATAGCTTAAAGTCCTAACCATTCAACAAAAAAAAAAATCTTACACAAGTCCTCATACGTTCAAATGTTACAGATTTTTGATCCGAAAATGACCAAAATTTACCACAGTGGGCCGTGCTGAATTTTACGAAAGTTGGCCCATATGACCACATTCGAAAAACACATTAACCAAATAAATATCAGACAAATATCAATTTCAAACCATAATATTACGCAGATAAGTATTATATGTAAGGACTGATATCGAACAAATCTTAACATACATATACAGTCTGTCAATAAATTGTTTTCAAGACTGAAAATATTCAATATATTTCTAATTTAATTGATAAATAAAAAGAATATTTTTTTTATTTTTTGCAGATTTTTTTCTCACAATTTATCTTCTTTATTTATTTTAAAGTAGTAAGACAGAGGAAACCTACAATTCTAATTATAGTGAGGAAGAATGCAGGAAAAAATATTTTCAAAATAAAGTACTATGGAATTATATATCTATTTTTAGCGATTTGGTAACGTAATCTTCTAATATTTTGTGCGTACACCTTTACCATCAATCGCAGGTGCCAATCTGCTCGGCATCAGTTTCAGAATATCGTATGCAAGAAAAATTTGTAACCATTCTTCATTAATAGATCTAATTAACTCATTTTTATTCCAAAGGCTTTTTTTATTCAGAAAATTTCGTGTTTGGGAATCAAATCTGCACTTGTCATAAATATGATTTATGTTTTGGTTCGTTGTCATGGTATAGTTCGTATTTAAATTTTTCGTAATTTTCACGGTAAAGAAACCGAATTTTTGAGCACTAGTAGTCAGTAAACCTTTTAATGGTCATTACGTCTTCTAAAATTCTAATTTATCCCACTTGTTTACTTGAAATACAACCCCACACCATTACAGACAATTTTCTAAGTTTGGTCTTGGGTATTATATTTTTGTTTTCAAGGGCAGTCAGTATATATATTAATTCCTGTTGTTCCTATAAGGAGCATAGGGCCGTAATTGGTTTTCCCTAAACCATGTTTGGTCCACCGGGGCTGTAGAGCATTACTTTTGTTTCATCACAATAAATAACCTTTTCTACAACAGGTTAGCATCAGCTACATAAAAATATTGACCCGGAAGCTGTGAAAAAATTTTCCGCAGCTTCCGGTAAATACATTAACGAGTATAATAGTTTTCTGTTGTAAATGAAGCTGTTTCTGATAGCAATCTTATGTATCGGCCCAGCAGAATATAACACTATTACTTGTTTTATTTTCAGTCATAAACATTTCTGCACTAACTGTACAATTAACATTTTATAAATCCGTACAAAAATAATTGCCAATTAGTATCGTCTAAATGGAATTTGACAACAAAACTACATTAAATGCCGTCTCCGTTTAACGCCATGACAAACAGACATGCATTCAAACATCAAATGCTCATGCACTTGAACGTTGAAAAATGTCATCGCAAAAGGACAAATGGCATCAAAGTAAAATAAACTGGATGGATGGAAATAGACAAAGAGGCAAAGAGAAGCAGATGTCAGGTTTTAAAGTTGTCAAATGTTTGTGATAGATAAGTACACGAAACTGAGAATATTTTTGTAGCAAATGTTTTCGATGCTAATTGTTCGTTCGTTGCTTGTGTTTAAACTTGTTGTTATGACTTGTTTCACAAAATGTGTCTCATTATGTTAAATGTCAATTTGGTTGACGTTTGATAGATACAAAGGTATGATGGTTGAACATTAGCTAAATGTGTGTCTTTATTTAACTTAGTTAGCATTAAAACCTAACATAAATATACAACTATACATTTACAAGCAAAAGTTTTAATTCACATTGTTTAAGCAAAATAATAAATTTTAACTTAAACTCAAATTAATTACAGCAATTTAAAATTATGTTCACAATTACGCTTGAGCAATAAAATTACTTACTTGATTTTTTTTTATAAAGTATAAATCACTCAATATGTCAAAATATTTAATCACACAAGTTGAAGTTTGAAGAAAAAGAAGAAAAGCTCATACATGAATGTTCTTCATACACATAAATATAAGAAAATTTGTTTCAATCACTCCAAACTGACAAGTATTATCCCATTTAAACGAAAAATAAAATGATAAAAGAAAAAACTGTAAATGGTTAAAAAATACTTGAATTGAATGGCGTTTATTCAAACTCTTTGGTTGGATATTTTTATATTTTTTTTAAACTTATACATGAGATTTTACTCGTATGTTTGTTTGATGATAAATTGCTATATAATATTGAAAAATATAAAAAATGGAGAATGGAAAAATAAATGAAAAAAACAGATGAACGTTGACATGCTGGATATAAGCATAGGGTTACCAGGTAATATGGGATTATTTAACATTCAAATAAAAATTTAAACTAATTTACATTAAGATCATGTGTTGTATTGTATACAAATATTGATTAATTGCATCATAATTTTCAATATTATATTTAAAATAACCTTTGATAAGTTTTGCCTATATTTTTTAAAGAATTTTTTATTTTATTTTTCAAAATGGTCTGCTTTGAGCCCTGTGCACTTAGCCAAACGTTTCTCCAATATTTGTTTCACTTTCAAAAGATTTGTTGAGTTTATCAAAATAGTTATTTTTGTGAGATGATTTCTTTGTTGGAGTCAAATCTCTTTCCGCCGAGGCATTTGGAAACAAGAAATAGTCACTCCGGGCTAAATCCGGAGAATAGCGCAGAAGAGAGAGCATTTTGGAGCCTATTTCATGAATTTTTGCCATGGAAACTGCACACGTGTGTACCCTTTTGTGCACCCGATTGTGAGCAAACGCTGCAGCAATCATTCGGAGATCTTTCTCATACCCAAGTGATCATTTAAAAATGAAACCACTTAGCTCTGTGAGATGCTCTACGAAGCCTTGCTCGAGATTGAGTTATTTTAAGTAATATCTCAAATTTCTTCATATGGTGTTTTATTCGAATGATCTCAGTTCTCCATGGTGTTTCCGTCATGGTATTAAGAATGGTGGATAGGGCCTGCTGTATAAAACGGTATTATACAGGATGACTTTGTATTCAAAACAGTGTTTAAAAAACTAGACTACAAGTAGCAGTAGCAACAAAAAAACACAAGTAATCTAGTTAAAAAGTTAATAAAAACTCGGAGTCAATAATTACTACTACTACTGCTACCTTCACATTTTGGTAGCAGTAGTTGTAGTGGTACTAATAAAAGAAAAATTTAAAAGTAGCAGAGTAATTTATTTTCCATTGCTACCTTAAAAAAGAAAAAGTTTTGATGTAGCAGTCATTAGTTTTTTATTAATTCTGCTACTTTTAAAATTTAGTAGTAATAGAAGTAGCAGTTGAGGTAGTAGAAGAAGTAGCAGTTAAGTAGCAGTTGAAGTAGCAGCTAAGTAGCAGTTGAGGTAGCAATAAAATAAGTCAAAAATAAAAATCTTCAGCCAAAAAAGTATATTATGTGTTGTTGTTGTGAATGTATATTTGTGTAAGTTGGTCGTGTTGTAAACAAAAGTTCGGCTTTTTTGTTATACACACAAAAAACACGATCTTTCTGTTAGCAACACGAACATCTGAGACGAATAAAAACGAATAATTCTTTCAAACTCTCTCAAAACAAAAACAACACACAGTGTTTAATTCTGTCAATTTTGGTGTTATGACTGAAGATTTTCTTTTTTGACTACTTTTATTGCTACCTTAACTGCTGCATCAACTGCTACTTTATTGCTACCTTAAAAATTAAAACTCGATATAGAGCAGTAGCAATGATTTGTATTTTTATGCTACTACTCCATTTACAATTCATGTTTTATTACTACTGCTCTGTTAAGAGTTTTATATTTTGAAGGTAGCAGTAGTTTTAAAAAAACAAGAACAAGAACAAGAAAACGCTACTGCTACTGCTACCGCTACCGCTACATACACTTTTTTGAAGCAGTAGTTGTAGCAACAGTTAAAAATTTGTTAGTTATCGTAGCTTTTTAAACACTGATTCAAAACTTAATTTCGATTGCGCGTTGACTAGCAACAGCAATCTCATATGAAGCCTCTAGGGATCTATATGCCAAAATCAAGTAAGAAGTCTTTCCATGTAATTCGATCAGAAAGTTGGTTATGTGACAGATTGAAAGTTTTCTAAGTGTGAACTCAAGATGTTTACTTTCGAATTAGTTTACTCATACTAGCAAGTATTTTAGCAACGTCTCCACCAACATGTCTGAGATAATGATACAGTTCTCTAGATACTGAAATAAGTATGGACTTGTAATCTACAAATGTAGAAAACATTATCGGATATAAGTTAAAGTGTTGAACCGAGAAAACTTTCCTGCTCACCGCAAATTTAGTCACATAATCACTATACTTTAGTAATGAGTACAAGGAGACTGCATCGTATGTATAAGACTTTTCTGCTAACTTTTTCAATGGAAGTACAGACGAAGTAAGATCCGAGTTATAGGCATTTCAAAATTGAAATTTTAAAATTTTGCCAAGCTTTTTTAAAAATATAGCGCGTAATTGAAATTTTTTGTTAGTTAGACAACTAAATTGTTAATAACATACAAAAGATTTAGAACAATATCAATTATGGATCCAAAAATATATAAATATACAATTTAAAAATTTAAAAGATATTAGATTTTTGCTGTTTTTTGGGCGAAATAGTGACTTAATTCTTTTTTTATTAAAAAATACTTTCTTTAAGACCATATAAGAATTTTATATTTTTCTGTAAGGTATCTTTACGGAGAACGTTTTGGTATAAAAGGCATGTCCAATTTTTCGAATATGTCGCACCTAGGCTCTTTGGAATTTGACCTATTTTTATTAAATTTAAAATTTGGCCTACATGTTTTAAAATCCAAAAGCTGGTATTTGCAAAACTTTATGTTCCTCAGAACTATAAAATTTGATAAGTGATAAGTTGAAATTGATAAGTGTAATTTGAAAAGTTTATTTTTATATTCTCTTTGCAATTGCTGTTCCACGTAATTCATTCGACGAAGGAGTAGACGCGGCTATAACAAAAAATTATAGAGACCGAGTTAATTTTTCAAGACTACAAAACTTTAATTAAAAAAATAAATTAAAAATAAAAAAAAAAAATTGGAAAAAATTAAAAAATAAATTTTGAAAAAAAAATATAAAAAACTTTTTTTAAAAAACTTCAAAATTAATTTTGAAAAAAAAATTTTTACATAAAATTTTTGTCACTAAAAAAATTAAAAAAAACGAAATTTAAAAACATTTTTAAAATTTTTATTTCAAAGTATCATTTAAGGTATTTACAGACGGCAATACTGAGTATTAATATTTATCAAAAATTCAAGTATCATAATACAATTTCATCGTCTAAACAAAATTTGTATTAGATTTTCAAAAAATACGAATGATTTTTTTGATTTACGGTCGGTATTCAAAATATGTAAAACAATTTAAAAACTTTTTATTTTCACATGTATCGGTTATTTTCGAAACGATTTCTTGACTTACCGAATGATTTCAATAATATTTTAAATTTGAAAAGTGTTAATACTCAGTATTGCCGTCTATAAATACCTTAAGTGATACTTGTGTTTTTTTGATTCTAATTAGAATATCAGTAATATCGTGAAACCTAAAATATAAAAATAACATATTTTGGTTAGATATTAATTAGGAGACGCATCCTAATTAAACAGCACATCGATCTTGTTTTAAATTCCAGGAACAAAATGTTTAAAATCATTTATAGAAAATTGTAATCCGTAGATTTCAACAAATACGATATCTATACATTTTTTATATGTTTTACTTACTGATATTTCAATATGCAAGTAATTGATCGATCATACCTGAGAAGTAAAAGAAATCGTGTATTATTAAAATGTATTTTATTGTCAAATAAAGTTATTTGTTCGAATTTCCGGCAACCATCAAACGCGAGGGGTTTATTAATCTGGCCTTCCGCTTGCAACATATCAAAATATTGGCAAACGTGCTAATTCCATTTTTGATGACAATTTAGATATTAATACAGAATGTTACCATAAGTAAAAACGCATTGTTTGCTTAGAAAACATCAATGCTTTAATATGGTTTTATAAAGTGTTTACGCACAACACGCAAACGCAGAAAAAAGTACTATGTATATAGTTTTCTTTAAATGATAATACCATTTGCACGAGAGCTCTTGATCCATGCAGCAAAGTAAATTAAAATTATTTTTATAACCTACACCACCATAGTGAGGAGGGTATAATGCGTTTGTGCCGATGTTTGTAACACCCAAAAATATTAGTCTAATACCCACCTTAAAGTATACCGATCGACTTAGAATCTCTTTCTGAGTCGATTAAACGATGTCCGTCTGTCCGTCCGTCTGGTCGGCTGGCTGGCTGGCTGTCCATGTAAACCTTGTGCTCAGAGTACAGGTCGCAATTTTGAAGATATTTCGATAAAATTTGGTTCAAATTATTTTTTCGGCTCAAAGACAAAGCCTATTGAAACTGGCTGAAATCGGTCCACTATTTCACCTAGCCCCCATACAAATGTACTCCCGAAATTGGACTTTATCGGTCATAAATGTTTAATTTATATATGTTGTTAGCAGAGAAAAATATTTCGTGTGTTGTTTGTATGAAATGTAATAAAGAGAATGAAAATTTTTATTTTCAATTTGATTTAAAATAAAAATACATACAGCTAAAAATTATTTCAATATAATTTTACAACAAGTATTTTTATAACAAGTAGATGAATGAATAATTATATAACAAACTACATTATTTTCAACACTTCCACTTTTGTTTCAATAATTATTCATCCATTAACATTACTAATATTTAATAATTTCTTCAGGTTATTAAAATTTTGCTTTGACAAAGGCTTTGTAAAAATATCAGCTAGTTGTTCTGATGTTGATATATATTGTAACTGGAACTTTCTGTTTTCATATGATTCACGAATGAAATGAAACTTTACTTCTATGTGCTTAGTTCTTTTGTGAAATTGTGGATTCTTAACAAGTTTGATAGCACTCTGATTATCCAAATACAGAATAGGAGTTTGTATATTGTCACCGAGCAAATCATTTAGTAACCTCTGTACCCAAATAAGTTCCTTAACGCTTTCACATGCTGCCATATACTCAGCTTCTGTAGTTGAAAGAGCTATTGTCTGTTGCTTTCTAGATGACCATGAGATCGTACCACCTGACAACATCAAAACGTAGCCACTAGTTGAATGTCTTGTCTCAGTATCCCCAGCATAATCAGAATTTAGAAATAAGTTATCAGTTTTAGTAAAAACAATTCCTTCATCAATAGTCCCTTTTAGGTATTTAAAAATACGTTTTATTATTACAATATGTTCCTCATTATAAGAATCCATAAAACGACTTGCATATGATACTGCGAATGCAATATTGGGTCTTGTAACTATAGCTAGATACATCAAAGATCCAACAGCTTCCCTATAGGGGAACTTTACTTTGTTTGATGCTACACTTGTTGTCTGAACATATTCAGCTGGTATACTCACAGGCTTAGCATCTTGCATATTAAATTTCTGTAATATTTTCTTTATATAAGAGGTTTGACGAACTGTAATCTTGCCTGGTTCTTGAAATATTTCCATGCCTAGATAATAGAGTGAATTAAATACTTTTATGTCGAATTCACCTCTCAAGCAATTAATGAGCTCTTCTGCTGTTTCCTTAGATTCTGAAGCGATTATACCATCATCAATGTAGATAGCCAAAATTATTTTCTTGCTGTCAATTTCGCCAATAAAAACACACGAATCTGCATCACTAACTTTAAAATTGAATTTCTTCAAAATTTCTGTGAACCTTTTATTCCAGCATCTGGATGCTTGTTTCAGACCATAGAGGCTTTTATTAAGCTTGCAAACTTTATCGCTTCCATCGGAATATCCAGTTGGTTGATGCATAAAAATCTCCTCATTTAGGTATCCGTATAAGAACGCTGTCTTTATATCAAATTGAGTTAAACTATAGTTAAGTGATGCAGTCAAGGCCAAAATTGTTCTAATAGACGTAAATTTTGCTACCGGACTAAATGTCTCCTCATAATCTATTCCTTGTTTTTGAGTAAAACCTCGAACTACCAGCCTCGCTTTGTAGCGTACTACATCACCTTCTTGGTTTCGTTTAATTTTATATACCCATTTATTAGATATAGCTTTCTTCCCTTTTGGCAACATTACTAGACTCCACGTACCATTACTCATAAGGGATTCATACTCCTCATTCATGGCATTCTTCCACTGTGTTCTAAGATTACTATTAATTGCTTCTTCATAATTTTGTGGTTCATCGTAATCTGCTACTAATGCACAATTAATCTCACTAACTTCTACGTTTTGCTTTCTTGATCTTAAGTTATAACGACTGCCTGGAATATCTTCATTATTTGGACCATTTACATCTATAACAGTATCATTTTGCACTATTGTTGAATCATGAACATTGGAACTTTCTATATTTTCTACAACACCATTTTCGGCATCTTCAAATTCATCATTTGAATCAATTATTGGCACTAATGCAGAAGCATCTTCTAATGTAGGTTCATTCTCCCTCTCAATGTTATGATTTGTACAATTCTCAACCTCTGGTGCTACTATTATTTGTTCAGTTTCCCTAATAATGACATTTCGTGAAATTTCTATACGATTTTCTTTAGGTATCCAGATACGATAACCTTTACAGTTTTCTTGATAGCCCACAAATACACCTTTCTTGGATTTGGGGTCTAATTTCTGACGTTTTTGCTGCGGGATATGAACATATGCATCAGATCCAAATACTCTAAGAATGGATATATTAGGTACTTTATCGAACCATAATTCAAATGGGGTTTTATTTTTCTGTGGACTTTTTCCTGTTCTATTCAAAGTAAAAACTACGGTATTAACTGCCTCTCCCCAGTAATTTAGATTAAGACCCTTACTATGTATCATAGATCTAGCTGCTTCGACTACAGTTCTCATATCGCGCTCGGCTCTACCATTGTGTTCTGGTGTATATGGTGTAGATTTTTGGTGTACTACCTTATATTTACGTAAGATATCACTTACTTCTTTATTGACGTACTCCGAGCCATTATCTGATCGTAATGTTTTTACCTTCTTGCCAGTATCTGCTTCCACTTGATCTAAATATCTTGAAATTACTTGAGAAACATCCGATTTTGCCTTGATGCAATACACGTAACGATAGTTGGAATAATCATCACGAAAAACAACCATAAAACGAGCACCACCAATTGATTTTACTTGCATCGGTCCGCAAAGATCAGTGTGTACTAAGTCTCCAACATCTTTTGCTCTGTTACTACTTTCTGGAAATGGCATTCTATGCTGCTTACCCATTACACAGCCCTCACAAAAGAAATCACTGCCAGCATATTTTACATTTTGAAGAGTTAATATTTTCTTAACGTGTTCTTTATCTTGATGACACATTCTTCCATGCCAAGTTTGCAAGGAATTGACTTCAACAGCAATGTTTGAACTATGAGTATGTTCATTCACCTGTATAAATAGCTTGAAAAGTCTTGAATTTTCTCTTTGGCCTTTAAGACACACCTGGCCATCACGTCTAAAACCACATTCATGTCCATTTGCTTCTAGAGTATATCCCTTGTCCAAACATGCATTTGTTGAAAAAAGATTTAGTTTTATGTTTGGAACATATAAAACATTTGACAGGAATTTTGAATTCCAGACCTTACCATCATATGCTTTAACATAAATATCACCTTTACCAACGGCTGGTATAATATCTCCATTTCCAACTCGAATACTCTGAGGGGTTTCAAATTGAACATAATTCTGGAACCACTCTTTCTTGTACGACATATGTTCACTTGCACCAGAATCCGCAAACCATGTATTTTCTTCGGAAGTGTCAACAAATAAACGTTCGCCAATAAAAGCTTCACCACTGTTGTTGCGATTTCTATTGGGACAATCACGCTTCCAATGCCCAAATTGTTTACAAATAAAGCATTTACCTTTGGAATTCTTGTTTTCTTGATTTTGTTGACTGTTACTGAACTTTTTATTACCACGTTTTGCTACAAAGGCTTCAGATTTTAACGGTTGAATGCCCAATCTTGATTCTTCCATACACAATCTCGATGTTAAATTCTTCAATGTTCGTTCACCCTTATCTGTTGCTTCCCACGAAGAAAAGAAATGCTTGTATTCATTTGGCAGAGTCATCAAAATCTTCGTTATTAGCATGTTATCCGTAATTTTTTCACCTAGATCCTCTAATTGCTTTGCCAACTTTTGCAATTTTGAAATATGCACAGATATCGAATCTTCAGAGGCTTTTTCGTATTGGAAAAATTGCTGCTGCAGTAAATGTATAGAAGTTTCTGATTTCTGCTCGTATACGTTTTCCAGAGCTGACCACATATCTGCCGATGAATCACAATTCATAACATGAAGCATTGGTTCCTCACCCATAGACACGACCAACGTTTTCTGAGCTTTTGCATCCAAGGAATTCCATTTATTTATCTCAGCAATATCTTGTTCAGGCTTCTTTGTAATTCCGCTTACTATTTCCCAAAGGTTACTAGCACGTAGCACCACCTTTATCTGGAATTTCCACAAAGTCCAGCCTTCCGAACCTTCTAGCTTAGAGATCTTGAAATCCTCCATTTGTACCAACAATAAGCTTCTCAATTAACTATTATAACGAAATGACTATTCTTTCAAAGTTATGGATCTGGGCCCATAACCTGTTAGCAGAGAAAAATATTTCGTGTGTTGTTTGTATGAAATGTAATAAAGAGAATGAAAATTTTTATTTTCAATTTGATTTAAAATAAAAATACATACAGCTAAAAATTATTTCAATATAATTTTACAACAAGTATTTTTATAACAAGTAGATGAATGAATAATTATATAACAAACTACATTATTTTCAACATATGTATCTCCAAAAATTCCGCTCCAAATAAGTTTTATATTCACAAAATTCATGTCACCAAATTTTGTTACGATCGGTCCATAATTAGTCATAGCTCCCATATAGACCAGCTTCCGAAAATTACTTTAACGTGCATAAATCGCTTAAAAATGTTGGTACACACACAAAATTCAACATAGTTAACTTTAATAGAGACATAAATCACACGACCTAATTTCATGGAGATCGGTCCATAATTGGTCATAGCCCCCATATAAGGCCCACTTCCGAAAATCACTCAAAAATATAAATTATTGAAATTTTAAAAGAAAATGTTTTTGCTCTTTTACTTAGTGCAGGGTATTATATGGTCGGACTTGACCGACCATACTTTCTTACTTGTTTAAAATTGAAATTAAATTTTTATTTCTGAATATCTTTTAATAAAATGTTTGCAGTTACATATCGATGGCTTAATATAAAAAAGGCGTAACTCGATTTTTTGATACTTTACAGGAGAAGAAAAAACTTAATAAAATCCATACAATTTTAGACACAAAAAAAGTTTTAATGCAATTTTTAATAAGAAGAGACATCACATTTTATTTCACATTTAAAATATTTTTTTTTATTATTTTAATAAGTCATTTAATATAACCTTTTTCATTGATATTTAAAAAAAAAAAAAAATTAGTTACGCCTTTTTATATTAAGCTATCGATATATAAAAAAAAATTTTAAATTTCTTATCAGGAATCCCGCAATTTCCAAAACTGTTTCGAATATGGGATTTTTTTGGTTATAATATCCATACCAGGGTCGGGGTTATCGGAATCCTTTACAAAATAATTAAGAACATATTGGACCATCTAAAATGGGTTAATATATTTTGATATCGACCATGAGATTTGAGCAATGTTAACATTTCAAATAGTATAAATTCCTTATGAATTTTATTAAATAATTTTTAAATAACAAAATATTTTTTTCCTCAGAAAAATACCGAAAAATCGCCTTTTCAAAATTTTTTTAAATTCATATAACTTTGGATGCAGCACCCTATATTGAGTAAATGAGCAAAAACCCTTTTCTCTTAAAATTTCAGTAAATAATTTATTTTCGTGAGTGCTTGTATGGGATCTATGACCAATTATGGATCGATCGTTTGAAGTTTCTTCGCGTAATTTAATTTTGTATTAAACTTAAACTAGTAATTTTTATACCCTTCAGCTTCGTGAGAAGGGTATATATAAGTTTGTCATTCCGTTTGTAATTTCTACATTTTTCATTTCCGACCCTATAAAGTATATATATTCTGGATCCTTATAGATAGCGGAGTCGATTAAGCCATGTCCGTCTGTCTGTCTGTCTGTCTGTCTGTCTGTCTGTCTGTCTGTCTGTCTGTCTGTCTGTCTGTCTGTCTGTCTGTCTGTCTGTCTGTCTGTCTGTCTGTCTGTCTGTCTGTCTGTCTGTCTGTCTGTCTGTCTGTCTGTCTGTCTGTCTGTCTGTCTGTCTGTCTGTCTGTCTGTCTGTCTGTCTGTCTGTCTGTCTGTCTGTCTGTCTGTCTGTCTGTCTGTCTGTCTGTCTGTCTGTCTGTCTGTCTGTCTGTCTGTCTGTCTGTCTGTCTGTCTGTCTGTCTGTCTGTCTGTCTGTCTGTCTGTCTGTCTGTCTGTCTGTCTGTCTGTCTGTCTGTCTGTCTGTCTGTCTGTCTGTCTGTCTGTCTGTCTGTCTGTCTGTCTGTCTGTCTGTCTGTCTGTCTGTCTGTCTGTCTGTCTGTCTGTCTGTCTGTCTGTCTGTCTGTCTGTCTGTCTGTCTGTCTGTCTGTCTGTCTGTCTGTCTGTCTGTCTGTCTGTCTGTCTGTCTGTCTGTCTGTCTGTCTGTCTGTCTGTCTGTCTGTCTGTCTGTCTGTCTGTCTGTCTGTCTGTCTGTCTGTCTGTCTGTCTGTCTGTCTGTCTGTCTGTCTGTCTGTCTGTCTGTCTGTCTGTCTGTCTGTCTGTCTGTCTGTCTGTCTGTCTGTCTGTCTGTCTGTCTGTCTGTCTGTCTGTCTGTCTGTCTGTCTGTCTGTCTGTCTGTCTGTCTGTCTGTCTGTCTGTCTGTCTGTCTGTCTGTCTGTCTGTCTGTCTGTCTGTCTGTCTGTCTGTCTGTCTGTCTGTCTGTCTGTCTGTCTGTCTGTCTGTCTGTCTGTCTGTCTGTCTGTCTGTCTGTCTGTCTGTCTGTCTGTCTGTCTGTCTGTCTGTCTGTCTGTCTGTCTGTCTGTCTGTCTGTCTGTCTGTCTGTCTGTCTGTCTGTCTGTCTGTCTGTCTGTCTGTCTGTCTGTCTGTCTGTCTGTCTGTCTGTCTGTCTGTCTGTCTGTCTGTCTGTCTGTCTGTCTGTCTGTCTGTCTGTCTGTCTGTCTGTCTGTCTGTCTGTCTGTCTGTCTGTCTGTATGTCTGTCTGTCTGTCTGTCTGTCTGTCTGTCTGTCTGTCTGTAAAAAAAAATTTTAATTTAAAAAAAAAAAATTAAAATAAATTTTTTTCCAAAAAATGTAAAAAAAACAACTAAAAAAAATTAAATTTTGTTTACCTAAAAATATTTAAAATTTTGAAGTATAATTTGGTGAAGGGTATATAAGATTCGGCACAGCCGAATATAGCACTCTTACTTGTTTGTATATAAAATTTATTTATAGAACAAAATTTATGGATATCTATACATCATTTATGACTGATAAACTACTGATAAACGTATTTTGAAATGTATTTTTTTTTAAGGACGTAGTTTTAAAGTGGCATATTTTTGAAAAAAAAATTAAAATTAACTTATCTAAACAAAAAAATATAGCTCGGAAAAAATGTGGATCAAATTGTTCCTAATATTTGCAGTCCTATTAAAATTTTGATATAAATATTAGTTTTAGAAACTCAATGAATATGTAATAAAATCTTTATTTATTAACGAAACTCAATGAAATTTTCAGCGTTTTTTAAGTTTCTCATTCTAAATAACAAGGTGTAAAAAACCTTGTCAAAAGGTCCTAAAAATTGGATCGAAAATCCCAAAAATTGTATTTTTTACAATTTTGCCTATAGGGTCCACATTTCCTTCGGGGCTGGGAAAATACTTTAGGGATAAATAGGCGTAGGGCGGACATGTTCGAAAAGTAGGACATGTTTTTTATATCAAAATGTTCTCCGTAAAGAAACTTTATAGAAAAACACAAAATTATTATATGTTCTTAAAGATAGTTGTTTTTTAGTAAAAAAAAGAGTTAAGTCACCTTTTTGTCCAAAAAACAGCAAAAATTTACTATGTTTTAATTGAAAATCGGTTAGTTTTGGACTCGTAATTTATATTGCTCTGAAATCTTTTGTATGTTGTTGGTAATTTAGTTGTCTAACTAACAAAAAAATCGAGTCCATTCAGTCCAAAAGTGCGTCCTATATTTTTAAAAAAGCGGACCAAGGTATGGCAAAATTTTAAAATTTCAATTTTGAAATGCCTATAACTAGGAAATTATAAGAGATAAATAGCACACGCAAGCATGTTTTTTCAAGATCTAGCCGAGCGCTTTCCAAAAATATAAAATAATATAAAATATGAAATCGAATTTTACATGTCTAAGGTACCCTACCATACCCTACGGCGGCCCTGGAGCATTTGTAGGGCCCATTTTAATAACTTAAACTCGAATACTCCTTGGCTACCAATTCAAATTTTATCCCGATCGGACCAGCCGTTTAGAAATGCCTGATTTATTTCCAAAAAATTACGATTCTGCCCCACTGTGCAATCCATTGACACATTTTCTTTAATTTTGTTATTTGTATTGTTTCATTGATATGAAAAATTACAGCTGGCAGCCCTTTCAATAAATTTAAAAAAATAAATGCTTCAACAGAACAACTAAAAAAGAATTAACCTTCAAAATACATTGAGTTTAAAACATTGACACAGTTATTTATCAAGTGCAGAGAGTTCGAGCTAGCTTTCAAAATATCATAACTACATGTTTTTATAACCATGCCAAATAAATTCAAGAAAAACATTGCTCTAGCTTAAGTTCAATAAACTAGAACAGTGCGATATTAAAACAACATTTCAATTATAAAAAGTGTAAATAAATGAAGAATTATGTGTATGCTTTTAAAATGATTTATGAGAAATAGTAAAAAGTATGAAAAACGTCATACGAATATATGTAGTACATAAATCATCAACATTCCCGTAGAAATGTCTTTACATACCAACACAACACTTCTACTTTAATATATACACATGTATGTATGTAGACAATAAACTAACATCAATTTTCATTAAATATTCACTCGATTTATTTTATAACACATCCTTGTTGTTAAAGAATTTCAAAAACTTTTACAAACATTGTTCTTGGTTACTCTTGCATATTTATGCAGAGAGAGACATAGAGATCCCAAGAATGCAATTTTGCTTATTGGTACTCGAATCATTATTACTGTTTTCATTTTATTGTTAGGTTCTTACTAGGGTTGTCATTAGAATACAAATTATTCGAATAATCAATGTAAAATAGAAAAAAATGACACTTTATAATAATCGAATAAATTTATATTCAAGCTAAAATTTTATTAAATTTCGAATAACACAATATTTTACAAATTGGATCACTCGAAATGGAAAAACTTTTATTCTATCAAAATTTAACTCGATTAATGGACAACCCCAGGTTTTACTCATATTCTCTGTATCTGTCTTCATTTAAAGGTGAACAAACCCAGGAAACATTAAGTTTTCATATTAAATTGATACTGATTGCGTATCAAACTCAATCTCGGATGTAAAACGTTTGAAATTAATTTGATAACAGTTTGAGGAAAATGTCCCTTTTCACAAAAAGAAGGCTTGAGAAATACCTTAATTCTCAAATTGTTCTCGAACTTTATTCTGATGTATTATCAATATATCAATTGCTATTTGAAAATACGCTATTTTAAGGTTTCGAATGAATATATTTTAAAAGAAAAACAATTTTGAAAATACAAATATTGAGGAAGGGTTTAATTTTAAAATATATATGTATGTATTTAATTTGTCACCAAACTTAAATGTTTACTGTGTACATATTTGTGGGAGTTAGTGCATGAGTGTGGATATTTTCTTAAATATTCATATATAAAATTCATACATATTTAAATTGCATTTCTTTCATTGCTGGATGGCTACAGTAATAAAGGGAGAAAATATTAAGTAAAAAAAGGAACCCACTTTTTTATTATTCCATTAAAGATGTTGTACGGGAAGATTGGTGAAGGGTAAAAGGAGATACAAATCTTTTTATTTCAATAAAAATGTAAAGGAACTTATATAAGGCGACCTACCAAGTAAGACAATGCAAACAAAAATTAAGCCTTTCGTAAGCCTTACAGTGTAATATGCAGCGCAAGTGCTACAGCACACAGTAATATGCAGCGCAAGTGCTACAGCAAAAAGTGGAAATAAATCTGTAACTTCTAAACGAATTGCCCGATTTTAATAAAATTTCCCGTGGCTATAGATGAGGTGTTGATAAGTTTAAGTTTTGAATTTGGGCTTATAACACCAAGGGGGCGGTGCCACAATGCCCCAAAGTGGGGCACCTCGGGTATATCAAAAATTAAAAATGATGCCAAATTTTTGTTTGCGATCCGATTTGAAAGATTTTTATATATATGGAATCTACTAGATCTACATTAATTAGACTACGGGAAAAGAAAAGATATACATATTATATATCACCTTGTAGGAAATTATGTCCTCTTTTAAAAAATGTACAAAATTTTTAAGAATTCCAAAAAAAATAAAAGAAGACTTTTTTCAAAAATATGGGAATAAAATATTATAGCTGATTTTTTTGAAAAATTTTAATTTTTAAAATGCAATAAAAGTTTTGTTTATGAATCGTTTTTAATGAAATTTTACACTTTCGATCCAAATCCAAAATTGAAAAAGATATTTGTGAATAGTTAACGACAATCCCACAATTCCCAAAAAACTTTCCAAAAATCCCAAAATTGGGATTTTTGATTTATTGAAGGCACCAAGCTGGGGGCTATGAAATCCCTTTGTACAATATTGAAGAACATATTGGAACATACAAAACAGGTCTTAATTTTTTGAAAGCCGCTATTAGATTTGAGAAAATGTTGTCTAAAGTTGAAATTTATATAAAAAATAGGTCTATTCGGAAGGCTCTGGACCACGTAATAATACGAATTTTGATATTATTTTGCTTTTATAACATTTCACGAAATGTTGTCTTTCAGAAAAATATAAATACACTATTTATCTTTTTCTTATTTTCTGTATAATTTAAAATTAATGTAGTACTTTTTTCGAAAAAAAAGTTTGAATGCACATAACGTTTGACTCAGTAGATGTTTTTAAACAATTCTTTCATACTATTATTAATACATGTCTTGTTAATTCAAAAATTAATTATATTTCAAGAAAATCGAGATAGAATTGGATCCGTTATTAGCAAAAAACCTGACCAAGGTAGGTAAATAAAATAAAATTTTACTTTTCAAATGCGAATAACTCGTAAACTATAAGAGAATATATATGTTTTTTGTAGATCTCCTCTAGTAGATTCCATATATATAAAAATCTTCCAAATCGGATCGCAAAATAAAATTTGGCATCATTTTTAATTTTTGATATACCCGAGGTGCTCCACTTTGGGGCATTGTGGCTCGGCCCCCCCTTGGTGTTATAAGCCCAAATTCAAAACTTAAACTTGACACTTGACCATGCTGTAGTGCAGTGAAATAATTTGAAAAAAATCACTAAACAAAACCAAATATATTCTGGATCCTTATAGATAGCGGAGTCGATTAAGCCATGTCCGTCTGTCAGTCTGTTGAAATCATTCTTCCGAAGCCCCCAAATAACTTACGTACACGATTCATACATCAATATCTCCAGAATTCTTCCATTCTTCACAAATGGCTGAGATTTTTGACCTATATCTAGATTACATATAATGATAGATATTTCAAAGACCTTTGCAACGACGTATATAAGACCATAGTAAGTCGGACCTACAATGGGTCAAAATCAGAAAAAATATTTTTTAACCCAATTTTTTTTTCACCAAAAGTTTTTTTTTCGCTAAATATTAAAAAAAAAATTAAAAAGCCAAAAAAATTTAAATTTAAAAAAAAATAAAATTAAAAAACAATTCGAAAAATTTTTTTTCCAAAAAAAGAAAAAACTACTTTGGAAAAAAAATTGCTGTTTACCTAAAAATATTTAAAATTTTTGTTTTGAAGTATAATTTGGTGAAGGGTATATACGATTCGGCACATCCGACTTGTTTTATATAATTTTGTTGAAACGTGAAGAACTTATAATGTTGTTGAATAAACTTTCCACCAGGGACTTCCGTATTGAAACTATTTTATTTCGAAATTTGTATTAAACAATTCCAATGCTCGATTTCTCAAAATAATAACAATTTCAAATAGCTGGAAATATCGAATATTGTTGTAATTTACTTCACAAACACGTAAATTATTATTAATTTTCCCTGAAATATTGGAAACTAGAAATTAGATAATTCTTAGCTCAATAAATTAGAAATGCAATTACCAAAAATAGGTTATATAAATTTAGCTGAAATATAATTTGAATTACTTAAGGATGTTTTTTAGATTACAAAAGTATATGTATTTCGTTTATATGTGTTAACTCCCGAATTGGAGGTGTCATTTATAAAGAAATTCTGTTTACACCATAAAATAGCCAAATTAAAAAATCTGATATCAAAAAAGCTTTAGCGACAAAAAAGCTTTTAAACATTAAAATTTTTTTGTAAACAAAAATTTAAAAGGAAAAGTCTTAAGATTTCTTAAGATAAGCGAAAAAAGTCCATTTTAAAAAAAAAAACTCGACAAACTTTTTCAAAAACTTTTTTTGTATGTAACTCAAGACATACAGTTTTTGATATATGTATATTAGGGATATAACTATTGACAATTTTTGCAAATATGCGAATTGGCATAGCATAGTCGGATAGAGCATTAAAAAATATGAAAAACCACGGTATTATTTTTTCGCGGTTGTTAAAAAAGTTCACGCACCTAACGCAATAAAGTTTTTCATTAAATTTTTTCAATTATTTTGAAAAACAATATATTTTATTTTAATAATAACTGCGGACTACTTCAAAAGATAATTTTTAAATAAGGGACGTATCCCTCACACTTCCAAAAAAAAAAAATTTTAATTATTTATATAATTTTTCAGAGAAAAAAAAATGTGGTTTATTTTAGAAATTGGTGTTGGTGCGTGATTCCAAATGACCTAAAAAAATGATTTTCATTACTTATACAACATTGGCCATCACGTTGTGGTATGCCAAAAATAATGCGAAAATTAGTTATATGCCTAATGTATATCCCACTCACATTCCACAAAGCTCCAAAAATCTTCTAAAGAAATGGATCTAAGCTTTTGTGCAAAAAATAAAAGTGTTTTAGATATTGCAAAAAAAAAGTCAAAAATTGTATGTTTTGAGTTACAAAATATTCATTTTGATAGATATCCAACTTGCAACCCACTAAGCCACCAAATAGGTCTTCAAGGAAAAGATCTGAACTTTATTTTGAGAAAAAAATGGCCCATTTTGAAAAAAATTCAAAAAAGTTTTTGATTTCGGAAAAAAAATTTCAAAAATTTTTTATTTTTTTTTTTGAAAGATTGAAGAATAGCTATCTAAACTATTTGGGACACATTTTGCTAAGAACAATAGGTTGGATGAGAAAAACCACCTATTTGGCCAAAATATCAAATTTTAACCCCTCAGAGAGTTCTATCCAATATGACTAACCTTGGTTCACTTAACATGAAATCCTCCATATATATATTTGTAGGGTTTTTAGTAATTGATTTGAAACTTAATTTTTGCAAATAAAATTAACGGAGCAGAAGATTTTTCTGCTTGGAGATCTGTAGTTACTATTCCATATATGCAAAAATGTTTTTTTTGGAAACGCAAATTTAAACATTCTTAACTCAGTCATTATTTAAGCGATTTTAAATTTCTAAACGACATTAAAAAGGTCTTTTCAATATATGTATATACTTTCACTATTCTATTAAGATTAATATGTAGAGATTTCTTTTCAGATCTTCTTTTTAAAAAGCAGTAATCTTAATGCCAGTATCCTTCTGAGTAAAACAACATTTAATTTGCTTAAATCGTATAAAAATTTACAATTTGCTCTTCATAAAATAAAATTCAAATAAATTTTTGGAATAATAATTTGTATTATTTTCAAATATAAGCTGTAAACATAGGTATGAGTTGGGCAAAGTTGGTTATATTTTCAATGAAATTGCTTATTGTTGAAATACCTAAATAAGAACATAAACCGATAACCGGGCAACCGGGCAACCGTGAACAACCTTAATATTTCATTTGAGAAATACATATAAATTTTAAGAATACCTTTAAAGTGTCAGTCATAAATAAGGCGAGTATTGTTTTCATGCTACATATGTTCTTACTTAAACATTCTTAGCCTTAGGGATTTTGACAATATATATTTAGTTTTTTGAGAATTGAAATACATATCTAGTTAATAATCTATGGTAACAGTTTAAATGAAATTTACTTTCTTTCTTAACCAACATCAAAATGGAAACACACAGTCACAAATTGTTTGCATGTTTGTGACTATGTGTCTGTTTGACTGTCTTTCTTATACACAATTTATATATTAAATAAAATTTGCATACGTTTGCATTATTATCTAAGGAGCCATCAAAAGGTTAAATGCATAAAGTACACATAAACACATACGGACTCATATACACACCCTTAAACAATTGTTATATATGAAGTAGGGTGACCTTTATTTTGCACTCTTCCGGCTTTCGATGCTCCTAAGTTCTAAAATTGTTTTCCATTATCTAAAAAAAAATGCTGAACACATTTTTAGAAAAATCAAGTATTATTTTCGAACAAATTTCGAACATTGAAATGTTGAAAACAGAAATCGAAGTAAAAATAGTTTTTAAATTTTATTTTACAGATGTTATAGTATAAAAATTGTTTGTCATCGATAACCCATTATAAATTGATACCAAACAAAATCACAAAATTGTATACATATCCAAAATCCCAAAAAAAACGAAATATCAAAAAATTTAAAAAAAAATCGTAAGAGCCAGTTTTTGACTTCGTATTTAAATATGAATAATATTTAAGTTCTTTTTAAATACGAAAATGAGTTTCTCAGTGCTTTTTTAAATGATACTTAAATGGCCAACGTTGGCCATTTAAATTATATTTAAGTTTCATAAACTACCATATGTTTTTGACGCTGACTTTTGTTGTTTGTTTTTTTTTCACTCTATTGTAATGGATTCCGATGAGGGGCAATTGGAGCTTCTTTTGTGCATTTTCCTACCAATAATTTTATTGTTTAATAAACTTTTATTTCTTACTAGCTGACCCGGTGCGCTTCGCCACCCCAATTAGAAGAAAGAAATAGTACTATTAAGTCTCCTGCTCACTCGGGTCCATATAATCTTTATTTCATGTTTCTAAATTCATTGGTGAAGAAATTACTAAAAGTACCATTCGAATAAAGAAATAGTACCAAAAAGTCTACCCCTAGAATACTAACTCACTTAGGACCATATATGTTTAATTTCATGTTTCTAAGTCCATTGTTATAGAAATTTCAAAAAAGTACCATTAGATTAATGAAAAAGTACATGAAGTATCCCCTTGAATTTTCACTCACTTAGGACCACATATACTTGTAGTTTCCCACTCACTCGGTTCCATATAAGCTTTATTTCAGGGTTCTAGGTTCATTGGTGAAGAAATTACAAAAAGTACCATCAGAATAAATAAAAAGTACCAAAAAGTCTCCCCCTAGAATTCTCACTCACTTAGGACCATGTATGCTTAATTTCATGTTTCGAAGTCCATTATTATAGAAAATTAAAAAAGTACCGTTATAATAAAAAAAAGTACCATGAAGTATCCGCTTGAATTTTCACTCAATTAGGACCATATACGCTTAATTTCATATCCATTATAATAGAAAATTCAAAAAGTACCATTAGAATATTGAAAAAGTACCAAAAAGCAGCCACTTGTGGATTCCCACCCACTCGGGCCCATGTAAGCTTTATTTCATGTTTCTAAGTTCATTGGTGAAGAAATTACAAAAAGTACCATTCGAATAAAGAAAAAGTACCAAACAGTCTCCCCCTAGAATTCTCACTCACTTAGGACCATATATGCTTAATTTCATGTTTCTAAGTCCATTGCAATATAAAATTCAAAAAGAAGAATGAAAAAGTACCTATAGTTCAGTTCTCATTCCCTTATTTCTAACACTAACTTCACTCAGATACATATCATCTAACTTTAATGTCGATAAGTGAAATAATTTAAAATATTAAAAAGGTACCATTAGGAGAAAAGTACCAATTTCCATTTTCCTCCTTGAACACCCCTCAAGTTTGAAATTTAAAAAATTGTTTATGCTACAGACATGTCTCAATCGATTAAAATCTGTGTTAATGTGCCCAATAATAAATATGTTTTAAAAAAAGTACCAAAGATACATAGGGTGACAAAAAAGTACCAAAATACAGTTTTTACCCGTTTTCTCCCCTAAAGGGTTCGAATTTCGAAAAAGTACGAAATACCTGTCAGCTAATTTTTTAAATGGAGTAACATGCAATTTCAAGGTTTTTTGTATCTTTATTAGTTTTGAAGATATAATATTACCGGATTTACCCGTTTTTACCCTTTTTTACCCCCTAAACGTTCGAATTTCCAAAAATCCCTTCTTAGTGGATCGTTTTGGGGAGGTAGGAACCCACAGTTAAAATTTCATGATTCTATCTTCAGTCGTTTGGACTGTGGGATGATGAATCAGTCAGTCAGTCAATCAGATATAGATTGGGCAAAATGTATCAATTTTTGATATTTAGTAGTGCTACCATACTTTTATCTTATTTAAATAAGACAAATTATGTAGCACTGTAAAACTCAAACTGTATTTAAATACAACTTAATGTTAAGTAAAAATTAACTAAATACGTATTTAAATAACAACTCAAAAACTGGACATAATTCTATAAATGCTAAATGAGGATTGAAATCGATACTAATTGGCTAGTTTTATATTTTCTAATACTAGATAATTTCAATCCGAACAAAGTTTTTCATATTTTAACATCCAAAACTTTTAACCGATTGTTTTGCATATTATATAATATTGAACTTTAACCTTTTAAAAGCAAACAATTTTATTCACACCATTTTAAGGACAATATCTTTGGCTTTAAAATGGACTCAAAAATTATTTTGGAATTTGAGTAATTGCCCATAACATTGTGGCAATTATGTGTATAGTAAAACCGTATACTCCATTTTTTTTATGTGCCTCCAAAAATTCTAAAAATCAGTGGGCCCTCAAAAAAGAGGTGTCATCCGTTTTTGGCCAACAGCTAGTTCATACTTGGTGATACCGCTTAACTATATATGATTATAATGTAGCTACGAGTCTACCAAATAAATTTTGTTTAAATCTTTGGCCAAAAAACAGCATTTTCGTGTCCTTTTATTGAATAAAGCTGAACAACTTTTGTGAATATACCAATGCATTCTACACTTGTCTAGGTACTCTAAGTAGCACATAAAGATCACTTTGTACCTTAAAAACTTTCTTTTTTATTATTATTTAACGCTAAAACAAAGATTTTTTTGTTAAAAGAGTATGACAAAGTCCACACTTTTATGTTGAGCTGTATTATTTACTCGGCTGTTGTGTTTTCGGGTTGATTTGCAGTTGCTCAGGCAGATTGGGGATCAGTGGGTGTTCAATCAATGTCTCACATTTAAAAAAATATCGACAAATCTTTGATTTAGCATCAAACAGTAGTAAAAAAAGAAATTTTGTTGTTTAGCTTTACCGTAGCTAAAACTTTGCTAAAAAAAACATTTTTCTTTTAAAATTTCAATAATTTATATTCGTTAGTGATTTTGGGAAGTGGGTCTTATATGGTATCTATGACCAATTATGGACCGATCACCATTAGATTTGGTCATGTGTTTTTGTCTATGGATTTAAAAGATAATAATAAACAAGTAAGTAAGTAGGTTGGTAAACCCTACACTAAGTAAATGAGCATAAACATTTTTCTTTTAAAATATCAATAATTTATATTCGTGATAGATTTTCGTAAGTGGGCCTTATATGGGAGCTATGACCAATTATGGGCCGATCGTCGTGAAATTAGGTCGTGTGAGTTATGTCTATATGAAAGTTATTTATGTTGAATTTTGTGTGTGTACCATAATTTTTAAGAGATTTATGCATTTTAAAGTGATTTTCGGATGTAGGTCTATATGCGAGCTATGAGTAATTATAGACCGATTTGGTGACATTTTGTGTAGATACATGTATAAATTAAACTTTTATGACCGATAAAGGGAGTACATTTGTATGGCTAGGTGAAATAATGGACCAATTTCAGCCAGTTTCAATAGACTCCGTCCTTGGGCCGAAAAAAATATATGTACCAAATTTTATCCAAATACTCGACTCAGAAAGGAATTCTAAGTCCATCGGTAAAACAAAGGGTTCAGAAACGTAAGCAATTTGTATGAAGAATACTGGGAAAAAGGTTTTAAACTTGAATATTTTCTATACAACATTTGTTTAACGTTTGTAGTTGCGTTTTATAAAATGAGAACTTTGAAATTTTTGGAAAATAATGTTACTCTGACCCAAAACTAGAAAATTCAAATAAAATGTGATACCTCTAAACTTTAACCGATATTATTTAAATTTTCCATTTGATTTTTATATGACGGAGAACAATTTTAGGAACATCGAAAAACTGCTAAATAAGGTTCACCCTAATAGACAGTAAACATTTACACACACCAACTAGAACACATATTTAAACACTCAGGGTAATTTAAAAACGATTTATTTGCATATTGATGACATCAGACCGAGTGTATCAAAGATGATGAAAGATGTGCAAATGTTACTTACGAGCACAAACAGTTCACAAACAAACAAAAACCAAACTGCACAAAAAAAGTTCATTGTCTTGCCACCACATATGCTGCTTGCCATATGATGAATAATTTCATTGAAAACCTATTTAAATAAAATGCAATCTTTCAATTCTAAAATTAACCATAAAGTCATGATTTTATGGGATTTGAAAATTACTACAAATTTAAATGAATCTCTTAGTTATTTTTAAAGTCGTCATTATCTTTCGGTTGCGTGCTTGCTTCCTGTTGCAAATGTAGGTCATTACACAACCTTTACTATTGAACAAACAATAGCAAAAACAACTCTCATTAAATGCTATAAAGTGTTGCTTTTAATGTCCCTGTGTTTTTTTTTTGTTTCATTTGTAGCTTTATTTTTTGTAATGTTGTTTTCGCTATGTTTTGTTTGCTCATGTAACTTTTTTATGAGTTTTTAATGTCAGTTAAATGCTGTTTTTCTGCTGTGAAAGTGTTTGAAAATAATGTTTCACTTTTTGCAACATTCCTGTATCATCATGGGTTTTTATGCGAACAATTTTAACAACACTAAAATTTTATTATTTTTAAACATTAATACTTATACCCTTTTAAGTACGCTCGTTTATACAAAATAAAATTGGTGTGAAAATATATAGATATCTACAATTAAAAGGAAGTACCCTCACTTTTGTGAATGTACTTAAAATAAGATACATTTTTGTATTTTATTCTGAATATTTAATGCTGAATTTAATGGACTATATGGAGTTTTTCTTATATTTACATGTTGTAAGTGCCCCAACCTTGGGATTGTATTTTTATATTTGTTAGTGAGTCGATTTTAAATATAGTTGGTAACTATAATGTCAAATTTAGATATATTAATTTATTATTTGGTACACTTGATACAAACCACCTGAAAATCTTGGGTGTCACTTTTGATAGCCTTTTTACCTCCTCATTACACGCCACTGAAATCACGCATAAACTGCGAAAGAGGAACGAGGTCCTCAAGACATAAACCGGCAGTACTTGGTTTATGGACAAAGAAACCTTGCTGGTTACCTACAAGACAATTTTCAGTGGTCAACTATTCTGATCCAGTGAAATATTAAGGACCATCACAGTATTCCTTCAAATTACATCCGAACAAAATATGAACAAAAATAAAAAATTTAAATTAATGCAACATTTTACCGGTTTACAAAATTTGGAAATAATGTAGACTTGGTTCTTTAATCAATGTTATTATAATGTTTAACATTTTTTGTTTTCAAATACCAAAATTCCTATAACGGGGAAAGTTTTTTTAGAAAAGTGAATACAGTGACGTTATTTACCGAGTGATAGTAAAATAACTTTGTATGTATTTAAACGAGATATAAGGTGATACAAATATGGAGCTTTTTCGAGGATCGTTGTTTTGTCTTTTTAGAACTTTTTTACTCAAATCTAAAATTTGTTTTAAATTAGCTATGAGGGCGACTAAGCCCGCTTAAGTGAGCCAAGTTTTACTTTACATGCTTTTGCATTAAGTTATCCTTTCGCATCATATACAAATTTTATATAGTCCCGAAGAAATTTTTTTTCTACAAAAGAAAAACAAGTAAGAAAGCATGGCCTGTCAAGCCCGATCATATAATACCCTACACTAAGTAAAAGAGCAAAAACCTTTTTCTTTTAAAATTTCAATAATATATACTTTTGAGTTATTTTCGGAAGTGGGCTTTATATGGGAACTATGACCAATTATGGACCGATCACCCTGAAATTAGGTCTTGTGATTTATGTCTATATGAAAGAATACTATGTTGAATTTTGTGAATATACCAAAATTTTTAAGCGATTTATGCACGTTAAAGTGATTTTCGGAAGCGGGTCTATATGGGAGCTATGACTAATTATGGACCGATCGTAACAAAATTTGGTGACATGAATTTTGTATATATAAAACTAATTTGGAGCCGAATTTGTGGAGATACATCAATAAACTAAACATTTATGACCGATAAAGTCCAATTTCGGAAGGACATTTTTATGAGGGCTACCCACTATGGTGGTGTAGGGTATAAATATAGGTACTTTTTTACGAAAAAAAGTTAAAAAATACGTCCTTTTTTACATTTTACAAATTTTAATGCATGTAAATTTTTATAGGTAGGAGTTAACTTTAAGCAAGTTTTTTTTGATTTATTTCAGAATTTTATAGCAAACATGATACCATAATTGTAGAAGGTAGAATCACTAGGGAGAGTTTTCAATATTTAGCCCTATAACATCAAACTTTGATTTTGATTTTTTTCATATTTTTTTTATATTTATTTTATACTGGGTGTACCTTATGTTGTTGTATCATGATAGCAAATATAAGTAGCTAATATTTAAAAAAAATGTGAGCTTCTATTGACAGAAATAAAAATAAATAAACATAATCATTTCTTCAGCCAAAAGAGATACATAACTTACAAATATTTGCATGTTTTTTGTATATCTTCTTAACCCTCCGTTACTCGCATATCAATTTGGCACATTGCGACTAGTTTCGATTGAAAATAATTGCGACTAACGGAGGGTTAATAACTGTTTATATTTTAAATTTCAGCTCATTCGAATAATAAATGGATTTTTGGCGATTTTTTTTTAAAAATGTGAGACCCAAGATGGTTTGTAATTTTGCTAATTAAGCCTAAAGAGCATTATTTACAACTTTGGTATCATTGGTGACCCCTACCAAAAATTTACCACAAACATTTTCGTTGAATATTTTAATCCTTAAATGTCCTTTTTGAAAGGCTTCTTAAGGGTTCTAACATCTTCCATAAAAATTATCCTCATAAAATGCCACAATATAACTCTGACAATAAGAATTCTCTCAGACATTAACTTACAACATTTTTTCATTCAGTATCATGCTCACTTCGAACAAAAAATGAAAACTTTGACCCACTATAAAAAAGTCGGACCAGCTGGACTACATATTTATTCTACAAGATTGATCTACTCAACATGCCCTTTCCGAATTATAGGGTCGCCATTCTGTTCCAAAAATGCAGTTGGAGAGTATAATTAAGGGAATTCAAACGGTTTGCTATTAAGTCGTATTGTCATAATGTTCTAAAATATTATTGTAGTTTAAACAAATTGTTGTTGTGCAGCAAAAAAAAAATATGTTATTTTATGACAAAACAAAAAGTTCAAAAAGTCTTGAACTTTTTTTTTTTTGAAGTAATGTAATGAACTTTTTTGTTTGCAACACATCAACAATTTATTTAAACTAAAATAATATTTTAGGACATTATGACAGACAGACCGTTTGTATCACCCAAATATTTATTAAAAAATTCATTCCAGTTATGAATTTCTTATTTCTGAGTATACACTTAAACATATATGTTAATTTTGGATTACGATTAGTTATCAATTAGATTATTTGTTAAAAATATTTTAATTGATTATATAATTCTCTTCAGAACAATTGCTGATTACTAATTGATTATGATTACAAATAATCAAAAAATAATCAAGATTACTTGCGACTACTAGAAAATAATCAAAAGTAATCAAAAAATAATCCGACTATTTTCAAAGATTACTTTTGGTTATTTTAGATTATTTTCCAAAAATTTTGCATTTACATCATTTTATTTTCAAAAATTTGCATTTACTACATGAAAAAATTCTAAACAAATAAAACTAAATTAGATGTTTTTTCATAAAAAAATATACGTATATTAAATTTAATAACACTAGTATGGTCAGTGATTGGCGGGGGTTCTGTCCACCGGGAAATATTAGATCGGTAAAAAAAAGTTATACGTGTCGCGGCGTTTCGTTGGGTCAGGTCTACGAATAGAGATATATCGATTTGAAATTAGTAGAAAGTTTTTTTTTTTGAATTTTTCATGTATTTTGACTAAATGTCCAAATACCGCAAAGTTATGTTCAGTAAAGTTGATAAGCTCAACGCCGACTACAACATAGTCAATTAAGAAAAGTGGTATTTCATTTCTGAAAATCGCCTAAACATGTATAAATTTCCTAAAAATATATAATTTCAATATATATAAAAATCGCAGTACCAAATTTTATGATGATCGGCCCATAATTGGTCATAGCCTCCATATAAGAACCACTTCCAGAAAACACATTAACCTACAAAAATATCCCAAAAAAAATATGTAATGCACCAAAATCTTACACCGATCAGTAATTTGTATACTATAGGCTTTTTAAATATCGATCCATAATTCCATAACTGCCATATATGGTCCACTCTTGATAATAGCGTTGTTTAAATGAAATTCTACAAAATTAGCCCTCAAATACTTTGAAATCACGTTCCACTTGCGATAACAACTAGAATACTCATAAAATTATTGTTAAGATGAAATTCATAATTATATATAAGGCTCATATCAGGAAAATTCATTAAACGCGATTATATATTCAAATTTTGTGATATAACTCATTTCCATATGCATAATTTTGAACTTTGTCTAAATATATTTGTATACACTTTTTTATACACTGTTTCTTTACTTGAGGTTAATAAGGAAAAATTTTGAGCCTAACGTGTAATGTTAACAATAATTGCTTAAAATTACGCGTTTGGCTCAAATGTTAAGAATCTGTATTTATTTCAATCAGAAATTGCTGAATTAGATAAAATTTTTTTACATGGTGAGCCTATGAAGGGCCGAATTTATTTTAAAAAATATCAGCTATTTTTGCTATAAAATTCTGAATAAAAACAAAACAACTTGCTAACGGAGGAGATAGAGGATTAAGATCTTATACAAAAATTATTCTCATAAAATATAACTCTGACAATACGAATTCTTTCGATAGGTCAGGTGTATGTGTCTTGCTCTATCGCTCTAGAGATCCCGATTCGAGTCTGGATGTTGGCGACCTGTTCTTTGTTTATTTTTTCACATTGTAAATGCAAATTTTTGAAAATAAAATGATATAAATGCAAAATTTTTGGAAAATAAAATAATCAAAAGTAATCCTTGAAAATAGTAGGATTATTTTTTGATTATTTTTGATAATTTTCTCGTAATTTCAAGTAATCTTGATTACTTTTTGATTATTTGTAATCGTAGTAATCGTGCGAATCGGAACATAATCGTAATTTAATCATTACTTCACCTTTTGAAAAAATGTAATATAATTACTAATTATTATGATTAGTAATCACTATTTAACAGCTATGCACTTAAATGATTGTTAATGATTGTTGAGATGCCATCATCAAAGTAAAGTTTTATAAATGTTAATAATAATCACTTTATTTTTTTATATTTAAATGTTAATCAACAAATGGTTTAGACTTTTATCTATATTTAGACAATGCGCTATGTGCCCATTTCCAATTTTTGCGGCAAAAATTCAAATGTTCAACTATCTCTTTTTGAAAAAAAAAAATTACGGTTCAATTCCTAACACTTCGACGACATAAATGCCAAAAATTTATGCCAATTGGCCACTCAGTTTTTAAATAGAGTTTTCAAGCTGAAAAAAGTAAAACAAATTACATCAGGGAAAAAGTGATTTTTTTAAAAAAATTGGTTATACTTAAGATTTTACCAAAATGGATGAATACCGAAGGTGTGTACTTAAAAACCAACTTCAAATATTTTACTAAATGTTTATATTATGTGGAAAATTTTGTGTTTTTATTAGTAATGTTTTTTGTGAAGTTGCGAAAATGCATTTGCCCAAGGAATGATATATATGTGGTTATTTGTGGGAAGGTCAGGCTTCATTCCATACTTAAATTTTTTGCAACTATTTTTTGTAAGTCTGCTTTTACACACAGCAAGTTTACTTGAAGCAAGTCTCTTCGATTTCCTTTTAAACTTGCTCGACTTTTTACACACAGCAAGTCTGTTTTCAATTTTGCATGTCAAAACCTTATAGACGCCATAGTGAAAATGAGAAAACAAAAGAGAATTGAAGAGACTTGCCAGTACAAGCAAGTGTGTACCCCTCTTCTTTCTTCTTGCCTATCTCTCCTATAAACTGTAGACTTGCGCAAGAAAACTTGCCCTGTGTAAAAGCAGACTAACTACTTTTACCGAAGCATGAGAGCCTAATGTAGAAAGTTTTATAACGATAGCGAATGTCAAAGATATATAGAATTGCTTACCCAACATTTACTTAAAGCGGAGCCCCAAGAAAACGCAAAAACTAACGAAAAAATGCTATTTATAGATATTGTTATGAGAATATAAATTGATTTTTTTTTCAAGAAATGGTGTGTTAGAAAGGGGGTTATAAAAAAGTGAGGGTGGGGGGCTAATGGCAACTTTTTTAAAATGGTATTTGTGGAAAGAGCTATGAGAATATAGATAGAGATCTTTTTGAAAATGTCTGGAGAGTTGGTGGGGGTGTTTATCAGAATAGAGGGGAGGGGTCATTGCCAATTTTTTTTTAAAATGCTTATTTTAACAGCAGGGGTCTCTACACAAAGTTTTATGATGCTAGATCCCTTGGAAATAAATTTTGCCGCAATTTTGGCTTTTGGACACATAGTGCAATGTCAGATATTATGGCAAATACTCTCATAATTCTTTAATTTCAATTAAAAACATTGATCCCAATATGCGTTTAATTGAAATTTAATTAATTAAACACTGTTGAAATCTAAACAATTAAGGCCGGGTTTAGAAAATTGCAGAATTATATAGAAATTCCCAAAATTTTTAAAATGTTATAATTCACACAATTACAATGCTTTAGTTACATTTTTTACCTGTTCCTATAAGTAGAAATAAATAATAGCACATAGTTGTAAAAACATATTTGAAAAATTCATAAGCATTATTTAAGAAATTTCGTATGTTGCAGGTTACGTATGTGGAATATATTTATTTTAATGTTCTCATATTAACATTACTCATACGCCTCATGGAAATATGTATTAAATTATATTTATATTTACTTAAACAAGTATGTATACACAAATGTACATATTATTTATATGAAATAGACGAGTAAGTTTTTATGTGCATTTACTTAATGTTGAGTTGCATGTTCATATGCATGTGCATGTGCCCTGGTAGTGGAATTCAATTTCAAAGACGTTTAAATAGACAAAAAATGAAATAAAAAAGTAACTTAATATTTCTATTCACTGCAACATATTTAGCGTACAGCATGAATGAATTTGCAAAATTGAAAAAATACTGCTACTATTCTCCATTTGTTTTGTTTTTTTCCTCATGCTGAATTCACATGTGCTGCTTTTTAGCTGAACACAGCACATATTGGTAACATCAGTGTGGTGTATGCAAACATGTTTTATTTTTGCCTTCTTTAGGTTGGTTACGAGTAAAAAAAACCCTCCAAAAATACGAATATTTTTGGTTTTTTGGTTAGTAAAAGGCATACATTAGTATGAAATTTTTACAATCACAGAACTATTCACAAACACATTTAGTACGGGGAGCCATCGAGATGACTGTCTATAAAAGTATTTCAACAAAACAACAACAACAAAAAATTTTGTAACATTTCTCTGCATTTGATTGTTATGCAAATAGCTGAAAAATATCTTTTAGTTTTTTCGTTTCCATTTGTACGAAATTGTTTTATTTTTCATTTCCTTTACATTACATGAAAACAGAATCATAATATTGCATTTAAGTTTTAAGTATAGAATTCTTATTGGGCTAAAAAAAATAGAAAATAAAACCAAACATATGATGTTTGAAGAAATAACACAGATGTTGTTAGAGGCAGAGATTTATTTTACACCAATTCCAAATAATGTTTATGCTGTCTACGAAACTTTTTTACTTTCATGTATCATGAACAACCAAATTATATTCTTAAATATGCAGTAACGTCTATATTCGATATAGTTTTATGAGAATCGGAAAAATTCTAGTAAGATCTTCAAACAAAGCATATACACTCAGAGAAAAGCTACAACTTAAAAAGAAGAACGCGTCATATTAATTCAATAAATTTCAGTATAATAGAAAACTTATAATGAAATACATTAAATAAATAATTTTCCACTTTGAATTAATGTAGTTTCTATTCATTGTAATACAAAGGCGAAAATGGAACTGGGTAGGTCACACCATACGTAAGTCAAGCTCAGATATTGCTAGAACTGCTATTGAGTGGAACCCGCAAGGCAGCCGTAGAAGAGGACGTCCAGCTCATACGTGGCGCAGACAAATTGAGATCGATGCTGCAAACATGCATACTAGCTGGAATGAAATTAAAAACATCGCTATGAACAGATCCAGATGGAAAGACTTTGTTAAGGCCCTATGCTCCTTGTAGGAACGACGGGAATATATATATATTCATTGTTTTAAAGTTGAAACATAATATTTTTATTTCATTCATTTCTTAATTAAGTTGAAATAAAAATCTTAAAATATTGAATTTAAAAGAAACATTTTAAAATCTATATGCTAACAGCTTAAATTCATAATGTAAACCATATCAGCTTGTTTTTTTCATATTTTATTTGTTGTATCTTTACAAAATAATGCGAACTATCAATAATTTGTTCAAATATTTAATCTAAATATTAATTTTTATTTACGTCCCATCACAGTTGGACGAAAAATTATGTTTAATTTATAGATCCTATCATCAGCGCAGGTGTGTTGGGTTCCTTCTTCTTAGTCGGATGTAGCCATTACTTCTCATTAATGTTCGTGCAAGTGGGTTTGGGTGAACTTCTAACTTTTTCAAATATGACTCCGCTTGTTTTTTTATTTAATTTTTCACCAGGGAGACACCTAGGTCCTTATGGATGTTAATATTTCTCACATGCCAAGGCGCTGCTGTTATCATTCTTAATATTTTATTTTGGAATCATTGAATTTTTTCAATATTAGAAGCTGAGGCCGTGCCCCATAATTGAATTCCATAGTACCATATGGGTTTTATTATTGAGCTGTACAACAAAAGTTTGCAATCTAAACTCAATCTCGAGTTTTTAACAATTAGCCAGTAAATTTGTAGTAATTTTAACTTCGTTTGAGTCAATTTCGTATCTATCTGCTTTTTCCAGGTAAGACGTCGGTCTAGATGCAGACCTAGATATTTAACTTCAGTTTGTTGAGGTATTATATGATTATTTATTAGGATTGGAGGGCACGATTGTCTAATCGAAAACCTTGGAGGTGAATATATCGACGAAATTAATAGGTTTCTGTAGTAATCATCCAAACAGATTGTCGAAGCTTGAAGATAATCTTCACAAATATCACACATTTAATGGTGTTTGATACGGGTTTTAATTAAAATTCCAGAGCCTCCACATGCTCTATCTCTTGTATCATTTGTGCCATAAAAAACATAGCCATTTATCTTAAATAAACTTCTAGACGTCAAATGAGTTTCCGAAACTAACATTATATCAACTTCATGACTTTTAAGAAAATACTCGAGTTCGTTTTTATGATGGAGAATGCCGTTAGCGTTCCAAAAACATATGCAGTTCATGGTCTGTTAAGCACAGCCTGCAATAACATTGATTGCATCTTAAGCATTTCTTGCATCATGTTGCTCATTGAGTTTGTAGCTTCTAGTCTGGTAAAATTGAAAATTGGCGTTTGCTCTCTTACCTCTGGGTTCATATTTTGGTTTTGTGGTTGACGGACTTACGTCTAAGTTTGGTTGTTTCTTAGTACATTTGAATATGTTTCTTTGTTGTCTTATGTCTGTTGCAACGGGGGGTAGTTCAAATTGATGTAATTTAATGGCTGAGCTGAGAAAATCTTCGGTTTCTGGCTTTGTGATTTTTTAACAATTGAGTAGACTGGACAACCCCTGTAGTTTACTGTGTGGTTACCTCCGCAATTGCTGCTTTTTTTTATTTTAGGATCATCTTTGGATTTGTTACATTGGGATGTGTTATGCAACTCCCCGCAAATAACACATACTGGTGGGAATTTGCAATATGCCTTGGTGTGTCCATATTCTTGGCAATTCATACATTGGACGGGGCTAAATCGTTTATGTGGTTCTTCTACCGTAATTTTGCGATGCGATAAGTACTTCAGGTTATATATGGGATGTGTTTCATTTTTTTTCAGGTTTATGGAAGGAAGAGTGGTTGGGGTTTTTTTTTGCAATTTCTAATGTTTATCACATTTTTTGTCTTAAAACCTTTATCTTCTAAGCTTTGCTTTATTTCGAGTGGTTCGACATTACAGTCAATACCCTTTATTACAACTTGTAGATCCTAGCTTCCTTTCAGCTGATAAGTGTAAAAACTTTTCTTTTGAGTTTCAAAATATGTTACAACCTTTCTATAATCGTTTTCACTATTGACCTGTATTTTAGTTTCATGAATCGTGCCTTTCTTGATTGGGATAACGTAAAAAGAGTTCTCTCCTATTAATGAGATCAGGCTCTGAACCAGTGAATTTGAATTATTTTCTCTCAAGTAAATAGGGGGTGGTTTTGTAGAGTTAATTTTATTTACTGGTTCATCTGTTTCACATTCCAGAATAGAAAAACGATTTTCATTGTTTAGTCTATGAGGTTCACTATCCTTATATAATTTAGCCAAGGGTGCGGCTTTCGAAGACTTTGGATTTCGTGCCCGTTTTAATACTGTAACATATCGGTCCATTTCAACCTGTATTTGGGATTTATTATCTTTATTTAATGGTTGACTAATCTCCGGTATAGCGCCGCTTAATGGAATAATTTTAATTGTAGTCGTGTGGTGGGTTTCTGAAGCTGATATTGCTAGCATACTTTCAGGCGTAAATAAAATATTTGTATTTTTTGGTAACTCCAGATTAACAGCTGTTGGGTTTTCTTTCGTTTGACAATTGTTAGTTGTTGACAATGCGGGGGAAAAGAACGAGCACGGTTAACAGGCTTGGCGGCTAAAAACAAGCTGTCATCTATTCTTCTGTTTGTTTTGTTTATATTTTTTTCATCTGAATTAACTGTAACATATGCATTTCTGCCGTTTACACTTAACTTTCGCTCACTGTTTTCGTTAAAGAGACTCATTAAAGAGTAGTTGTAAATACTTTAGTTAACAATCTTGATCTATATTTAATAGTTAATGCACAAGTTCCAAAGAAAAAAAAATAAAGAATTTTCACTTATTTGCCTTTTAGTTCTTGTTTTGATTTTTTTTATTTAATAATATAATTAAATTAAAAGCGTCCTTTCGCGTAATTAATAAACAGTTGTAATTTATATTTATTTTCCGAAAGAATCATTGAAATAACAAATTAACTCGGAGTAAAAATAAAACACGTCCAATTTCAATCACAGTGTGTTTTATGCATCAGCTTGTGAAATTTTATTTGTTGTGAAGGCTTTTAAAAAATATCTTTGAAATTGAAGTAAGTGGATGGTTAAATGTACACAGAAAGTGGAGATGTAGTCACCATTTTAGGAAAAGCATTGGGAGTTGCAAAGTTCTATATGCATAGAAAGCTATATGCATGGATAAAGGAAAATGTGGGTATTGTCCTTCAACATACCTAATCGATTTTGAAGTAAAATTATTGCTTTTTTTTAAATTAGAAATATAAAGATATGTGCAAGACAGCATCCTTAATAGTACATCTTCTGCGACATCCCCTTTAGTAGAAGTACCATATTCGAATGGCATAAAGTAATTAAAATCATATTTTATTTTTAACCCTTTAATGTCAGAATTAAAGTTGTCATGGTTAAAAATATTTTGAATACATTAGTTCATTGGTTGAGCCTTGAATATAAACTGATATAAATTTCAAACCTCTATCACTTATTGTTTTACCGTTATGAGATGTTGCTTATAAGCAACTTTGCGACATTGTGGTACATTTTAAAACACAAACAAATATTGATATTTCATGTTCTTTTTATCAATTTTTAATACATTTCATGTGTGATATGAAACAAAACAATTTATTTGTGGCTTGCAACATAAGTGTACCTTACATTTTGAACATTTTGATTTTGGAATACCGGTATTTGATAATCTACACCTTCCTTTTGCTCGCCATTCAACCCAACGACCGACTTGATCAAGACGCATGGATTTTGTAGGTTCTGATACGTATGATCATTTTGTTGACGACGATGAACTTTCTGATGAAACGTTTGAAATGCTAGATGGTGCTGGGGACGTTGGTGACGGTGAATTTGATTGCATGCTTGAAAGGATTGCCAATGGACGACCTATTTTGCGTTGGTTTATTGGCATAATATCAGATGCGTGTAGAAGCTCGTTTGCTATCATCAATTGAAAATTCAACAATGACATATGTTTCGTTTTTCTGTCTTGATCGAGGTATATTCATATACATCTTTTGTTTACTACATCAGCGTTTGCATTCTGAAACCGGATTTTCAGCTACCAGATCAACTGTTGATTCAATTGCTCTCTCCAAATTATAATTTTTCTTTTTCTTCACCTTCTGCATCATCAGAATTTTCCAATTGAAATCGATTATCTGTTTCAATTCTGATTCTGAAAGACCTTTTAAGTGCATTTCAAAAAAAAAAAAAAAATAATTACTAATACGGACAAACGTTCCCTATAATCAACATTGTGTTCATAAAATTCCTGACATAAAATATTTTTTTTTTTTAAGTTTTGCTAACTTTATTTCATTTTCTTATCTTTTATTTATAGTAAAATTCACTTTTTATAAAAAAAAATCATGTGATTAGTTTTTATTTGAATTTTTATAGAACAACTTATTCTACTTTCTTTTGCACGCGTCTGAACACCACATCAACTAGCTCGCAAATGAACACTTGTAAAGCTTTTAAAAATGTAACTACATAAACGAATACACAAATATATTAGTTTGAGTTGGAAAAAGCCGTCAGGAAAAATAACAGAAACTATAGGAACTATGACCGAAAATATGCAATGTTGCCTATAAGCAACATTTGACATCAAAGGGTTAAAATCTTAATATATTTTCTATTTAGCAGAAACTTCTAAGGGATGAGCACTATTAGAGGTTTATACTAAGCAGGGCCTCCAGAACTGTAATCGGGATGAACTTATAATTGTTGAAGAAACCAACTGTCAGAACATACACCTAAGGCCTCTGAATAAAATTTTTAGATTTTCGATGCTCCTAAAAACTTAACGTTGAAAATTTTAGCAAAATCAGATAACATTATAATATTGCATTAATTATTAACCGCTTTCTCCCCTAAATTCATAGAATTTCGAAAAAAGTATCTAACACATGGTTTAGTATATGAAAATACTTAGTAATTTTTACTACCAAAACTGTCGAATATCCAAATATCACTCCTTTGTGGATGTCACTAATTTTTGGCGTTACACTTCATATACATATATAGACTTCGATCGTCTCAGAAGCACTTTCTGAGTCAAACTAATCGATCCTTTAAAGACTCCATTCAAATAACCTCGGGAAATATAATTTTTTTGTCATAAATTTCAAGTTTCTTTAAAATCGGCCCAAAAATATATAACATTTCGCTATCTTTTCATTAGAAATTCCAAATATTGAAAAATTTGAACTTTGACCTTCACGATTTAAAGTTTAACGTTTTCAGATTTTAGTAAAACTTTCAGACCATATTTAAAATTACCAGGACTATAATATTGTGAATAGGCTTTACTAAAAATTTATAAAAGTAAGGAAATTGGGCTCATTTGCCAAGATATGGACAAAAAATTAGTTTTCTTGAAAATCGCAAAATTTAAAGCGCAGGTACGGAAAAACTGTAAGAGGTATTGACATAATTTTTTCATATTTTTATTCCCTATTTTGATCTCAATAAATCCCAATGTGATGATCAAAAAATTCTGAAATTTCTTTAACAAAATTTTTCAAAATTTGAAAATGGAGATTCGAAACGGCCGTTAAAAAAAATATTTTTTTTGGCCATAGCTGCGAAAAGTAGCAACATTTTTAAATTATCTGAAAAATTTGCATTTTTTTCGAATTTTGGGTCATTTTGAACCAAAGGAGATACAGGGTTAATTTCCAAAATTTTTTTTAATGTAATATTCATTAATATAAATAAATCTACCTATTTCTAGAAAACAATGCAGAATATTAACGAGTTCCACCTATTTATTCCATATAAATAGTAAAATTTTGCATATATCTGAACTTTGACCTCGATGCGCGTCCAGAAATCGTTATCCGATTTGGCTCAAATTTTCAGCACTTAACTTTTAGGCCTAGTGTCACAATATTCCACCCGGCACTCTTTCAAATCTAAAAAAATCGGCTGTCATTCTAATAAACATATGTATATGAGTTAAATATCAATCGTTCGCCTAGTGTTTTTTTTTTCTTATTTATCGCAAAAATTATGCTACATAATTACTACTCAAAAGCATGTGCTTACCCGGTGACGTATACTTATTATCAGAATTAAATAGTTATCATACTTTTTAAACTTAAGTAGGTGCAACCCAAAAAGTATGTAATGGTTATTTAGTTTGAGGAATTTCAACTTGAATCTTGTAACTTATGAGGAATACATAATAAAATGAAGTCTATATCAGTGAAGTTCACGCCATACAACAATTCTTTGAACAATTTATACACATTTGTTATGCTCTTTTAAAGACATTTGTTCATTCATCGCTGAGCATGCGAAGAAAACACATGTGGCGGACTATCGTAATTTTTCTCAGAAATTTATTAAGCATTGTTGTTGGTTGTTTTTGTTCGAAGCATAGCAAACACACGCGTTTCAATTACAATTGAACACAATAAAACAAATTCAAAATAAATACAAAATTTAAGAGAATTTCGGACTTACAATGTATATTTTTTCATTTCCTTAAAATTTAAATTACATTCATTTAATTAATTGGTTTTATTTGACAAAAATTCTAAATCTAAACTTTCTTCATTTTGTTATTATTTTGAAAATACAAACATTGATCTGCTAAATGGAAATGGTGTAAAACGTTTGCACAGCAACTTTGTATAAACAAACATTATTTTCATTAGTTTTTTTATGTTATATTTTTTCTGTAGAACAACCAAACTTTGACATTGCACTGTGGTTCAGTATCATTTTTTTTAAGAATAAAATTTCCACTTTTAAACCAACACAAAGTGAAATTAACTTTAAAAAAATTGAATATAAAGTTTCAAAGCTACCCCAAAAAGTTAAAAATTCCAATAACCAATTGTTAGAATAAAGTAATGGTATGTGCTTTTGTAATATAATACCCTTTGCATTTATTGGGCATTGATTGACTATGTATGTATATTTTTATACAATTTAGAGCTACCCTTCAAAATTACATATAAGTTGTATCATTTTCAATTGCACAGCTAGTTATATCAAAAAAAAAAAAAAAAACAAATCTGAACATTTTTTGAAAAATTATATTGTTCTTCTTTTTAATGAAATTGATTGAAGTAATGTGAAAATTAAATCTAATAAATTGAACAGTATTTTTTGTAAAAAATATAATTTTTACAGATACATTTTAATATTTTTTGGTTTTGGGATTTATTTTAATCACCGTAGGGATTTTTAAAAAAGTCTTCTAGCAGCACTGAAAGGATATTAATGAATTGTTAATTTGTGTATAATTTTTATAAGTTTACTTTTTTTTAAACAAACATATAAATTACTATTTCGCCTAAAAATTTGTCTAACTAACCACAGTGCATTAAAAAAAATATTTTTGTTTCTGAATTTTTAACTTTTATAAACTCCACTTAAACTACTCAATTTATTGCAATTTTCCTATCCATGATCAAAACGATTTAACATCATTTTGTGGTCAATTTCTGACCATTTTATTGTTAAAGATAAAATTTTGGGTTAATTGATATGAGGTATGAGATTCATATTAAAGGGTTTTGCAATAGACGCCCCATCAAAAATTTGGGGGGTATATTGATTTTGTTATTCATTTGTAACACATCAAAATATTTGTAGCAGAGCCACATCAGTATCTATATCTGGGTCCTTATACATGTCCGTCTGTTGAAAGCCCAAGCGAAAGCAGCTAGCTTGCTGAAATTTTTCACAAATACTATCTGTTGATAAGTTTTATTTAGTATTTAAAATAGGCAATATCGGTCTTTCATTTCACATAGCCCTCACACAAATATACCCCGGAATAATCTTTGATCAGTCATAAATATGTTGACTATGCTTAAACTGTAGACTAATAACTATACTAAATTAGAATTTTAAGCTTCAATATTTATTAATTCTTTATTAACAAAATTATTGGATGATACTGTATAATAATCTATAGAATAATAGAAAATTTTAAGCTTTCGCTTTAGCTGCTCTAAAAAAAACAAAGCTACTTTTTAAACTCTACTCAGTTGATTTCAAATATGCCTTTACTTGACTATTGAAACACAGCAGGCATTTTGCAGCAGCATTTATTTATGTCAAACAACTAATACTGCTGATACTACCCACAATCCATAACTGATGTACAATGTCTTCTTGGAATTAGATGAAACTAAAACCGGTACTTGTATGTTTGATATCCGGCATAGTTGAATGAGTGAGTGGCTTCTTAAGATACTCACTTACAATCATGATGTTTTGCATTGTGGTCTTAATTTAGTATTTCTTTTATCATGTATCTATCCATGTCTTCATTGTACTTGTTTGTAGTCGTCTACATGACGACAGAATGTTTTTGTATGCATGCCAACATAAGCTGCAAATATCTTTGAATAGTTCGTAGGAACGTATAAATGGAAATGACTGAGGAAACTAACGAATGAATATGTAAATGAAATGAATGAATTGTAGCACAGGCAGAGTAAATTGCATATTTCCACAACATTTTTGTGTAATTTTTTACCTGCAGTGCCCAGCATGAAATTGTCTGGCCACAGCATAAGATTTGTGAAATATATGTAGGAGCATGATGTAAAATTTTAACCAACATTCTTATAATATTTCTTTCTTTAGGGGAATTTATTATTTTCTTTAGAAATGTGTAAAAAAACACACCAAGGTACATTGGAAGATGTGACTTTTGTTAAGTCAATTTAAAAGGATTTTATTTAATTATTGTTGAAAATTTGCAACGCTGTACACAAGCCAAATACATACAACACTCATTTTATAATTGTTATACTTCTCAAAAGAATAACTGTTATATTTTTTTAATATTCATTCCAATAACTTTCATCGTTAAATAAAGGTCATAAATTGAATTGCTTTTGCCTTTAGGTAACCATTGTTATGTATATTTGTTAATTTCTAAATACCACTCAAACCTTTTTTATTGTTGAAGTTCCACTAATAGTTTTTGGTTAATAAAAACTAACAATTATGATTTTAAATTGGAATTAAAACAATTTTCCTTATATATAATAGTTCAAGAATTTAAAGGCCCAAACATGACACACACTGGTGCATATTCTTATAAACGCACTTAATTTTTTTCTGTATTTTTGTTATATCTTTGTTGTTCTCATCCAAAAGCTAAATTTAACTTTTTTAATGAGAGACAACTTAACGGTACTCTTTGAAAGTGAACAAGTTTTTTTTCTTATTCTTGTTGTTTGCCTTAATTATGTGATCAAATGTTCTTGGTGCTATTTGAAGTGGATGATTCGCATAAACGCAGACGTGAAATTTGTTTTTAAAAAAGTTACCGAAATGAAAATATTATCAATTTTAGTTTTTTTTCAACCAAAGATACGTTTCTAATAGTAACATCTCAATTTACTGCAACTTTTTCTATTTGAATCAATAAATGTCATCACTTTTAAAGATGCCCAAGGGAACTTTTCTGTCGGATCAAGAAAAGATTCAAATTAAATTTTTTCACGACCAAGTATGTTCCAATAGAGAAATTGGACGTAAAATCGATCGTGTGGTGCGAAATTTCTGGAAGAAAGGTTAAAATTATGGAGTTCGCAAACCTACAAAGGGAAATACAAAACTAACAAGAAGACAATTCAATCTAATAAAACAAGAAGCAACTCGCAACAGATTGAATTCCACACAAATAAAGAATACATTGAATCTTCCAGTGACTTCCAAACACGTTGCAAACATTTTACGAAACGATGAAAAAGCCGAAATGTAAACTAATGCTAAAAAAGCTCCATAAAGAAAATCATCTAAAATTCGCAAGAAAATATATGAAATGGAATTTTCTCTGACGAAAAAAAATTTAATTTAGACGATCCTGACTCATACTCATGCTATTGAAATATATTGGAACGATTTGAGATCAAACAATGCACAGTGGTATGAGAAAAAAAAAAGAGAAAATAAATCCCTAACTTCTTAAACCTTAGACCGATTGGCATGAAATTGCACATGCGCAAAGGGGAAGTGCTGTCGAGTTTAACTTTTGAATCTAGACCTCATGAGCTCGCCAGTAGCTGGGCCAGGGGTCCCCAAATTAAGACACCTCGGGTATGGTAAATTTTTAAACTGATCATATTTCTTCGTTTGTGTTCCGATTTCCAAAAAATTGCATATATAGAATCTTCTCATCGAGCACTACATAAAACCTCGTCAATTAACTCTTATAGCTTGGGAGATATTCGCATTTGAAAATTAAATTTTCAACATTTTTACCCACCCTACTCCAGTTTTTTTGATGACCCCGGTTCCAAATATTTCCCGATTTTCTCCATTTTTCTTTCATATGATTAAAAAGAGATGTTTATTTCAAATAAAGAAAGAAATGTTTAAAAATCATAACTGAGTCGAAAGTTACATGCGTTTGATTTTAAAAAAATTTAAAATGCGATTTTTTGGGAAAAAATTACTTTTTTTCTTTTTAAGTTATCTAAAAAATTTCTAAAAGGATGTATAATGAATTTATACTTTTTGAAAAGCTAACATTACACGAAATATTTTAGATGAAACAAAAAATATAATTTTTGATACCGAAGGGACCAGGTTCATTCAAATAACGTCTATTTTTTCTGTAAAATTCAACTTTAAGGCAAACATTTTCAAATCGTATAGTCGATATGAAAATATAGTAACCCATTTTAGATGGCCCAATATGTTCTTAATTATATTGTAAAGGGTTCCGATAAACCCGCTCCTGGTGTGGATATTATAGCCAAAAAACGAAAATATCCCATTTTTGGAATTTTTCAACACTTTTTTGGGAATTGCGGGAAACGTCTATTTTTTCTGTAAAATTCAACTTTAAGGCAAACATTTTCAAATCGTATAGTCGATATGAAAATATAGTAACCCATTTTAGATGGCCCAATATGTTCTTAATTATATTGTAAAGGGTTCCGATAAACCCGCTCCTGGTGTGGATATTATAGCCAAAAAACGAAAATATCCCATTTTTGGAATTTTTCAACACTTTTTTGGGAATTGCGGGAAACGTCTATTTTTTCTGTAAAATTCAACTTTAAGGCAAACATTTTCAAATCGTATAGTCGATATGAAAATATAGTAACCCATTTTAGATGGCCCAATATGTTCTTAATTATATTGTAAAGGGTTCCGATAAACCCGCTCCTGGTGTGGATATTATAGCCAAAAAACGAAAATATCCCATTTTTGGAATTTTTCAACACTTTTTTGGGAATTGCGGGATTCCTGATTATAAATTTCAAAATTTGTTTTCATTTTTCCATTTTCAATAAAAAAATCTATATAAATTTAAAATTTCATTAAAAAATATTCGTAAATAAAAATTTTATTACAATTTGAAAAATTTGTATCTATGCAAAAACTTAATAAAAAGCATTTTTTGTCATATTTTTCAAAAAAGTATTCCATGAATTATGGAAAACTTAAGCGGATATTTAAAACCAAATTTCGGTTTGAATAAAAAATTCTAAAAAGGCAAAGCCACGTGAAGTCACCATTATGTTGATAAACCAGCAACAATTGACATTTTGGAGGCCAATATTGTTCGTTACATACAGCCAGCAATGCTCGAAAATGTGGTCCAAAATAGGGCGTCCAGAATGCGCTTCGTCAAGAACAGCCGCAGTGGGCATATGCCCGAAATTATTTTCAAATGCTATTGACATGTATTGATCTTTCAAATAAAAAAATATTTTTTTTAATTAAAATTTACTTTTTTTGTCATTTTTTACAATTTCAAGTTCTATCGGAATTAATAAACACCTATCTATCGGACTTAAAAAATACTTACTAGTCATTGAAAAGTATTATTCAGTAATTGTAGGTCATTACCAAATTTTCTGCTGAGTTGCTTTTTAGATTAGTGAAAACTAAGCAGTTTTTTTATTTCATTAGATGTGTTCATAGGTTACAAATTAATCAAATTGTGCTCTCATGAACGTCAAATTTAAGTGAGATTTGGAATTATTAAATGGATTTAAGAAAATAAGACTCCCATTTATAAATATATTAAGTATTACGTGTATATTTAAATAGATTTTAAGTATTTTAGAAGGACCCATTTAAAGCCATTTAACATTATTTATAGAGCGAATTATAATAGTTTTCTCTTAAATGAGCTATAGACTATTGTATGTGTCCTCGTGTAGGTATGTATTTCATACTGTTGAAAATACCTTTAATATCTTTAACAATTTATCATTTCATATGACTATTTGGTAGTACAGTTTTTGAGCAAAAATATCCGAGTGTATTTGTATGTGTAATACCTTCCACTTCCTATTTATTTGTAACGGATACTGCCTTTTAAAACGTATTACTTTACGTGAACAAACCAGAGAGCACTACATAACGAGTATCCATATATAAGCACATAACTACGTATAGTTTTAGTGCGGAAATTTTTGCTTGTAATTCTTTTTCAGCCTTTTCTTTAGTCTGTTTGTTGCTTTTTGGGCAAAAATAATGATTTATAATGGAATTGCAGCTACTGGCTGTTCTTTTTTTTATTTTTTTTGTTTGTAGTACAAATACTTTCCTCTTGTTTTTTTGTAATATTCCAATTACTTTTTTCTCGTTTTTGTTGAAACGATTTATAGCTCTCAAGGAAGTCACATTGCAATACGTGCATAACGTGAGGCAAACTTAAGGTTAATTTTATTATGCGATTTCTTTTTTCTATCTCTTTTTCAGTGTTTTTATATTTTTAAACCAATTTTCCATTTTCATGGGGATAAAATGTAATCTACTTCATATTGAATTAAAAGTTGTGGAGACAAAAAAAAAAAACAAAATAACTAAAGTGTAGAAGAATATTAATTTAAATCCTTGTGAGTGAGTGAGTGTGTGTTTCATTATGCCTGCAGCTATTTCTTGACTAATGAACTCCCTAAGCTAAATATTTAATTAACATCCTTGTTTGGGTTTTTTACGCCTTAATGTCTCCTTCAATAAATGACACTCATTTGTCTATTCAAAGTCACACTTGTGTATGCCTTTTCTTGCTCACATTTCCATATGAATACGTGACAGTGTGTTATCATTACCCTACGTCAAATTCTTGTCGACGTGCAGGGGAAACTAGGAAACTAATAAAAGTTTTCCAAGTGAGAGTGTGTTGTGCAGTTAATCAGTTTATGTTTTTTTTTTCTTTTCTATCTTGAAAAATTTAATGAGAAGCCATTTTTGTTCTGCTTCAGTGACATCAATAAAACATGTTGGAAGAAAAATTTTTGTCATAATTTATCACAATAATTTTTATAATTTTTTTGAAGAGGACAAATTAGAAGAATATCGATAGCTGTGAATACAAATTAAAGAAAATGCATATGTTAATACACATTTCAGAGATAGACTTTATATTCAAGCATGCATAATATAATTTTCACATTTTATTCTTTCATTATAACTACGAACCTGCGGACAATTTGTTTCAGATATTTTAAATGAACTCACTTGACTTGCCCAAATAAATTGCCACTTATTAATAAATTTGGAGATAAATCTGGTAAAAAATATATTAAAATAATAAGATATTATAGAAACTAAATCAGGTGATAACACCGTCCGACAAATAGAGAAAACATTCGTTAGACACGAACCGGATGATATACGTCTGAAACTATAAATTTAATGGAGAAAAACTGTGTTTTCAGTTTTTCATTTCGTGATCCTGTGTCCTTTTTTAAGAACTTCAAAGTTTCAAAGAAGTACATTTTTCAAAAAATATTTAAAAATACTCCTGCTATTCCAACAATGACAAATTGTATGTCAAAGGAACAAGAAGAGTTGTAGAATATTTTGCATTATCCTTATTTTATACTACAAGGATCAAAAGATGTCAAAAATATCCTTTAATATGGTTATCCTTTAATATCCTTTAAGATTGCCAATAAATTCCTTTTAAAAAAATAGTGCGTTAAAGACCCAAATATTCTATACTAAATGTCAAAATTTCATCCTTTATATATATAAAGATCAAATTAAAATATAATATAATTTATTAGTATACAAAAAAGTTTGTTTATAAACTACACCATCATAGTGAGGTCTAATGGGCTAGGGCTATTATTTGCATTATACAAAAATATTGTCCCAACACCCACCTTAAAGTATACCAATCTACTCAGGATCACTTTCTGAGTCGACTAAGCGATGTCCGTCCGTCTGTCCGTCCATCCATGTAAACTTTGTAATCAAACTACAGGTCGCAGGTTTAAAGATAATTCGACAAAATTTGGCACAAACCTATATTGCCCCAAGGACAAAGGCTATTGAATTTGGTTAGAATCAGCCCATTATTTATCCTAGCCCCCATACAATTGGCCTATTTGAAAATAGTTAAGCTCTCATAAATATCACAATTATAAACATATTCAAACCAAATTCAGCACAATTAAGTTTTATGTTAGCCGAACTCTCACTACCAAATTTCGTGACAATATTCCATAGCTCCCATATAAGCAACATTCTCGAAAATGTCATTAATATACATAAATCTCTGAAATATGTCAGTATCCAAACAAAATTCAACACAAACATGTTCCATATATTCGCAATTCATCCCACCAATTCATTCAAATAAGATTCAACACAAATAAGTTTCATATCAAAAGAAAACTCTTTATAATCATATACCCGGTGTAGGGTATCATAAGGTCGGACTTGTCCGACTATACCATTTTACTTGTTTATTAATAAGTCTTTTTAACGATCATAAATGTCTTAAACATTTTGGTAGCCAAATAAAATTTAGCAGAAATAAGTTTCATATTGCGATCGGTTCATAATTTGCTCAAACACTCGGTGTAGGGTATTATATGGCCGGGCTTGATCAACTAAACCTTCTTATTTGTTTTAAATAAATTTTTATAATTTTTCATTAGATGGTATCCCGAAAATGGATTTGATTGTTCCTTGCCTACTAAAGGCAGCATGCTACTTCAGCTGAAGCAATTATTGTAATAATTTATACAATTTAATTTCAACGTTTACTTCGATTTGACTTTAGGTAAACTGATCAACTTTTCCATATAAATACTTTGTTTCTACAAATTACCTTATAATACCATGCATACAGTATAGAAATAATTTGTGTAAACTTTTCTTAGAATTGCCTCATTATCCACATTAGGGTTATAACTAATTTTGGCGAAATTTATTTAGAAGTAAGGGCGGGGTAATCTCTCCACTACTATGGTTTATCATTTATATATACAGAAAAGGGATACAAATTTTCGCTTATGTGGACGATGTGGTAATAAGTAATCGTATCAGCATTGTTTTCGGATGTGATCAGTGAGATGATGTACTCTGCTTTAAGGTTGCTAGACGACTGGGCCACGGTAAGTGGTCTTGGGGTGAATCCAAGCAAAACAGGACTTGTAGTTTTCACTTCAAATACTATTATTCCAAGCTACAGAATTCCGGGGTTGAAAAACTGCTATATCCCCCTTTCACATAATGCGAAATATTTAGGTATTATACTGGACTTTAAATTATCATGGAAACTGAATACTAAACATCGGGTTAAGAAGGCAACGTTGGCATACTAAACCTGTCGTAAGATGTTTGGTAAAATAATGGCCACCTATGCCTACAGCGCGCAGAGGCATGGCTTTGCACAAAAATTATAAGTAGTGGCCGTAGAGCATTGAAATTTGACACCGAAAATTATATGGACTAAATTAAAAAAAAAATAAATTTTATCAAAATCTTTCACAATGTGTTAATTCTCTGTCAAGGATAGGTCGTCTATCTGACATTACTTTGGTTTGGAACAGGCTGACGAACTAGACAGAATGGGATTTGCCTTAGATATCTTCAACCTCAGTATCAATTCCACTGGGGATTATTAAAGGTATTTTCTTCAGACACTTTCTTACAAAGGCTGAGAATAGATGGCGTAATTTAGACACATGTAGGGTGGCCAAGTTGATGTGGCTCTTTTTAACGAAAATCGTTCTATGCAACTGATAACCCTAAATAGAAGGGATATATCAAGGCTGATGTCAATATTAACTGGCACTGGACGTTAGTCAACCATTGTCGTAGCTGTAAGTATAGGGAAAAAAGAGTAAACGATTTTCCACCTTCTCTGCGAGTGCCCAGCCATGTGTGTCAAGAAGCATAAATTCATGGGCAACTACATATTGACAAAACTTGGTGAGGTAGCCGGGTCTAAACTAAACGCCCTACGGAGATATCTCACGGCTACAGGTTGGGTCTAGCAAACTCGAGATTTTATACACTTTACGATATCCACAACATTACATCTGACGAGTGGTGTGGTCTTGTCAAAATGGGGTCCCTTCACCTCTACTTGATTGTTCGCAAGTAGTTCACTGCTTTTCTTTTCATTTGCTATTGTTTTTCAAAATAAATGAAAATATTTAATGATAGACTTTAATGCGTTTGGTGCGTGAACTTATTTAACAAACGCGAAAAAATAACACCGTGGTTTTTCATATTTTTTAATACACTATTCCACTAAGCTATGCCAATTTGCATATTTGCAAAAAATGTCAATAGTTACAGCTGCGGTCAAAATAATAGCACCACGACATTCATATTGATATATAATAATATTACGTAAAGACTGTAAAATAAATTTTTGTTGTTTTTGTATAAATTTATACTTAATACAATAAACTTTCAAACATAAAAAATAATTTTGAAAATTAGATGCAATTTTTAAAGAAAACTATATATCAGTCAAAAAAAATCCAAGATGGAAATCTATTAAAATGAACAAAAATTAACCAGGACAAAATTTAAATTAGTAACAATTATTATGGTTTGAAACGTTCTTAACACGTTATTATAAAAAGTAAAATATTTCTGTCTTTGGTTTTCGTATTTTTTGGCAAAAAAGAGACCGACCACCTCCTACAGGTTTCTAAAATTTTGTATCAAACTTTTATGCCAAATATGTATATTTTTTATTACCCAAAAAAATTATTAAATATTTTTGGTTTCCTTTTACCATTTTTTAGACTCTTGGCCATCTATTTTTAATAAAATTCTGTTTGGGGATACCGCATCCTGTGCCACGACCTTTTAGCTTGAAGCTCAAATTTATATCTGAGTATGGTTTTATCAAGCATTTGATAATATAATATTGAATTATTTATTCCACATATTCAATATATTTTTCGAATGTTATAGTAGAAAAACCACAATCAAACTATAATTTCAAAATATGTGTGTTTGTAAGATAAGATGAATATATTATCTAAAATTTTGGTTGATATTGGATTCGGAAAACATTCTATAGAATTCTGATATCAAACAATATGATTTGTTTAATTATGGTAATACGACTTTGGAAATTTTACCTTTAATAGAGGATGTTATATTGTTATTGGTGAAACTTTTCTAGGATTGAAATAATTAAAATTTTATTCTTGTAATGGTCAGCGAATAACTGCAATAATAGTCGTCACTTTTGACCACCGTGCATAACATAAATGCATGATTTTGGAAATGGTGGGCCAAGAGTGTTATGACTAAAAACGGTAAGCGGTTTCGCAACCTAATATTTATATTTTTTTTCAACGCAATATTTTTAAAACCATTTCCAAATATCTATAAATAGTATATCCCTAATTCATATATTTGTGACCGATATTGCCCATTTTTAATGCCAAATAAACCTTATAAAGAAAGAATAGGTATTTGTGGAAAATTTCAGACAGCTAGCTATTATTGTTGCTATATTTGGTCCCTATCGTATTTTCAACAGAAAGACGGACGGACATAGCGTCTTAAATATAATTTCATATGGATCTAGAATATATATGTATACTTTTGTAGGTCTGCGATAAATATTTTGATGTGTTACAAACGGAATGACAAAATCAATATATACCCTTTTTGAATAAAATAAGTAACCTCAAAGTTCTTTTGAATCGTACATGCAAACTGACATTCAATACTTTTACTTTTGTTCTTACAATAAATTTTAAAATTTTTTTTATATAATAATCGAGCGAAACACATGATAACACTCATATGATCCTCAATGTGATGATCTATCGAAAGACAGGGGTAAACAGAAGTAATATTTAAATGCTAAATTCACTGAGTAGTTATTTGAATAAGTCAAAATACATTTTAATTATTTCAACAACAATTTATCTATAAATTATTCACGACTACGTCCATTTAACCTGTTTAGTTAGTACTACACTCATGAGTATATATGACCGTATGCCACACATATTCGTATATATGAGAAAGATAGTGTGAAAGTGTTTCTGCATAAAAATATATCATAATTTTGGGACTTGTGGCTACACTTTATGGATAATAAAAAAATAGATATAATTTAATTACAATTGTATATCAGCTTCAGTTAACAGACGTATAATACATAAAATGGTGGAAAATGGAAGGAGAAGAGAAAATGTTTAAAATTAAACACACATCATAAACGGGATTAAAAACTTTGCTAAATGTTTGTTAGCAGTTGATTATTTTTTGAATTAATTAAAATGTTTTAACTTTTTTTATGCTAATGAAAGAAAGCGGTGTAATAATATGCATTATATTTTTTAAATTGCTAAATACACATATTTATTGTATATAAATAAAATTATTCATGGGAAATCTGAATTACATTTGATGCATTATAAAATACACATATCTTTTCATATAAATAAAACCCGAAGAATCTGATTGTGTTATTATTATTATATTTATATATATTGGTAAATGTTGCTTAAATTGTTCATAGAGGCATGGCTTTGAAACTTTGGTGAGTTTTTTTTTAAGTATTTTGTTAATTTTTCAAGAAGTCATATTTTTGGACTGGAAAGGGCTCAAGTCAAAATGTCTGAGATTGGGAAAACACTTGCACGCAAACAAAAGCAAGTAACAAAGTATAATCGGTTTTCTCCTCTACACATTGGAGCAGAATCAATATTTTTTGGAAATAAATCTGGCATCGGATGGTCCGATCGGGATAAAATTTGATGCAAGCGTAGCTAAGGAGCATTTGAGTTTAAGTTATTAAATGCTCCAGGGTAGGCGATATGGAAGCTCCATATAGGGTACCTTCGACATGTAAATTTTTCAAACACGTGACATTTTTTGGATTCCTATCCAGTTCAAAGATTTTCATATTTTTCAAAATTACTCTGGGGATTGGAATGTAACTTACTCAAACATATAACTCGTGCGCTATTTATCTCTTATAATTTCCGAATTGTAGGCATTTAAAATTTTTTTTTTTAAATTTTACCATACCTTGGACCGTTTTTTTTTTTAAATATAGGGTGTAGTTTTCGATCAAATGGACTCGATTTTTTTTAGACAATAAAATTACCAAAAATATGCAGGAGATTTCAGAGCAATATCAATTATGGATCAAAAAAGAAACGATTTTTAATTTAAAAATTCATAAAATAGAAGATTTTGGCTGTTTTTTGGACGAAAAGGTGGCTTAATTTTTTTTATTAAAAAAAACGTTTTTAAGAAAATATAACAATTTTATTTTTTTCTATAAGGTATCTTTACGGAGAACATTTCAATATGAAAAACATGTCCTATTTTTCGAATATGTCGCCCCTATACCCTTCGGAATATGACCTATTTTTTATCAAAATTTCAACACGTTTAAAAAAAATCGACAAAAATTCATTTATGATCCGAATGAGCTGAAATTTTAAATATAGATAGTCCTTGAGAAGGTCTACAAACAATATCTGTAGGTTATTGCTTTTAGTTCGAGATATTTAGGTTTAATTTAAATTTAGCTTGAAAAATTTCCTTCGGGACTAATAAAATTTGTATGTGGTAAAATTTGACAAACTTAAGCGGATATTGACCCCACCAGCCCTATACAAACTTGGCCAATTTTTAAACAAAATTTTAGGTGTGATAAAAATATTCTTAAAACACAAAGTACAGAACCTCAAAAACTCTTCATAGTTATATAGCCCTATATTTTGTTTATATACCTGCAAAGCATTTTTACTAGCACACTGTAAATAACGTCAAATGAGTTTTTGGAAAACATTTTCCCCGTTTTAGGAATTTCGGTGATTGAAAACAAATAATGGCAACAGTAGTAATACCATTGACTTAAGAATATTTAGATTTGTATTACTTCCATAGTTTACTGTGATGTCTGTAACCGTTAATTTTTTACATTAATTCATAATTTATATTTATCTTGACAGAAAATCACCACATTATAATCTTTTTAGATTTTAAGGTAAATGACGTCCGCAAAATCACAAAATTATTTCAATTCACTAAACTATCAATCAATATATCAAATTATTTGGTTTTACTATTAATCTTCAGGTCATGAGGTTTCCACCAATGTCAAAAACTTATATAAAAAGATTTTATTTACTTTTCAACAGCAGTTTTTTCATATCTTGTATCATGCAGGTCTTTTCCCATGCATCGCTATTACAGCACAATAGTGTACACTTATCATGTCTATTTAACACCAAATCTTTGTTTTAGCGCCAAAAAGAGTACATAACCAAAATTTTTAAGATACAAAGTGATCTTTGTGGGCTATTTAGAGTGCCTAAATATATTCAGATTGCATTGATATATTAACAAGACTAGTTCAGTTTTACCGTTGTTACAACTTCGCTAAATATTGTTAGTAAAAAATTAGAAGACCTTTAAGTGAAAAAAATTTTTTCTTTCAATATTTTTTCCAAAAAAAAAATTGGTCACCAAAATAGACAAACTGAGCTTGCAATTATATTAATCTATCAAGAAAATATCAAATAATCAAATTGTGGAAAAAGAGTTTTATGGTTTAATTACAGAGGTAATAACACATTTCAGTTAACAGAATTGCTTTAATATCTAGAGCCATATAAATACAAAAAGGCTTTATAATGGTGGATTTCATGTAAGTGATATCTGTATTCCAAAACAATACGGTGTAAGATTTCTTAAAGAATCAGTATACAATTATATCTGATCACAATTCTAACTCCTGATGTTATTCTCAATGCGAATACAACTATTATCTACTGGAAAATTATACCAGATAAAACGTTTGTTCACGCTCCAGTATAGTATAAACTAAAAATTTTGCTCCATGAATGTGGAACAAAGAAGATTAAATCTTTTCTTCTGTAAATTATCTTCATTGAAATAATGGATATTTTTAATATTAGAATCATTTTTGGAACCGAAATCCCTTTCAGTGAAGTATTTATTAATCCTTGGTAATGTCTCAAGCCAATCTACCGAAGAACAATTAATATAAACTACGAAATATTCAAAAATTTTGGATTATAGTTATGTCTACTATATATAACGAATTTTTCGATATAACGAATGGATCTGACAACATATCGTTCATTATAACGAATCTCACTTTAACGATAATCCGATTTAATGCACGGTCAAATTCGTAACATTGTCTACCTTATATAACGAACGTTTCAAAAATTGTATGCTCGACATAACGAATGGTGAGAAAAAAGAAACAAAATGAAACAAACTACCAAACATTACAAAAACATTTCGAAAATTGTACGCTCAATTTAACGAACAGAAAGTATAAAAAACAAAAGTAGTAAAGAATGTAAAAATAAGAAAATAAGTCGTTACAATCAATGGTTACTCTCTTTAATAATAGGTGCTGTCATTTTTTCTATTGTGGTTTTAATTAATTATTTCACAATATCGAATGAAAGATTTCGTTCGCATTCTAAGCGAAAGAAAACTGATTCGTTCATATTGTGAAAAAGGCTATAATTGTGCAAGTGTTCGCTTGAATTAAATATGGGAAACCGTAGAAGAATTTCATCGAAAGAAAAATTTAAAATTTAGATGAATGAATGAAATATGGAATAACAAAATTCTCAAAATGTATTTTGAAGAAAATAAAAACAAATATTTTATCGTGACTAAATGTTTCCTGTAAATTATCTTCACACCAATAAAGTGGAATCTGGAATCTTAAAAATCTGTTTTTATACCCTTCACCATGAGTGGCAATGGTATATATAAGTTTGTCATTCCGTTTGTAATTTCTACATTTTTCATTTGCGACCCCATAAAGTATATATATTCTGGATCGTTATAGATAGCGGAGTCGATATAGCCATGTCCGCCTGTCCGTATGTGTGTTGAAATCAAATTTCCAAATCCCCTAAATAACTTACAAACATGATTGATACATCAAAATCTCCGGAATTTTTCCGGCTAGATTGCTATTTAAAATCGAGAAAATTGGTCCACAAATGGCCGAGATATAAGCCAAAAACCCAAAAACCCATGTATTTTGTTAGTGTTTCATGAAATCATGTACATATATAATAGCATAATAAAAAGAAAACAAAAGTTTAGTTGTGTGTATATATGTATGTAGGTTAGAGTGACAGCCGATTTTTTTTTTTTTAGATTTCAAAGAGTGCCGGGTGGAATATTGTGACACTAGGCCTAAATGTTAAGTGCTGAAAATTTGAGCCAAATCGGGCAACGATTTCTGGACGCGCATCGAGGTCAAAGTTCAGATATATGCAAAATTTTACTGTTAATATGGAATAAATAGGTGAAACTCGTTAACTTTCTGCATTGTTTTCTAGAAATGTGTAGATTTATTTATATTAATGAATATTACATTAAAAAAAAATTTTGGAAATTAACCCTGTATCTCCTTTGGTTCAAAATGACCCAAAAACTGTATTATCGCTAAAATTAGAGAAAAATGCAAATTTTTCAGTTTTTGAAAAAATTTTGCTACTAAATAAATACTTTTGCAATTGAATGCAAAAGAATCGAAATATGTACGTAATTATCGTTGTAATGAGATATAAATGACAAAATTTGATTAAAAAATTTTAAAGTTATTACAAATTCGCCAGACCATTAACGTGTTTCAGGCCACTTGAACAAAAAATTTAGGAAAAAAATTAAGATATTTCGAGAAAAATTAAAATAAAAGCACATTTTTACTTAAAATATGTCCATATTTACTTGTATATGAGTTTTTGTCTTCGTAGGGTACCGTTAACCTATTTGGAGGGATGGCCAAAAAAAATAATTTTTTTTAACGGCTGTTTCAAAACTCCATTTTCAAATTTTTAAAAATTTTGTTAAACAAATTTCAGATTTTTTCGATCATCACATTGGGGTTTATTGAGATCAAAATAGGGAATAAAAATATGAAAAAATTATGTCAATACCTCTTACAGTTTTTTCGTACCTGCGATTTAAATTTTGCGTTTTTCAAGAAAAACTAATTTTTTGTTCATATTTAGGTGAATGAGTCCAATTTCCTTACTGTTATAAATTTTAAGAAAAACCAATTCATAATATTATAGTCCTTGTAATTTTAAATATGTTCTGAAAGTTTTACTAAAATCGGAAAACGATAACCTTTGAATCGTGAAGGTCAAAGGTCAAATTTTTCAATACTTGGAATTTCTATTGAAAATATATCGAAATGTTATATATTTTTGGGCCGATTTTCATGAAACTTGAGGAAAATATATAATGGTGTCTAGCATTTACAACAACAGTACAAAAATGGATTTTAACCTTTAAGAGTACTTGGGGTCAAAATTGTTGTGTTTTTCGTGATTTTAAAAGTTGAGGGTAATTTGGACCCCAAGTGCTGCTAAGGGTTAATTTCCATTTTTGTGCTGTGATTTTAAATTCTGGACTTTATGTTATATTTTCCTCAAGTTTCATGAAAATCGGCCCAAAAATATATAACATTTCGCTATATTTTCATTAGAAATTCCAAATATTGAAAAATTTGACCTTTGACCTTCACGATTCAAAGGTTATCGTTTTCCGATTTTAGTAAAACTTTTAGAAGATATTTAAAATTACAAGGACTATAATATTATGAATTGGTTTTACTTAAAATTTATAACAGTAAGGAAATTGGACTCATTCGCCTAAATATGGACAAAAAATTAGTTTTTCTTGAAAAACGCAAAATATAAATCGCAGGTACGGAAAAACTGTAAGAGGTATTGACATAATTTTTTCATATTTTTATTCCCTATTTTGATCTCAATAAACCCCAATGTGATGATCGAAAAAATCTGAAATTTGTTTAACAAAATTTTTAAAAATTTGAAAATGGAGTTTTGAAACAGCCGTTAAAAAAAATTATTTTTTTTGGCCATCCCTCCAAATAGGTTAACGGTACCCTACGAAGACAAAAACTCATATACAAGTAAATATGGACATATTTTAAGTAAAAATGAGCTTTTATTTAAATTTTTCTCGAAATATCTTAATTTTTTTCCTAAATTTTTTGTTCAAGTGGCCTGAAACACGTTAATGGTCTGGCGAATTTGTAATAACTTTAAAATTTTTTAATCAAATTTTGTCATTTATATCTCATTACAACGATAATTACGTACATATTTCGATTCTTTTGCATTCAATTGCAAAAGTATTCATTTAGTAGCAAAATTTTTTCAAAAACTGAAAAATTTGCATTTTTCTCTAATTTTAGCGATAATACAGTTTTTGGGTCATTTTGAACCAAAGGAGATACAGGGTTAATTTCCAAAATTTTTTTTTAATGTAATATTCATTAATATAAATAAATCTACACATTTCTAGAAAACAATGCAGAAAGTTAACGAGTTTCACCTATTTATTCCATATTAACAGTAAAATTTTGCATATATCTGAACTTTGACCTCGATGCGCGTCCAGAAATCGTTGCCCGATTTGGCTCAAATTTTCAGCACTTAACATTTAGGCCTAGTGTCACAATATTCCACCCGGCACACTTTAAAATTTTAACAAAAATTTTTTTCCATACAACTGATTGTCACTCTAATGTAGGTGTGTGTAATATACATTGAGTATATTCACCAATTCTATTTTGTTTCTTTGTAAACCTTATTCTCTAACACAATAGAGAGAGTTGTTTATAATGAGTTCTCATATGAGCAACTCTATAATACGCAGTGTTGCCATATATTTTTTTGAAGAAAACTTTTTATTTCTAAAAAAAACTTTTTTTTCAACAAAAAAAGTTTTTTAAGTACATACTAAAATTACAAAACCCAATTCGTACATATATGTAATCAAACTGAGATAATTTATGTGAATTTAGTGCTGGAGACACTTTCAATATATACAAATCAATCTCCCCATTTTGTGAATGAATTTGGGGATTATCATTTGAAATTATCGGTTCAACTTATTGATATAAATTTTCCAAAAAAAAAATTTTTTTTAAAAAATAAAAATTTTTTCGTCTCAAAAACCTTGAAAAAAAGGGAAAACTTGACATATGGTAACACTGATCATACGTAAACAGCACAAACACCCAACAACAACATTCTACATTGTAGAATGTTGTTGTTGGGTGTTTGTGCTGAAGAACAATTAGTAAACACTACTAAAGATATACAAATTGGACGATATTCATGCTTCCTAATGTCACACCGCTCATCCAACCTATCGATAAAAACACCTTACGTTTAGTTAAATTACAATATAGAAAAAGTTGTCCAAAATTAAAAAAAATAAAAAGTCTCGATATAACGAATTTTTCAATTTTACGAATGAGCTTGACAACATATCGTTCTTTATACTGGGATTTGCCTGTATTTATTTTTCATGTATGTAGTAAACTTTATTAATTTTATTATATATTCCTCATACGTTACCTGATTTAATTTTAAATTTCTCAAACTAAATAACCATTGCATACTTTTTGGGTTGCACCTACTTATGTTTAAAACGCACATACTTTTGAGTAGTAATTATGTAGCATAATTTTGGGATAAACTAAAAAAAACACTTTCAAATTTATTGAAAGTAGATATTGTTACTTTTTAACCTTTTCAAAACGCTGGTTTATTTCCTTTAAATAAACCGGATACTTTTGATTGCAAATAAAAGCCGTTTAGTAGTTTAAAAATTGTAACAACTCTTTATTTATTCAAAATGTTCAACAACCTCAGAATTAAATAGCCACTCAATGTTTTTTTATACACGTTTATAAATTCCCAGAAATACCGACACAATTTATAATACGAATTTACTTGAAAAACACAACACACTTCAAGGAACTTAGTTGATGTTTATTCGAAAAGCGTCTCTTATAAACTCACTAACGACTGCAACCTCTGCTACTATTTATAACACTGCCATCTGCACTCTAGATTTCTCTTTAACTGTCTAGAGGTTTCTAATACATACGCCCTCTGTGGTGTACTTTCTACAATGTTCTTTAACTGAATATTCGAAATCGAATACAGCGTTGCCAACTTACGATCAAATCAACTGAAAGCATTTATTTAATAATGCCCACAGATATGTTTCAGTTTTACAGCACTGTTATTTGAAAGCATTATGCTACTTTTAAATCAGCCGTTAAAATCGTTATATTTGAATTCAAGTACAATTTCGTAACAATATGTACATCAAATTCAATTCAACGTATGGTGAAATCATCACTAAGTTTATAAAGAATCATTATTAAGATTTAGCTTAACTTCTAGAATTATGCGGAATTTAATTTTTAATAGTTTAATTATGTGCAATTTATTCTGAAAAGTTTTTCAGTAAACTCACCGTCCTTTACTATTTAGAATTATAGTAATTCTTAAAAATATTACTCTAAAGAGGTTTGTATTGTAAATTAGCAATTTAGGTTTGCGTATACAGTGAATATAAAAAATACAGTGAATATAAAAAAATGTACAAAAACATGAGATTTATTAGTTTTAGTCCCATTTTTTAAAAACGGTTTAACCGAGTGATAAAAACCGGACAAACTGGTTAACCGAAAATCAAAATTTTAAATTAACCGGTTCGCAAAAAACCGATATTTCGAAGAAAAATCGGTTTTTCGGTTTACAAACACTAGTAATGATTATGTGTTTTTCCAAAAGTCTTCATTTGTTGCACAGTGTTATGAACCAATCGGTGACAAAATTTGGTAGTGTCAGGCTTAAATAAAAATTATTATTAAGATTTTCTTAGTGGACAAAATTATTTGGATTCCTTTTTATATAGAATTGGTGCCTCCGATTCCAAAAAAATGGTTGAAAGATCAATATAAACTTTTTTTTAAGTTACAGTAGGGTCTAGATATATAAAAATCAATAATAAAAAAAAAATATTTCTAAAAATTCCATTTCGTAAAAATTAAAAAAAAATTATTTCGGCGGCTCCTGGCGGGTACAATTTTTTTACAAAGACATTCCCCAGAAGTTTCTTTAAATGATGTATTTAGTCATTGGACAGGCTTCGACGGTCTTTTTTTGGCAAGCTATATAATTCTTAAAAAAATATATCAGTATATTTGAGACCCAAGTTTAAAGGACTATAACATGAAAATAGAGAAGCCCATAAATATAAGATATACACCTAATAAAAGCCTATATCAATGTTTATTTAAGTTTTGAAGTATGATTTTCTATATGGTAAAACCATTGAGGTATATGTAATTTAGTAAAGCAGTAAAATATTAAAAAATAACGAAAATATGATTCAACATTTTTTGAACTTCTGGTGCTTATGTCGAGAAAACGAAATATCCAATTGCAAAACCCATTTGTATTGGAGGAGAGCAGATTGTCAGCTTCCGAAAAAACTTCGTTTTTCCAAATTCTGAAGATACCGATTTTTATAATTTTGTCCACCTAGATTTTGATTTGGAACCACACTGCGCCTGTAGATTAATCACAAACTCTACATTTAGGGTAAATTGATATCGTGGACTCGAGTAACGACGTTATTTTTCAAAGAGAAATTGTTTTTTTTAATAAAAATTGAGTATTTCATTGCCCAAAAGTGCAAGGGAGACTAAAAAAACTAAGAAAACTAACATCAAGATAAAGAAAAAATATATAAAATTTCATAAAATAAAAGTTTTGCCTGAAACCCTTGGACCTAGAATTTTCCACCCCCAAAAATGGCTGTTGCATTGTGTAATTAGTTATTTAAAGTGATTAAATTTTTATAACTGAAAATAAATGTTAATTTTTATCACTTCAATTTGTTGATATTGTATTTTCGGTCTCTATTTTATAGCATCAAATTGTTTGCGCAATTAATTTCTGCCCAATTTAAATTTATTTAATCTCTTTCCACATCTAAAACCATATGCATTATCTATCTATCTATTTCAAATAAAAATCTAAAATAAACCAATTAAACTCTCTTGTACATAATTAAAATACAAATATAAACATCCGTATTCGAAAATAGTCGTTCCGTGCCCGTGTATATGAACCACATGCAACCACAAAAATGAGTTAATTTAACGCTTTGATAGCACTTCTCCGAACTATCAAGTGGCAACAAACATGATGTTCATTTTTCTTTTCATCTTTTTCAGAGCCACTAAAATTTGTGGCAACATGCAAATTGTCGTTTTTAAATAAAACACACAACAGCACAAATTTGTTTTCCCAGCTACAGATTGCATAAAATAAAGTGCAGTAAAAACTAGAAGAAATAAAGGAAAAAAGACTAAGGAAATATTAAAGACAAAAAAATCTGAGAGGCAAATTGACTCTCTGAACCTAATTTTAATTAAAATCTTAAGTGGAGTAATTATAGCAGGCTTTAAATTACATATTGCCTGCTAAAAACTATTAAAACTCATACTAAGACATAAATATTTACTCACACATTCAAAGGGTTTTCTGTTTAGAGCGCAGACATGAAATCATATGAACGAATCGGTTACTTTCAGAGAAACACCCGATAGTTCTAAGCAGTTAAATCAAATATGCACACTAGGGTGGCCCTTATTTAGCACTTTTTCGAAGATAGATGCTCCCAAGGTTTAAATTAATTCTCCGTCATCTAAAAATTAAACATGGCACGGTGGTCAATACCGGCCAAAAATCCATAACTTCTTTATTTCTTCATAAATATGTTTGAAATTTGGTATTTGTATTAAGCAAAACATAACCGATCGATCGATGAATATTTCGATGTTCAAATACAGGGTTTGGCCAAAAAAGCATGGACGTTCTAAAAGTATGAAACAAATTGCATGTAAGTGGCTGAGATTTAGTTCAAAAACATGCAAATTTCGGACTACATATACAGGTTTTGGCCAAACAATCGAAAAAGTTTGGTTATTCATGTAAATGCCTGAAATTTAGTCCAAAAATGAAGAATAGCATAAGTGATTGATGAAAATGGTCGTACAAATTTGGGAATACATATACAAGGTTTGGCCAAATTATCATGGACGTTTTGAAATTATCGGAAAAGTAAGGTTATTCATGTAAATGCCGGAAATTTGGTGTACATTTAAGAAAAACTTGATACATCGCAAAAAATATTAGAAATTGCATACAGGAGTTGGCGAAATAAACATTGACGTTATAAAATTATCGAAAAAAGTATATAACTTTTGTAAATGGCTTCAATTAGGTTATAATTAAAAATAACATAAATGATCCATTGACAAAATTTCGACATACAAATACATTGTTTGGCCAAATCAGCATAGATGTAAATAACTCTCAAACTTAAATAATTTTTGAAATTGGGCAAAAAAAATACAAAAAAAAAATGTGTAAAATATGAAGGCACTGAAATCGTTTTGTATGCTCATGGAATGAAACTTATATTTTTGAGAAGAGCTAGGGACGCAAGCTAATTGGCCATTTTTTGTTTCCCACCTATACGTCAAAATTTTGAGATATATGGTTTTTATTTTTCACCTGCCCTGAGTAATACTAATGCATACTGTAGTGTACCGAATTGTGGTAATTAGATATTTACATCGTTTTTGGGTACTCAACACTCTGGCGAAGCTACTAGATACTTTCAGAGTTGTATTTTTTTGACAAATTCCAAAAAAAACAAGTAAGAAAGTATGGTCGGGCTTGACCCTACTTAGTAAATGAATAAAAATATTACACCAAGTAAATGAATACAAATATTTTTCTTTTAAAATATCAATAATTTATATTAGTGAGTGATTTTCGGAAGTGGGCCTTATATGGAAGCTATGACCAATTATGGACGGATCACCATAAAATTAGGTCGTGTGAATTATGTCTATATGAAAGTTATTTATGTTGAATTTTGTGTATATACCAACATTTTTAAGTGATTTAAGCACGTTAAAGTGATTTTCGGAAGCGGGTGTATATGGGAGCTATGACTAATTATAGACCGATCGTAACAAAATTTGGTGCCATGATTTCTGTATATATAAAACTTATTTTGAGCGAAATTTGTGTAGATACATATATAAATTAAATATTTATGACCGATAAAGTCCAATTTCGAGAGGACATTTGTATGGGGGTTAGGTGAAATAATGGACCGATTTCAGCCAGTTTCAATAGGCTTCGTCCTTGGGCCGAAAAAATTATATGTACCTAATTTTATCGAAATATCTTCAAAATTGCGACCTGTACTCTGCGCATAAGGTTTACATGGACAGCCAGCCAGCCATCCATTCAGACGGACGGACATCGTTTAATCGACTCAGAAAGTGATTCTAAGTCGATCGGTATACTTTAAGGTGGGTGTTAGACACATCTGCACAAACGCATAATACCCTCTCCACTATGGTGGTGTAGGGTATAATTAACAGGACCCACAAAAAATAGTTCTATATTCATGCAGCGTGTTTCCGAGTCTTTATGAGGCTAAATTAAATGAAGGGATATTTGAAAAATAAGAAAAATTTTGTGATACCAAATTTGAGTGTCTATTAACCGATGTTGAAAAAGCAGTATGGAATTCTTTTAAACTTGTTGTTCAAGAATTTTTGGGGAATAAGAAAAGTCAAAATTACAGAGATATTGTTGCGAATTTATTACATAATTTTGAACTGATGAGTGTAAATATGTCCCTCAAAATTCACTTCTTACATTCTCACGTGGATTTTTTTCCCGGAAAACCTCGGACACATGACTGACGATCATAGAAAGCGTTTCCATCAAGATTTGAAGTTTTTCGAGAGGTTTTTGGGATCAGAATTTGAGACTACTGTTGGAGTGTCGTGAGGGAGACAAATGAAAATAATTATAAAAAGAGGACTTAAACACTTCACTTTTAATTTGTTTGTCCTAATTTAATGTAAATTTTTATATGTTTCGTTTTTAATAAATATCTCAAAAGTTTGACGTCCAGGATTTTTTTAAAATTTTTCCAGTTTAAAGACCTAAATACACAAATCCCCATATGTTTCAATTCATGAGCAAAAGCCTTGTAAACTAGAGTAATTGCAGCTGAAATTTATAGTACGTACTCTTGATACTTTATATTATTATATGTAATTTACAATTAACCTCAAACAGCCCATTTTAATTTGTTCTGGCTTTTCAAACTTTTTTTTAATTTAGTTTCTATAGATTTCAAACTAGTTCCTAATCACTTCACTTTTATATAAAAAGAACACGCAAAAACTCCTTAACAATTACGTGGAATGGTTTTATATCGAAAATCCGAAAAGTATAAAATAAGGGCCAGCCTAATTTGCACTTTCGTTGGAACATACAAAGTCATCATATTTTCTTTCTTCGCCTTCTACAATGAAGAAGAGCAAAAAGAATGTGCAATTTTATTAAATGCTTAAATACTCAAGATGCATACATGGGTAGTGGTTCACTTAAAATGGTGTAAGAAATAAACAGACAATTATAATTAAGGATGTAAAGATAAACAGGGTCTATATAATATTAAACGAATTATACCTGAAACTTTACGATATTTAATATATAGTTTATATACATTTTAATCATATTGCTAATAAAAACTTCCACATTTTTTACTTAAGGCATTAATTAATTACTTTAAATTGTTAATAATAACTTTCAAGTTATGTTCCATTAATGCTTTTGGTGTCCTTAATTAGATAATTAAACTTATTGAATCAAACTTTGCTTTTGTCTTTCCAATTCTAAATGCACCACGTTTTCCTTACACACATTACACAATTTAATTTATTTCTTCTTTTTTTTAGCTCCACGTCGTTACAGATTTTTATTCTTGGTTCTATTTCTGACATTGTTGGGGTTGTAAGAAATTGCTTAGTATTTTGCTGCAGCTAATGCAGTTAAAGGATTAATTCTAGGTTTTATGAAAAATGTATTTGACTTGAGGGGATTTTCTATTAAGAAGTGAAGCTCTTCAAACAACGATTAAAAACGGTTTAAAATAGAAAAAAAAAGTGAAAGAAAATATTTAATTTTCTTGCATTTATTTTTAGATTTTATAAAGTGAAACGTTTATTGCACAATAAAGTGCAGAAAATTATTGTTTTTATCTAGACAAAAGTCTTTTATGATAGTGAATGTGCGCAATTTAATTGTGGATAATTAACAATTATAATTATAACATATTTTAGCAAAGATATCAGTTAGTCGTTTTAACACTAGCAGATGCTAGGGAGTTAATCAGGTCTCTCACAGGATTTGCACAAAAATGAAATGAATCGTATGTTCCAATTCGCAACATTTTGGTTTTAGGCGCGGTAATTTTTGCGTACATGAGTTATATTGATGACGAATTTCCTACTGATTACGATATTTGAAACAGATTTATGCGTATTTAGGTTATTTTTAGAAGTGGACCTAATATGGGGGCTATGATTAAATATGGACCGATATTCAAAAAATCTAGTATTTTGATTTTTGCATACCTATTATTTATCTGTGTCGAATTTTTGTTCGAAAATGAAAGTAGACCTTATGTGGGAGTTATGAGCACTTACCGGTCGATCTACATAAAATTTGGTGCGCCGGTTTTTTTATATATTGGGATTATTTGTGTTGAATTTTAACTTGATAATGATATTTTTAAGTGATTTATGCGTGATTGAAGGAAGTACATCGAAATGGTTTTGTGATTTCTTTTAACATGGTACGTATTTATGTTGAGTTTTGTAGGGATACTGTAATATATGCAATTTACTTAAAGAATATAGCAAAATATTTTTGAAAAATATCAACTTTTTTGATCATATCTTGGTCCATAACTCTGGTTTTACTTTATCGGTTTTGTACATATGCAATACAAAATAATTGTTTTTTTTAACGCTTTATTGATTTATTGAATATGTCTGTAATCGGCCTTACAATAAGTATTTAAATTTTATAACTAAAATTAAAAGCATTTGCTCTTCAACAAGAGAGCCTTAATGGTTAACTGGCACTCAGCTTAGCGGGGTGGTAGATCTGCTCTACGGAGCCTGGATCAGGTTTTGATCTGCACAAGTTGGCTTGCAAGCGTATTGGGATGGTTTCGCAGCTTCACAATATATTTCTCACGGACTTTCTTGAACTCTTCCTTTACTAATGTCACTTCTAAGTCTCTGTGGATGTTTTCATTTCTTATGTACCATGGTGCTCCTGTCATGGTCCTAAGAATTTTAGATTGGGTCCTCAATACTGGTGTTGCTGGCCATTCCCCATAATTGAATTCCATATGTCCAAATTGGTTTTAAAACGGTCTTATACAGGATGACTTTATATTCAAGGCTTAATTTTGATTGATCACTGATTAACCAATGAAAGCTAGAGGCTTTTAACTTCATGTGAAGTCTCTTGGTTTCTATGTGTCGGCGCCAGGTAAGCCGTTTATCTAGATGAATACCAAGGTAGGTGACATAATCAGACTGCGGTATATTAACGTTGTTGAGTGTGACAGGTGGGCAATTTCCTCTCCTTAGAGCGAACGTAACATGTTTACTTTTCAGCTCATTTGCTTTTATTCGCTAGTTTTTTAACCATGACTCCACAAAATAAATGTGATCAATAAAGAATATTGGTGAAAATGTCAGCCCCTACGCAATTCCTCGATGCCCTATAATGCCAACAATAGACAGATAGACATAGCTACTCAGAGATAACAGATTCGTAGTAGCAACCGAATTTGTTGTCAATCGAATGATTCAGTTGCACACATAGAATTTTTCAGTTCTATCAACAGAAAGGCAGTTGATAAAGAAGAATTTCGGTTGAAGCAATTAAACATTTGTTACTCCTTCTAAAATTTTTAAACCACAACTGTAAAATTTGGTCACTAAAGTTGAATCATTCGACTGGCAACACATTCGTTGGCTATCACGAATCTGTTTTCTCTGTGTAGATCCTCTAACAATTTTATAAGGACCCAGAATGACGAAATGACAAAATCAGTCACATTTTCGGTGGCGGGTACAAAAATTATTTGTAATGCATTTTTTTTTTGAGATCAAAAATGTAAATTTTTTAATTTCTTTTTGAAAACTCCAATTTTAGGCTTTTTAGGGTTTTTTGAACTAATTATGAAGGCTCTATTAGATTTATTAAGGATATATGCAAGAATAAAACCAAAAAGAATTAAATCTATGACACTCATAATTTTGCCATACCGTTGATTCGGATTGATAAGGATTTCGAAAAATTAAGGAAATTTTTCGGAATTTTATAATCTAGCTCAATTTTAATAAAACAAATTCAGAATATTATTACTCAATTCATAACAACTATATATAATTTGTTTCATTCTTAAATGTGGCAGCTTTTTTATGTCTATCACTAACATAAATTCACCACAACTATATTGTTCCCCTATCCCTCGATTTACATGATACTTTTTTAAAGGATTGGAGAGATTTTTTTTAAATATTCTTAGGAAAAATTAACTTTTTCAGTAAATTATTAAAAATATTTATAGAATGTATTTGCCACAGATGCAACAAATTTACAATATTAGATTGAGTAAAGCATGTTGGATTGACCTAAAATGCACTCAGGCAATCAACGCTCAAAGGCTGTTGGAAAAATTTGTGGCCAGCTATAGTTGATAATGTTATAATATCTTGCCAATCCTTGAAGTTGGCACATACATAGAAGGAGAAGGTTTTGATGACTTTTGAACAACGATTCCAATGAACAAGTTAAGGAATCAGTAGTACTGACAAAAAAAATATTAGTGAAGGCGTGAAGGGACCTTAATGAGGTTTATAAAGACTTTAACAATAAATCAACACAAGTTTTAGTTACAAATTTTATTTCAAAATCTCTACGAACTGATGTTATCTCCAATTTATCAACTATAGAACCATGGGTGCCCCGATAGACCAGTCGATAGTGTGCTGAACTATTAATCTGCGGGTTGCGAGTTCGATTCCCGCCAGAGACTTTGGGTGTATCTGCAGACAAGCAAAATGCTTCGCAGTTTGTGTTTGTTAAAAAAAAAATTAAACCCATGAAAAATTATCTAGTGGGGAAAGTGATATGTTGCCTTCCAAAAACTACGATCAGTAGTGGAAGACAGTGATAAAGAATTGATTGGAAGTTATGACTGATACATACTATATATAATAGAAATATATTTCTATTGATTTTTAATGAACTGACATGTTTTTTTATGAGTTGCATTTATTTTGTTTTATTAAATTATTTAACTACAATGTATACTTTACTTAAAAATAAATGAATTTTCTAAACAAAATTTAAAATTTATTCGTATTTGGGTCTTTTTTCGATTTACACGATTTGTCATACAAAAATTTTTTATTTCGATTTACACTTTTTTTTCAGGAACGCATCTATCATGTAAATCGAGAGATAGGTGTACATTAAATGGCAGCAACATAATGCAGCAACTAATTAATAACGAATTAAAAAATATTAAAATCACAATATTAAACATGATGTTTTACTTTATAGTAGCTTCCGAATGCGATTTACTCAGTATAATACTGATTCATCTAATTAAAATTGAATTTAAAATATCAGTAACGAATATGATATCAAATGATAAATAAATAATACATACGATGCTCTTTTTGTGAAAAAAATTAGCTTTGTATAATGTTTAAGGGAAGCACTTAAAATATTTTTCATAATTTAGTGATTTATAAAACCATCTTAATCTTTATTTCATTTTCCTCATAAAAAGTCCTAATCGAAGTGATTGAGACTATAAGTATATCTGAACTCTATGGACTCCATTAAAATAGAATTGATCTAGTGTAATCCTTTATATTAAATTAGAAAACATTCCGACTAATTAAAATATTCTAAATTAATTTCCTCCACAGTTGTTCATTTCATTTGAATTCTGTCACTGTCTTTAAGCTTTTATTCTCCGTTTTTTTTGCGTATAATTTACTAGCCATTTACCCTAATAATCTCTCCATCAGGCTTCAATCCAGTTCAATGCATACCGACAATTGCGGGATGCATTGAACTCTCTTTGATCTAATGTGGATTGGTATCGTCCGAAATTCAACAATTTTTTTGTTGACGAATCCATTTATCCAGAAATGTGCCCAACGTAAAATGATTATTTACACGTATTGTTGAACACTATATCCATCTATGGTGTTTTGCCAAAACAAACTGTGAAGCTCAATAATATGGCCATCAACTTTCAAAGTTCAGAAGTCCCTATTGGAAGACCCTTTATAATGTCCTCAATAAGGTCTACCAACAAGTCACACTATTTGGGACTCATTTATGTCCTATGAAAACAGTTATATTTTGTAACACAGTGTAATTAATTAAAATAATATTTGACTCTATAGCTGCTTCCAATTGTGCTTTACTCGGTATTATGCAATTGATTCACCTAATTAAAATTGAATGAGAAATTTCATTCATTAACATGATATCAAATGGTGAGTAAAATAAACAAACGCATTCAGTCATTATTAGATTACAGTTTGATTAAAAATAATACTGGATGCTATATTTGGTTGTGCCGAATGTTATATACCCTTCACTTTAATTGAAAAAAACTAGTATTTGTACAAAAATAAGTTTTTATGAAACTATTTTTTGTGATTTTATTTGAATGTCTGAGTTTGCTCATTTTATTTGAATTTTTGAGTTGCAATATTTTCCAAAAACTTTTAGAAAATACTCATAATAAATTTTTAATTTTTGTTATCATAAATTTAAAAATTAATTATGAATAAGACCTTAAATGTTGAAGAACAGATCCAATCAAAAATTGTTTTGTGTTTTATTGACTTACAGATATTTAAGTATAAAACAGAAATTGAAAACCCATTATAAGTTGATACTAAAAAAATAATCATAAAATTTCTTGTGCCAAATTTTTAATTTTCAAAATTTTTTTAAACGAAATTTCAAATCATTATACAAATGAGAATTAAAAATCATAATTTTAACAGCTGTACCTATTACACGGTGCAACAATATTTGCAATAACTTGGCGAGTGACCTATTGCAGGTTGTAATATTTAAAAATCGCTTAAATAATGACTGAGTTAAGAATGTTTAAATTTGCGGATCCAAAAAATATACTTTTGTCTTTATCTCGGAAATTTGAGGGAATATTGAAATAACTTTCAAGTTATTTTTAAGTGTAGTACAGTGTCATAGATGACAATTATTTCTTATCACCAAATGTAATATTTAAGTCATTAGGAGATTATCTGTTTAAAGAGCGAAATAAAAAAATACATGATGTTAGTTTGTTAAGAACAATTCCTGTATTCCTTTGGATCATAAATATTAACAAAATATTATATTTTTATACCCCCAAAAGATGGGCGTATATTGATTTTGCATTGTAAAATTCCAAGATGATCTACACACAGCCTCAAAAGTGTGTAAACACAAGTGAATTATTTGATTTTATTAAGATAATCCAAATCACAAAACGTTGATTAGACTGAATATTAGGTCCGGTTCTGATACCTAATATTCTTTAGTCTATACATTCTTTGGATTCGGTTGTAAAAAAGGTTTAGGTCAGATTCTAGTGATTACCTTAAATAAGTCAAATTACTGACTAGTGTTTACTCACATTTGAGACTGTATAAAACTGACAGTCCGTCTGTACATCTGTTTGTTGAAGGAATATTTGGGGACAACAAAAACTAATTTTTGATAAATAATTTTTCTTTTGCATATTTTGCGGATTTAGAAAATCGTTATCTTAATAAGAAATGTAAAATTTGGGTATTTGAGTTAGCCGCCATAATGTACCCGACTTACGATCGAGGATTATTCAAACTATCAACACAGAATTGAATTTTTGAGTATTAATCGAGATATCTCAGGCAATTTTGGTCGAATTTAATTTTCAATATAAAAATTCTCATGATTGTATCCAATATATGAATACGTGTTCCTAGATTTGATTAAGACAGACACACAATCTTTGCTAAATCGACTCCCCTACATAAGGATCCGTAATGTATAAAGGAAAACACATAATTCTGTTTAAATTTGTGAGCATTTCATTATGTTTTTTCTTATTACTTAATAGCGTATAATGAAAAAAGTACTTCAGTACTTCAAATTTATTAAAGTCTGTTAAAAGCTGTTTTTTAAACAACAGTTAGCAAAATATAATGGGATTTTTTTTGTATCTAGATCTGTTAAAGAATACCTCTCAAAACTAAAATATTAATGTGCTAAATTAGGAAAAAAACCCATATAAATTAAAATAGGAAAAATATTTTATATAGCGATGTTTTGCCAAAATTTCGCGTTTATTCTGTAGGAGAAAAAAATAAGAAAATTGGTATGGACTAAAATGATTAATAAGTTTTTAAGTTTGAAATATTTGTACCAATACACTATAGGGTAAATGACTACTTTTTCTGTGCTAAATTAATAACGACTACAAAATCATGGTATTCAAACCAAAACCTTAAAGAATTTCGAAAGTAATAATAATTCTATTAAAAAAATGGAACTTAACCCACTAACGACAAAAAATTAACCCACTTACAATCATTAATGCAAACTTAATACATTAATTTATTTTAATTATACTAAAACTTTTAGTGATTGCTTAAATCTAATTCATTTTGTAAATTTAAATCAAAAAGGTCCTCTTCGCTTTCATTAATTTCATTGTCTTGGTGGCTAAAGTGAAATTCTTCCATGGGTTCACTGCAACATAACAGTTCAATTACTTCTGGTAGAAGTGTGGAACGTTTCCGGTTTTGTAAGCGCCTATCTAAAAATTATGTGGAAATTAATGGATCTGAGGTACAGCTTAATATTAATATGAATTCGGAGCTTAAAAACTATGTCTTCTCCGCTTCCATTACAGCGTCTTTTTGCATCTCAAAAATTTTTCAGAAATATGAATTAAAATAGATTGCAAAGAATCTTTGGCAAGAGTCTAATTTGCTTTTAAAATTTCAATAATTTATATTCGTGAGTGATTTTCGGAAGTGGGTTATATGGGAGCTATGACCAATTATGCACCGATCGTCATGAAATTAGGTCGTGTGATTATTTTCTTTATGAGAGTTGAATTTTCTGTTGAATTTTATGTGTATACCAAAATTTTTAAGAGATTTATGCACGTTAAAGTTATTTTCGAAAGCGGGTATTATATGGGAGCTATGACTAATTAAGCACCGATCATCATAAAATTAGCTGACATGAATTCCGTATATATGAAATTTATTTGGAGCAAAATTTGTGTAGATACCTATATAAATTAAACATTTATGACCGATAAAGTCCAATTACGGGAGAAATTTGTATGGGGGCTAGGTGGTATAATGAACCGATTTCACCCAATTAAAATAGGCTTCGTCCTTGGGCCGAAAAAATTATATGTACCATATTAAGGTGGGTGTTAGACTAATATTCTTGGACATTACAAACATCTGCACAAACGCATTACATCCTCCCCACCAGTATAACAAATTTATTGTTTTTGTTATATGCTTATTCACTTCATCTGAAAATATGTTTACTTCAATTTTGTCCACTACATGTTTGAAAATGGCATAAAATATTTCTTTTTTTGAATTTTCGTTAAGCCAAATTTCAAACAATAACCTAAAAAAGATAGTATTATTCGAAAACGGCTAAAAATGGCTATTATATGTAAATGAAAATTGGTTTATAAAATTTCAATATATTTATTTCTGATTTCATTTAATCTACCGAACTTTGCCGAAATTTTAAAACCTTCCACGAAGTTACATTTTGAAAACAATCGCAGCACTTTTAAGGTTATTTTAAAAAAGTGGATTTATTTCAAGCAAGTTAAACAATTTTATCACAATTTTTAACAAAAAACATTACTTACTTACTTAGTTTATTGTTCTCCATTTTCACTTTCTTGTTTATAACTCGCGAAATTATTTAAACATGCAATTGAAAATTTGAAAGCAATACAGGCTTTTCAACAAAATTTATTAAGTAATTACGATGAAATGTCTTTGACTGCGTGTTGTCAAATGGAATTTAATATTTACCAAAAACAAAAAGCTGGCTTAGTTAATTTGGAGTATTGGATACAAAATGGCATTAAAAAAAGTGCAATATTTGCATTTGAAAAATTGTACTGTAGCACAGTTTTGGTAGCCGTTTAACCTATAGTGCAATATAAAGATATGACCTTTTCCCATCTTTCTGGCAAAATATGGATTCTGAGCCAAAATAACTCCTCATCTTTTGTATCAAAGAGAGTATTCTGCATCGTCCGAAACAAATACTAGTCGAACGGGTACGGTCTGGACTATACAGGGGTGAGGCAAAAATTCCCAACCACTTCATTCTAAATACTTTTTAATAGGTATTATACATGTGACCGAGCGTTGTCATGATGGATTATTACGGTTTCATGTCTGGTCTCTTCAAATTAATCAGTTTCGTTCGGTAAAGGTTACCTGTGATGGTCTGTTCAGATTTCAGGTTATGGATCCATATTTTATCGCTAGTAATAATTCGGTACAAAACAAGTGTCTCGGTACCCATTTTCCTCGCTTTTGGATGAATCCTGTTGTTGAGTTTTACAACAATCTTCATGGTGTAATGCCCCCAATTATTGATCTTCAAACTCTTTTGGTCTGAGTGATCTTTGTCTTCTGTGTCAAAATCATCATTTCTGAACTGCAAGAGACATTAGCCATAATTTTGGTGAATACTTATTAAAATTAAAGAAGTAAAGCAAAACTTGCCGAATTTGACGCTTTGTTGGTACAAAATTTAATAGTTGAAATTTGTAATATAAAGGGGAAAAAATCAATTGAGGTCGGTTTTATAGATTTTAAAAGAAAAGTGTTTTCGCCCGTTTATTGTAGATGATCGCAAATTAATTTTGTAGAAATTACATATGAAAAGACAGTCCTAATGACCATTACTACTCATAGTGAAGGGCATACAAATTGATAGCAATATATACATATGTACATATTTTTTTAATTTTTGTCAGAGTACAGGTATAATATTTAATGTCTGTTTATATACTCATACCAAACAAATAATTTCCTATACATAAATACACATACAAATCCATGAAAAATATAAAATTATACACGTATAACCAGCGAACATTTCCATCGATTTCATGTCGGATTTCTGAGAAGAAATTTTAATCAAGAAATTTGTCCAATTTGTTCTAACATATATCTAAGTTCCAACTCCCATTACAGTTTTGGAAGTGAATGAATACTTTTATCATGATTTCTGGGAAAATTCTGTGGCAAATGTTTGCTGGGCACGTACATACTTTGTGCAGCGAATAGGACATAGACAAATACAAACACATTTATCTATGTCACACTCAATATGTCATTCTGCTTGTTATTGTTGCCGTTGTTGGTTGAATGTTTGTCGTGCAAAATAGATTTTTTTCAAAGGTGGTACTTTTTACACTGAATTGTTGTTTATCAAATATGAAAAACAGAATTATGGTCGGTAAGGATGGCTGTAAAATTACCTTAATAAATTAGATATTAAATTATTTGGTTACGATATTCAGTTTCATTGCACAGGTGAATATTATCAGTCACATTAATTTCTACCATTATTCCGATTTTCATATTTTGTGGACATAAGTTGAAAAATAAGTTATAAGGAACAGATGGTGAATGACTTTAAAGAAGTTTAACTACGAACACATGTGATACTTAGATCATTCTATTTTGTATAGAAAATAAATCAAGAAAATATCAGAATTTGTGTATATAAATCCAATTTTAGAAAATAAGTTCCGATTCTTATATTGTGATTCAGAAGCATGCCCACCATCACTTTTTATTTTGAAATTTTATTACGATGGGTAATACACGTGTGTATGGCAGTGAATCATGTATCATCTATATTGTGTATGAAGTATTAGACTGCTCCAAAAATATAAATGCAATGTGAACTTTATATTTGTTACTTATATTCTAAAAATGCCTTCTGCGACAAAAAGGGTGTTAAAGGAAAACACATAAGCTTTCTTCTGAGCAAAAAAAAAAATAAAAAATGGGTCCATATTTTTAAAAAAAGTCAACAAAGTTTTTGATTTTGCAAAAAAATTCAAAAATTTTAAATCTTGAGTTACAAAATATTTTTTTTGATAGATATCCCACTCGCATCCCACTAAGCGACCATATAGGTCGCTTAGGAAAAGACCTAAGCTTTCTTAAAAAAAATAAAAAAAAAAAATAAAAAGGGCCCATTTTGAAAAAAAAGTCAAAAATATTTTTGATTTAAAAAAAAAAAATCAAAAATATTTTATTAATTTTTTTTTTCGAAAGATTGCATAAATAGCTATCTAAACTATTTGGGACACATTTTGCTAAGAACAATAGGTAATAAGTTATATGGATAAAAAAAAACACCTGTTTGGCCAAAATGTCAAATTTTGACCTCCTATAACTCAGAGAGTTCTTGACCGATCTTGTTGAAAAATGGTGTCCGAATTACTATCCAATAGAACTAACATTGGTGCAAATTTCATCGCGATCGGAAGACATCGATTTCAAAAGTTGGTTCACTTGACGTGAAATGCCCCATATATATTTAAATTTATTAAATGACTTAAAATTTGTCATAATTCCAAATTTAAATAAGAAATAGTGACTTACAAAAATAGTTTTGTATCTGAAATTCGTCAAATAACTAAAGATAAAGGGAGTCTTTCGATTACTGTGGTCCGATAGCTCCTTCTATAAATATATACATAAATATTACTGCAAGAATTTACAATAATTTAGAACTTCAACATATAGAAATGTTAGGGTCTAAACATGACGTTGCGGTCGTGGTGTGAACAAATGACGAAATATTAGCAATTAATAATCAAATTATTAACTTAGATTAAAGTGGTGTTGAAAGTAATGGCGAATGTATATTATGAAACGGTAGTCGAAAGTGATATTGAGGATGACATTTATAATGATTACGTTGAAACAGACGAATGCCATGATCTTAAAATATATAACCGGTGCACTGCGCTACCCCTACCCTAGTAAAATTAAAAAATTATGAATGGAAATACGAAAATAACACATACAAAATTTGAGAATCTCTCAATTACAGTTTACATGATATTCGAAAATAACTAACTAATTTTGTATGGGAGATACCACTCCACTGCTCTGATCCCACCCATTTTTATTTTTTTTATGTAAATATCAAGCTTTACTATAACTTTCCTTTATAAGGGAGGGGTCATTACTACTAAGAGGATCATGCTTAGCTAAACTTCGAACAGAAAACAGGAATAAATTCGTTTTTAGCTAACCTCCGTAGAATAGTAATAAATTGATTGATACAGAGTTTAAATTCTTTTAGAATTATAGTTCTCCAGATATTCAAAATTAATTATTTACTTTGTGACACATCCACTAATGCAATCCCGACCATTTTCAGCCAATCTGTGTAAAATGATAAGAGAGCTATGCGGACAAAGTTCGAAGAACCTTGCAATTATTACGTTGTATGGGAGGTGGCTCACCTCCTTTTCCGACCCCTCCCATTTTGGATGCTATGCCCTCTAATCTAATTCCGTCTATATTCAGCTAAACTCCGCACAGTAATAAGAAATTAATTCGGTATAAGTTTAAACACTTTTACAATTATAGTTCTAATTTTCGAAATTAATTATATACTTTTGTATAGGGTGTGCCACGCCCACTATTCCAATCCCGAAAAATTTGAGCGAAACTATGCAAAATTATAAAAGAGCCATTTAGACTAAGTTTGAAGACTCTTGCAATTATAGTTCACAAAATACATATTTAGAAATAACTATTTACTTTGTATGGGAGGCGACTCACCATTTTTTCCGACCCATCCCATTTTTGATTAAACTTCATGCAGTGATAAGTAGTTGATTCGTATGAAGTTTGGAAACCGTCACAATTATAGTTCTGCACATATTGTAAAATAACTATTTACTTATGTACAATTACATATTATTTACCCCCATATGCATAAACAGTTTTTAAATTTATCAAAGGTTTATAAAACACATTTTGAATGGAAATTTTGTTTTATAAACCTTTTATAAATTGTTTATGAATATGGGAGTTAGAAAACAAACAAAAAACACCTTCAAAATATAGCTTTGAATTACTAAAGTCTTCTTCTTTGTTTTCTATAACAACTCTCACTTAAAACAGAGCGAAATCAATACTGTTTAATTGTTTCTCTTATTTATTTACAACAACAAATTGGACAAACACGCATTGCTTTGTTTACTTTTTAGCTTAAGGTTCACATGTACACGTTTATGCATATGTGTTAGTAACATCTTTAAACGCTTATAACTCCTAAAAAACTAAATCCCTTTAAAATGGTATATTTCTTGCCCAAATTGAATGTATAATGTGAGCGTAAAAGGGGTCTAATGAAATCGACTTGCTATTAATATTATGATAAGTGATGTTATTAGCCGCGTACGTAAGTGTTGCAAAATATATAATAAATCCAATGATAAACACAAAACATTGCAATCTTTTTGTTTTTTTGCAAGAAAAACATGGAGATCATGTCTTGTACATGATGTTAAACTTGGTTGAACATCTTTGTCTAACATGGTAATAATTTTTTGGCGTATTTATAAATGTGTCAATCATGCACTGTCTGACTTCAAATTAGCCAAATTCACTGAAAATGATATCAAACTGGACAGATTTTTGTAATTCCCTAAGACCACTTGATTAAGCAAAGATTCGGTAACGTTGATAGAGCTTGAGGGTATAATACAATTTGTTATAAATTATGATAAAAAAGTGAATAATTCATTTACTAAAGAATTAGTAACACATTTTAAACCCCGAATTAAGCTACGTTTCCGTATACACCGTAATCGGCACCGAAAACGAAATTCCATACATTTGCACCGAAAAAAGTTCGTTTCAGAAATCGGCAACGAAAATTGGGAACGAAACGGCACCGATCAGTAACGAAAAACCTGTCATTTGGTGCCGGAACGAAAACAACTTCAAGTAGGTTGTTTTCGGTGCTGTAGCAACGAAATTATTTTAATTATTTTCTTATTTAAGATCTAAAGAAAATCAAAATGAATAAAAAAATAAGTTATCTTTATTGGAAGAGGAAAAAATAATAGATTTTGTCAAAAATAATGAAATTCTATTTAATTTTCAAATGACAACTTAAAAAATAATTTTGTTTCTGTTTTATGGCGCAACGCTCCCAACTGAAACGAAAACAATTCAGAAACGAAACGGTGATGAACACCAACGTTTTTCAGTTTCAGTTTTCGTTATCGGCGCCGATTACGGTGTATGCGGAAACCCAGCTTTAATGAACAACGTAGAAAGTTCTTATTACGTTTATATTTTACTTGAATTCAGGATCATGTCCAATTTGCTCAAATTTTTAAAAGCTTAGCTCCAAAACGGAAACTAAAGAGTTTGTTAGTCAATTGTTCAGAATATTTCTGATGAAAATTAATTGATGGACTTTGTTTTCAAATGTTTTTAACATTTCCAATACTTGAATTGTTAACTTTAACGTTATTTTTTGTATTTCTTTAACAATAAAATATTAAAAAACATAAGGGAAGATCCATATGAAAGCGGATAGCAGTTGGATTTACCATTTCCGATCTAATATCTAATTATCCAATATGTTTCTCTTATTAGTGACTTTTTCAATAAAAACTCACACCGATGTTAAAATACCGCGATTTGAAAAATTAAAAATTTGTTAAAATGGTCTAAAATTAATAATTGCCCATAACTTTGAAACTAATCAACGACCAGCATAATTTTTGACTCCATTTTAAAGCCAAAGATATTGTTCTTAAAATGATGTGAATAAAATTGTTTACTTCCAAAAGGTCGAAATGCGTAGTATATATTTCAATGTAAAAAATATCAAAGACCGCGGAGTTAAAAATTAATAAAGAACACGGTATGAGGACACCTAAACTATCTACTATATTTGTGCAAAAAGATTTTCATATAAATTCATATATAAATTTAAGCATTTGTTTCTACTATATAAATTTATATCAAAATACGTACTTTTAATAAAGTTTTACTTTATAACTCCTAAACTAATCGAGTCTCCATTGAAATTTTTAACACCGCGATCTTTCATATTTTTTACCTTTGATGACCTTTAACCTTTTGGAAGTAAATTCACACCATTTTGAGCACAATATCTTTGCCTTTAAGATGAAATCAAAAATTATGTTGGACTTTGAATAGTAGTATCAATGTTATAGGCAATTATGTGTATATAATTTTAGACAATTTTAAAAAAAATTTCAATTTTCAAATCTTGATATTTTTGAAACGGAAATGGTTTCTGATGAAAAAGTCATTGATTTGAGGAAACCTTTGTAACCGTAATATTTCATTAAAATCTAAGATGTTAAATCCGAAAATGGCAGTTTTCTGTCCATTTTGATATGGATTTGATAAATTAAAACATCATTTTATTTTTTAAAAAATTTTAATTATTAGAATAATTTGATTAATTTTAAACGTGTGATCGAATTATTTGAACGAGTTAAAATCTCTTATTTGAATTATTCGGTTTATTGGAAAAAATCGAATACCTTAAATACCCAAGTGAATATACAAAATTCCTCATTTTTTTATTTTTCTGAAAAACTAATGGCGCGAATTTTCAAAATAAGAAAAAATGGAAACTTCTAAATTACTCGAAAGAGTAGGTATGTATTTACTAGGGTATTCAATTAATCGGGTTTCTGGTTTAATCGGTTAATCGAGCAAATAATTAATCATGGTTTAGATTTAATCGGTTAATAATCGTTTAATTGTAGATTTAATCGGTTAGATTTAATCGGTTAATAATCGTTTAATTGTAAATTATTCGATTAACCGAATAATTTGTATTTTAATTTTATATTGAATGGAATTCCACGAATTTTGTGCACTTATATAAGCATTTTATTAATAAAAAGGACAAACATATAAAAAATAAACAAAACATAACAATTCAACAAAACAAAACATAGGGAATCTTCTGAAATAATCATTTTAAAAAGAATACAGAGAAAAAACTATTTCTTAAACCGTTTCAATACAAATATATATCACATATTGAACTGGTTTCAATTATTTTATAATTAAATCAAGTATTCATGTGCTCAAAAACAAAATTTTCTGACATTTTCTATTGAATTTTGAGTTTTGAATTTGATAATTTTGACAATTGAATATAAAATTTTCGTTATTGGATGAAATTTAAATACTAGAATTATTGAATAGATTTTTTTTTTGGTTTTAATAAATCTTGACTTGACGAAACTCTCTCATTGATTGCAGATGTTGAAGAAATCGAAAGTAAGGCATGATAAAGAATATCCAATTTATCAGTTCTTTTTAGTTTTTTCTAAGCCTCATACTATTAGAATCCTTTTTGGATTTTTTTAGATTTTAGAAATTAGTTTTAAAATAGAAAACTTATAAAATTTGTCTCCAATAAATTTTGGTGCAGTTTAATATACATATATACATATAGTATGTACCTAGGTACGTACATATGTTTCCATCACGTGTATAGGTAAACATTTTATTAGTTAAACTTTTTGAATGTTGTTATTGATTGCACTGCAATAAATCAAATTTAATATTTGATTTTAGTCCAGTACGAAAACAAACATGAAATCAAAAAATGTTCGTAATATTTTTTTAAAACAATTTTTTTTTTCATTAAAATGCAAACATGGTTCAATCTAAGCAAAGCAACAAAAGTTTACAATTTGGATACAAAGGTTGGTGTTCGAATAAATACAAACACTGATGTGTTCCAATGGTGATAAACACATTAATATTCGTATGTTTGTATAAGGTTAAATGTATGTATAATAGCTTGAATCGTTAAGGATGAATGAAAAAGGATTATTTTTTTGAAAAAACCAAAACTAAAATTGTTGCAAAAATTCAATAGTATAATAGAAAATTACATTACGATATATTTTGAGATTAATTTATAACAAAATTTTGAAAAGCGCCAATGAAAACTATTAATAATGTACCGTAATGCTTTGAAAAAATCTGAAACACAATTTCATCATCTAGATCTAGGTCAGTTGTTGGTAATAAGAGAACATGGGTCATATTAACCATTATTTCTCTATTTAAATTTGACCAGCTATTGATTGTGATTTGTATTTCTTTTTGATTTGTTGTTAATCGGCCCCAGGGGACTTCGAGTGCAGACTGCCGATCGAGATTATAAAATGCTTTGAATAAGGTTGATATTGGGAGAATAAAACTGTTCTAAAAAATGGACGTGTAATTTACATTTACTTTTTTAGTTTATTAAAATATTCAATACAAAAAATTGTTAATGTACATATGTATATTTTAATTAAAATTATTTTACAGTGTTGTTCCATTCAATTTACATATATACGAAGTTTGAACAAAACAAAATTAACATATTTTGAGAAATATTAAAACAAAAGTTTATTGTTACTTAAAATATATCCCTATTTACTTGTATATGAGTTTTTATCTTCATAGGATACATTAAACTAATCGCAGGTATAACCAAAGAAAAAGTCAGTTTCAAAAATCCAATTTCAAATTTTTAAAAATTTTGTTAAACAAATTTCAGAATTTTTTCATCATCACATGGGGATTTATTTACAACATAATAGGAAATAAAAATGTGAAAAAAATATGTCAATACCTCCTATAGTTTTTCCGTACCTGCGATATAAATTTTGTGATTTTCGAGAAAAACTAATTTTTTGGCCATATTTTGGCTAATGAGCCCAATTTGCTTACTGTTATTAATTTTAAGTAAAATCTGTTCAGAAGATTATAGTCCAGGTAATTCTAAATATAGTCTGAAAGCTTTCCCAAAATCTGAAAACGTTTACCCTTAAATCGTGAAGGTCAAAGGTCAAATTTTTTAATATTTGGAATTTCTAATGGAAAGATAGCGAAATGTTATATATTTTTGGTTGATTTTGATGAAACTTAAGAAAAATATAACATGAAGTCTAGTATTTACAATAACAGTACAAAAATTAAAATCAATGAACGCTACATGAATAATGATTCTATAACTTTATATAACAAAAATGCACTTGCCTAATATATATCGCAATATAAAATTTAAAAAATCAATTTTACACTTAAAATAACTTTGGAACAATTCTTGAATACAGTACCGAAATAAAACTGTAAATTTTCAAAGACAATAAAAAATAAATGCTGTAACCGAACTTGTTTTAATCTGAACACATTAATAAGAGACACGTTTACACAGAGAAAAATGGTAACAGTGATTAGGTAATTTAAAAAATTTGTTTGAAATTTGATTTAAATTTTCAATAATTTTTTTATTTAATATATTTTTTGATACTCGTATCAACAATTTATTTTAGATATTTATTAACAATTTCAGTTGTTGAAATTCAATGGAAAATTATATTGAAAGTAACAAAAATAAATGTGTCAATAAAATAAAAAATAAAGAAAAATATACACTTTTTTTTTCTTAAAAAATATGTTTTCTTTTAGAAATTATGATGAAATTAGAGCATTCTACATGGTAAGTTTAATGTGAAATTATAATAATAGAATATAATAGACCAAACAATTGAACATCAATTTTATATAAAAAACAGGATTTCTAGTGGACTCTTTTCGTCATCGAATGCGTCCAGTGTAAGAGGAACTCCAGAACAATACTGGAGGAACAATGTGTATAACCTTTCGTAGAAGTGAATATTGATCAAATTACTGGTTCTAATGGTGAGAAAATGGATATTTACATGCTTTAACTTTATATTTTAAACTTATATTTGTTATTATTGTAATAATTTGTAAAAATATTATTAATTAGTAAGAATATACATAATTATTCAATATTAAAAACTTATTGTTACAATTTTAATGTTGACTGTTAACAAATTTTTTGTTTAATTTCACAAACACGTTGTTAAAACTTTTTGTTGGGAGTTAACAATTTTAAGTAACAAAAATTTTTTTCTGTGTACGAACTAATTAAAATTCAAATGGCACTAATTAAACGAACTAATTAAAATTCAAATGGCACCCATTTTTTTTTACTCGTTATTTAGTTATTCAATATTTTTGTGTTGGGATACCGGTGTCCGCCGTCAAAGGGTTAAACATTTTTTAAAAAAAACCTCTCCATAGAATTTAAAATTTGGACCATATTTGTACTACTAGAACCACAATACAGCAAAATTGTGTAGTGGTTTAAAAAGCCTATAAAATTTTTTAATTTTGTTGCCCTGTGTAATGTTCCAATCATTTATACATTTTATTTCACTTTTATTATATAAAATTAATAAAATTTAAATATTATTTTGTTTCTCGCTGATTTAATTAATAGGATTGAAAAAACTGAAAGTCCATTTATTGTTGTTATAAATGGATTTTGTGACATTGAAACCATGAATTTGTACAATATTTTCTCATGAAATAATGAAAGTTTTTTGTTCTTCACGATGCACAGTGGTTTAGAAACTTTTTTTTTTGGAAATAATTCGGTATCTCGGGAACTATTAGAGATATTATTACAAAATTTCACATGGTTAGAGCTGAGGTGTTTTTGAGTTGAATTACATTTGTTCAGCTTCCTAGGGGTAATACAGGCCAGTTTGTGCCCCCTCAAAGTTGGTCACCTCGGGTCTCAAAATTTTTAAAAAAATCCCCAAAAATTCATTTATGATCCGAATGAGCTGAAATTTAAAATATAAATAGTCCTTGAGAAGATCTACAAAAAATACGCGTACATGTGTAGATTATCTCCTTCAGTTGAAGAGATATTTAGGTTTATTTTTTTTTTTTTTTTTAATTTTGCTCGATTTTTTTTTGTTTTTTAGATATGGCGGCCCTACGGAGGGTCGAACAGTGAACAATATCAGATGATGAAAATATAACAAAATTACAAATATTTTGCAGTTGGTTATTTTTCTATATAACAAAAAATTCTCGAATTTTTCTGATTTTTTAAAATCTTATTTTTATGTAGTGATGACAAACTCTAGACAAATTTAATTTAGAAAACATTTTATTATTTATGTTCATTATACCCTAAATGTTTGTAGATGTTTGTAACGCCCAAAGATATTAATCTAACACCTCAATGTATACCGATCGACTCAGAATCACTTTCGGAGACGATTAAACGATGTGCGTCCGTCCGTCTGTCTGGCTGTCCATATAAATATTGTGCGCAAACTCACAATTTCGAAGATATTTGATAACATTTTTTCGGCCCAAGAACGAAGCCTGTTGAAACTAGCTGAAATTAAACCATTATTTCACCTAGCCCACATACAAAAGTTCACCCGAAATTGGACTTTACCGGTCATAAATGTTTAATTCACTTAGGTATAAAAATATTTTTGCTCATTTAATTAGTGTACGGTATTAGATGGTTGGGCTTGACCGTCCATACTTTCTTACTTGTTTGAATTATGACATTGTTGCACTGTTGTTAGAAGATGTATATAAATAGCTTTGGGTAATAAAATTAATGGTTTCAATTTACCAAAAATATGTTATAAACAAATATGAAAATTATTTATAATTACATATTGTTATGTCTTATGCATTTGATATAGGTCATTTTGAATATTATTAACTAAAGAATTTTCGCCAGTGGAGTGGATAGTAATTTGTAAGGATGAGCTTAAAATATTGTATTACAAATTATTTAATATCATATTTAAGAATTACAATTTAGACATTTGTTTAGACACATTTGCAAATAGAACATATATAGATAGTATAATATAAGATGCTGATCTTATCACATAATGAATTCCATGGAGATAAGATCTGGTTATAGGTCTTAACTTTAATGAATTAAGTACAAAATTGATTTAAAATTAATGGAAAATTTCGTATTAACCTAAAAATACACAAAAATATAATTGTAATTAGTAATGGATATCTCTTAATTTTATGTCATGGAACTATTTAAATAATCTTCATAGATTAGGGCTTCTAAATTTCACAAATTTTAAATGTTTATAAATGTTTATATTTTAATATATGTAGCTCATTTGCTGCAACGTCGTCATAACTCTAACTTTTTTTCCAATTTTTATTTTTTATTTATTGAATCTTCATTACTAACTAACTAACTAACAACAAGTATTTAAAACCTTATATCTAATAATTAATAAAAAACTTGTGTATTCATTAGGTGTGTTCGCGTACTTTCCAGTAAAAAATATCCAGTAACTTTATTTTAGAAAGTAAAAATAAATTACTCTCAATCTGAAAAGTAACAAAAATAAGTACGCGAACAACAATTTGTAAAAATAAGTTGTATTTTATTATAAATTAATTTAAAACGTTTGTTTTGGGCTATTTAACTTGTAAATTGTATTAATTTTCAACTTTTTAGTTTTGTTTGCATTTGCAACCATATGTTTTAAACGTTTTTTATGTTGATATTTTTTACTGGACAAAAAATGTCCAGTAAAAAATATCATGTTCTCTATCTACGAACTGTCACTTTTAACACTCTCTTGCTCTCTCGTTACAAGTTTTTAAAAATAAACGAACGGAATCCCGTAACTTCCAGTGATAATTTGTACAAATTATTACAAATTATCAAGTACGCGAACACAACTATTGTTGATTCTTCCTTCTTGTCTTCGAATTAGGTCTGCTGTGTTCCTCCTTCCGAATCGAGAGTAGCCACTATTATCTAATATATTGCGTGCCAGTGGGTTTGGGTGAATTTCAAGTTTTTTTTAAAATATTTTTGTATTTTTTCGTGATCTCAGTTTTTACAAGATCTTTAGATCTTTGTGTATATTCGCGTTTTTCATACACCAGGGGGCAACTGTAATCATTATTAAAAACTAGTTTTGGCGTCTTTGGATATTTTCTACATTTGACGCTGAGGCCGTGCCCCATAGCTGTATGCCATAACACCATATCGGTTTTATGACCATGTTATAAAGTAGTAGTTTACAGTCTAAACTAAGCGTAGAGTTTCTGCCAATAAGCCAATTAATTTGAATTGATTTAAATTTTATTTGAGTCAACTTTGCATCTTTTTGACTTTTCCATGTAAGGCGGCGATCGAGATGTATTCCGAGTTATTTCACTTCCGATTGTTGAATTGAGAAATGTCGATGAAGAGTGGGAAACAATATTTATTTTCTTCAAACGCTTTCGCACAATATTTACAAGTGTATGAGTTTGTTCGATAGTACTGTGTTTTCTTCTAAATCCAAATTGATGATTCGGAATGACCTTTTGTGTAATCTTTTCCCGGAATGGTAATCAGTGAAACCTTCCATTATGGAGGATAATATTCAAGGCGTAATATAGCAGTAAAAATAAAGATAATTACTTTTATTGCTATCCGGGGTAGATCCATAAGCATCTTGTTACTGATTTTGTCAATACCAGGCGCTTTCTTGGAGTTTAAATCAACAATAGCCTTTTCGATCTCTCGAATCTCAAAACATAGGGCTACAGATGGCAACTCAATTGCTTCATTTGATGTGTTCGGGGTAAATACTTTTTCAGTATCATTTCTTGATCATCCACCATTTGAATTTCGCAAGGGGGGCTTACATATGATAGGTCTTTTAAGACTTTTTATTGCCCGCCATAAATATTTATTCAATGATTCCATTTTTCGATATTCCACAAGCTTTTTAAGTCTTTTTATACAATCTTTAAGCTTCTATTTGAGATGGGGGGATCTGTGCAATTGCCACTCTCTTCGAACTCTTCTTTTTCAATTAAGAGCCGTTCGACATTTGCAGAATAAATTCTATTATATCTGATTTGTCGGGGGGTTTGGGTAGCATATTCAGCAGCCTGTTTAAGATTTTTATCGAAATTTATAAGAGAGAGATCGATGTTTTCTGGTGTTCTTAGCGGTATGTTTTCCGAGCAATGTGTACTGAGGTATTTTTTTATATTTGAGCCAATTTATTCTTGTGTGCAGTGTTTAAAAAACTAGACTACAAGTAGCAGTAGCAACGAAAAAACACAAGTAGTCTAGTTAAAAAATTAATAAAAACTCGGAGTCAATAATTACTACTACTACTGCTACCTTCACATTTTTGTAGCAGTAGTTATAGTAGTACTAATAAAAGAAAAATTTAAAAGTAGTAATTTATTTTCTATTGCTACCTTAAAAAAGAAAAAGTTTTGATGTAGCAGTCATTAATTTTTTAATTAATTCTGCTACTTTTAAAATTTAGTAGTAATAGAAGTAGCAGTTGAGGTAGTAGAAGAAGTAGCAGTTAAGTAGCAGTTGAAGTAGCAGCTAAGTAGCAGTTGAGGTAGCAATAAAATAAGTCAAAAATAGAAATCTTCAGCCAAAAAAGTAAATTATGTGTTGTTGTTGTGAATGTATATTGTAAGTTGGTGTAAGTGTAAGTTGGTCGTGTTGTAAACAAAAGTTCAGCTTTTTTGTTATACACACAGAAAACACGATCTTTCTGTTAGCAACACGAACATCTGAGACGAATAAAAACGAATAATTCTTTCAAACTCTCTCAAAACAAAAACAACACATAGTGTTTAATTCTGTCAATTTTGGTGTTATGAGTGAAGATTTTCTTTTTTGACTAGGTAGCAGTTGTTTTAAAAAAACGAGAAAAATAAAAAAGACAAATGCTACTGCTACCGCTACATACACTTTTTTGAAGCAGTAGTTGTAGCAAGAGTTAAAAATTTGTTACTTATCGTAGCTTTTTAAACACTGCTCGTGTGTTGGCTCAATAAAGTAACAATAGTGGGTGAGTGATCTGATGATAGTTCCAGCGAGGATTCAATTTGAATTATTTCTCTAGGAATATTTTTCATCACGCTAAAATCAATAAATCAATAACTCTAAAAATGTAATTTTACAGTAAACGTCTTTTTAGTTTTTAAACTAATATATATTTTTTTAAATTTTCTACAAAATATGTAACTCTTCTAGATAACTGAACGATGTTGAACACGCAAATGGCAAGGTACAACTAAAATAATCAGTTATTAAAATAACTCATTTACTATGCAATAGTGCTATTAAATCGAAAGTTGTTTTTTTTAAATTATAACGTTGTTGAGCGATATGGAAAATAATTATGTTAGAAAAATCTTTATGACGGTCGTATAGAATACATATGTACCTAGTATAAGCGAAAAATACATCTACTACATGAATAGTTGTTGAAGATGACAAAAGTCTAATGGAATTTGTATTTGCTTATGCAGCATAAATTATTTGCTAATTATAAGGCAGTATATTATTTATGTGTGTCCGTACATATGGGCAGATTGAAAGCCCTTATTTTATTCATTATCATTTTCAAACACATATGTATTGGATATGTTAGGGTGGCACTTATTTTACACTTTTTCGATTTTTGATACTCTAAGAATATAAAATCACTCTGCATATCGATGGCTTAATATAAAAAAGGCGTAACTTATTTTCTTTTAAATACCAATGAAAAATGGGTTATATTAAATAACTTCATTAAAATAAAAAAAATAAATTTTAAATGAAAAATAAAATGTGATGTCTCTTCTTATTAAAAATTGCATTAAAACTTTTTTTGTGTCTAAAATTTTATGGATTTTTATTAATTTTTTTCTTTCTCCTGTAAAGTAACAAAAAATCGAGTTACGCCTTTTTTATATATTGCCATCGATATGGGGAATTCATGTCAATAAACCAACTTTTAAAATCAATGTCTTCCGTTCGGGATGAAATTTGCACAGTCCAATAGTACTGGATAGTAAATCGGACACAAATTTTCAACAAGATCGGTCAAGAACTGTCTGAGATAGAGGGGACAAAAATGTCAAATTTTGTGACTTTTTTTCAAAATGGGAACTTTCTTTCTCAAAAGAGAGCTTATGTATTTTCCATGAAAAAGTTTTTGTTCGCAGTGGGATGCAAAAAATGGTTTTAACTCAAAAATTGTATGTCTTGAGTTAGAAAGGTTTACTTGGATGGATGATTAGAAGGTCAGATTTTAAATGCTTTTTAAAATCCAAAAAGTTAAAAATGTGAGCCATCCTAGTATATATACATATTTTGTACATATAAGTATATAAGTACATTTGATTTCGTCTGCTAGTTTCCGTTTTATTTAGACCAAGGATTCAAATTGGTATTTGTATGTTTACGAGAATTAATATTTAATAATACTAGATGGTACATATAGCATCAAAAAACAAAGAGAACGAATATATGTTGTAATAATATGGTATCAGGAATTAGTTGAAATTAAAATGAGCAACTTGTTAAAAGGGATTACTTAAAAGCAAGTGACAAATTATTGAAATATATTGATGAAAGGCAAATATTAAGACACATAATTGTCACTAAGACAAATTAAATCAATATAATTAGAGATCGAATATAAAGGAAATTTGTTAATAAAATACAATTATATTAACATTAATTATAAACATAAAGTCTTAACATATTAGTATGTGCAAAGTTATTGAATAGTATTTGTTCATCTATATAAGGAGTGAGATCGAAAAATTCTTAACACACGTTTTTCATTACATTTTTTAACCCAAGTATTATTTGAATTTTTTTTTGATCAAGTTACCTTTGAAAAACATGTCAGTTATTATGTGTAATGTCAATTATATTAATTTTTTTGTTAATCTGATTAAAATGAGTGACCAGAAAAAAGTGCGTACTGAAATTATTAAATATTTTCAACAAAACCCAACTTGGTCTTACAAAAAGTTGGCCAAGCATACGAAGGTCTGCCGTCAAACTGTTTCCAATGTTATTAAACAGTACCGGGAGAACTTGTCAGTTGATAGAAAACCTGGTTCAGGTAGAAGGAATGGTCTACATGATGTTTCTAAAGCCAAAAAAATAGAACGCATTTTCAAAAGAGCTCCCAACACATCCGGTAGGAAAGCAGCCCGGTTAGCTCAGTGCTCGGACTATTTGGTACGAAAAGTTAAAGCTAATGCAGGTTTAAAAACATACAAGGCTCAAAAAGTTCCTGACAGGAACGCTACTAAAAATTTAGAGGCCAAAAACAGAGCACGGAAATTGAAGTCAAGTTTTATAAAAAAATATTCTTGCTGCATAATGGATGACGAAACGTATGTTCTGGCAGATTTTTCGCAACTTCCAGGTCAAAAATTTTATGTTGCTGATGCTCGAGGGAATGTTGAAGAAAAGTTTAGGACCCAAAAGCAGACAAAATTTCCCAGAAAGTTCTTGGTATGGCAAGCAATATGCAGTTGCGGCAAAAGAAGCCACTCATTTGTTACAACGGGCTCTATAAATACCGAAATTTACATCAAGGAATGTTTACAAAAAAGGCTGCTTCCATTCATAAGACTTCATAATGTGTCCACTTATTTTTCGGCCTGACTTGGCATCCTGTCACTATGGCAAACAAGCCCTTGAGTACTACAAGAACAATAATGTGGTATTTGTACCAAGAGAGGCAAATCCTCCAAACTGCCCGGAGCTAAGGCCAGTGGAGAGATATTGGGCTCTTGTTAAAAGAGAATTGAAGAGTACAAAAAAGGTGTCCAAAAGTGTGGTAGATTTTAAACGGAGATGGACTACATGTTCGAGCAAAGTGACAGAAAGCACTATAAAAACGTTAATGGAAGGGTTTCCGAAAAAGGTTCAAAATTTCATCACTAGTGATTAAAACTATAAAAATAATTTTTTTTGTAAATTGTAATAATAATTTCAATCAAATAAAAAAAAAATTAAAGCTGTAAGTTTAGTGGTTTCTTTTTTATAAACATATATGTATGTTAAGAATTTTTCGATCTCACTCCTTATGAGTAAAGAATTAAACTATTGTAGCAGGAAATTATATTAATTGGGGATTTTCATACATTTTGGTTTAAAGGCTAGAAAATCTAAAATAAATGATATTTACAGAAAAATATAAATATTTTAATGCCACAAATTTGTTGATGTTTACTATATAATTATGTAAAGAAAAAAATTCCGAAATATTGAAAATAACAAATAAATTAAAATATTTTCAAGAGTTATACGGGAATATTTTCAATTGACCAAAATTAACATTGAACCTGCAGAAAGCTCTAGAATTCGAATATTCTAGTTTTGTGCGTTAATATCACTGTAGAAGCTACTCGAAAGATGTTGCTTCCTATAAATAGTGGCAGAGTTAGAGTTAACATTTACTGCATTCTTGTACATTAAGTGTGCGTGTGTATTAAAAAACACAAAGTGACTATTTAAGCTGCTGTTGTTGTACATTTGAATAAGTAAAGACTTGTTACAATTTAAAACTATTAATTGCTTTTATGTGCAATCAAAAGTATCCGGTTTATTTAAAGGAAATAAACCGCCGTTTTAAGGTAAAAAGGTAACAATTGGTCTCAGAGTTGTGATTGCAAAATAAAGATCATAAATTTTGAAGAGCTTACAGTGGAACAACTCATGCAACAACAAGAAGCATAAATTTAAGCACAATGTTTGGTGCTATGATGGACAAATTCAAATAAACAAATGAAAAATTTGCTGAAGTTCAAACAATTTCTAGAGCAAACAACGAAAAACTGTAAGCTGGAACTACTAGAATCAACAACTAGAAATTGTTAGCTGAAGTTCAAGAAAATTCTGGAGTCCACAACGAGAAACTTCTTGCCGATAACGAGAAACTTAGTGCAGAGATTAAAGCTGAAGTTAGCGAAACTATAAAACACTTAGCTGAAGTGGAAGCGAAACTTCACGAATCTTCTAGAGCCACAGATGAGAAAAATACAGGAAATGTCTGATCCTACTTTTGATGGCAGCATATATTCTAATGTGTTCAAGTTACAGTTTGATACAGTTGTCAAGAGAAATGTATCGAATAATGAAGATAAAGCTACAGAGTTGATTTTGTCCTTGAAAGGAAGTGCATCAGAAGGTCTGGAGTGCGTACCAATGAGCTGCTGGAATAATTATTCTCTGTAACGTAAGTATGGCAGCGAACACAAGAAAGAAATATACCGAATGGAGTGCAGAAATCCAATGAGCTGCAGGACTTCGCGGTGGATATTGATCGTTTGATACACATATCATATCGAGTCGAAAACCATCAGCTGATGGACCAATTCAAGATTGATGCATTTGTGATGGGTATACATGATCTTGACGTAAAACAGGCGATATGTGTATCCATAAAACATATTTTTCTCATTGAAACCGCCAATATGATGCGAGGTGCCAGTTGTTGCTGAGAAGAAGAGAAATATGGTTAACACTAGGGTTTTTATCACGAGAATTCCTGGGTAAATTTTCGCGAGAATTTTGTCAATTTTTCACTACCCGATTCCCGGGGTTTTTAGTCGGGAATCCCGGGAATTAAGAACTGACGAAATAACAAAGAAAACGAGTAGAAGTAAATTCTTTTCACCAACAAAAAAAACTTGAAATTTTTTTTTTTTAATTAATGAAAATGTAAAAAAAAACATGGGGGCATCGCTTCACCGACTTATTATTATTATTATATAATATATATATATATGGGGCATTTCAAGTCAAGTGAAAAAACTTTTGAAATCGATGTCTTCCGATCGCGATGAAATTAGTTCTAATGAATAGTAATTCGGACACCATTTTTCAACAAGATCGGTCAAGAACTCTCTGAGTTATAGGAGGTCAAAATTTGACATTTTGGCCAAACAGGTGTTTTTTTTATCCATGTAACTTATTACCTATTGTTCTTAGCAAAATGTGTCCCAAATAGTTTAGATAGCTATTTATGCAATCTTTCGAAAAAAAAAATTAAAAAAATTTAATAAAATATTTTTGATTTTTTTTTTTTTAAATCAAAAATATTTTTGACTTTTTTTTTCAAAATGGGCCCTTTTTATTTTTTTTAAGAAAGCTTAGGTCTTTTCCTAAGCGACCTATATGGTCGCTTAGTGGGATGCGAGTGGGATATCTATCAAAAAAAATATTTTGTAACTCAAGATTTAAAATTTTTGAATTTTTTTGCAAAATCAAAAACTTTGTTGACTTTTTTTAAAAAAATGGACCCATTTTTTAATTTTTTTTTTGCTCAGAAGAAAGCTTATGCGTTTTCCTTTAACACCCTTTTTGTCGCTTAGTGGGATGCGAGTGGGATATCTATAAAAAAAATGTTTTGTAACTCAAGACATACAATTTTTTACTTTTTTATGAAAAATCAAAAACCTTTTTGACTTTTTTTTTCCAAAATGGACTCTTTTTTTATTAATTTTTTTTCTCAAAAGAAAGCTTATGTCTTTTCCTTTAAAACCTTTTTGGTCGCTTAGTGGGATGCGAGTGCGATATCTATCAAAATAAATGTTTTGTAACTCAAGACAAATGTTTTTAAATTGATTTTTTTTTCATATTTGTGTGTAAGTGTTTCTAAAACCTTAAAAATAAAAACCACAACAACTGACCGATAATAGCCACTGGAGGGGTGCAATATGAGGCCGACCGCTATTAATTTTCCACCCCCAAAATTTGTCTGAGCCGCAAGATTTTTTACACTCCCAAACAAAAAGAAGGGAAAAACTTTGGAGTGCGATACTAAATCTCTAATAACTCAGTTTTATCAGCGAGATGATATGAGTCGCCTGATGCCAGGGATGAAAGACTGGATGTCTGTACGAATCGATGGCAAGAAAGTTCAAATGCAGAAGAGAATGGTTCTCTGTAACCTGAATGAATTATTCGCAACATTTCAATCTGAATACGAGGATGTCAAAATTGGATTCACAAAATTTACACAACTGAGGCCAAAACATTGCGTTTTGCAGGAAGCAGCGGAACTCACACAGTATGTGTTTGTATTTACCATGAAAATGTTAAATTGATGTTGAAGGAAATCAACTTAAATTACTTAAAAGATGATTCATCAGAAGATTTACACCATTACCGCGATTGCCTTAAATTGACTATGTGCCCTAATGCTACAACTTCTTGCCACTTAGGTGAATGTTCGAATTGCCCGGAAACTACATCCATCAAAGAAAATTTAATCAACTCTTTTGATCTAGAATGTATTGAGGAGTTAAAATTTGAATCTTGGCTTCAGACTGAAAGATGCACACTGAAAACCATAATTTTAAATGTGGATGATTTTTTAGAAGAACTGTGTAGAGGATTGCTAAATTTGAGAACCCATGACTTTTTAGTCAAAGAGCAGTGGTCATTCTTCAAGGACTTGAAAACACATTTAAAGTCTGGTGAATTCATTATTTCATTTGATTTCGCTGAGAACTATAAATATGTTCTTCAGGATTCCATACAAGCATTCCACTTCAATAACGACCAAGCAACTATATTCACAGTAGTTATTTACTACATGAAAGAAGAAAACCTGGAACACAAAAGTATGGCAATCATATCCGACGATTTAAAACATGACACCGTTGCAGTTTATGAGTACCAGAAGATAATACTAAATTATCTAAAATCAAAATTTACAGTAGAAAAGGTATACTACGTTTCGGACGGAGCTCGTCAACATTTTAAAAACAAAAGTAGCTTCGCAAATCTTACAGCTCATGAAAAAGATTTTGGAATGCCAGCTGAGTGGCATTTTCATCCTACTGCTCATGGTAAAGGAGCATGTGATGGTATTGGAGCAAACCTCAAAAGAAATGCAGCGAAGTATAGCCTCCAGTGCTCTCATCAAGATCGCATCTTAGATGCGACTGCTTTATTCCATTGGGCAAAGAATTATTGTAAAGAAACTAAAATAGTTTTTAGTAGCAAAGAGGATCATGAGGAAACATTGAAAACACTAAAGAGCAGATTCGATGCTGCGGTAACAATCGATGGCACTGCACAATACCATGCTTTCATACCGCTTGTCGATGGAAGACTCAAACTAAAAAAGTTTTCTGCATCTACTCAATGCGATTTCTTTCCAAAGCCAAAAAAGAAGCCAGCAGCGAAATCAGTAGCTGAATCTAATAACGCCAAGAAAGGATTGACAAAAAAAAAAGCAGCTAATAAAGGTGATAAATAAGGAGGATAAAAGTATGGATATTTGAAAATTTAAAAACTTCATAAATTAAGTGTAAAAATAGTTATTATATAAATTGATCTATTGTGATTAAGATTAAATTTTACTAAATTATTCATCTTTTTATTATTATTATTATTATTATTATTATTATTATTATTATTATTATTATTATTATTATTATTATTATTATTATTATTATTATTATTATTATTATTATTATTATTATTATTATTATTATTATTATTATTATTATTATTATTATTATTATTATTATTATTATTATTATTATTATTATTATTATTATTATTATTATTATTATTATTATTATTATTATTATTATTATTATTATTATTATTATTATTATTATTATTATTATTATTATTATTATTATTATTATTATTATTATTATTATTATTATTATTATTATTATTATTATTATTATTATTATTATTATTATTATTATTATTATTATTATTATTATTATTATTATTATTATTATTATTATTATTATTATTATTATTATTATTATTATTATTATTATTATTATTATTATTATTATTATTATTATTATTATTATTATTATTATTATTATTATTATTATTATTATTATTATTATTATTATTATTATTATTATTATTATTATTATTATTATTATTATTATTATTATTATTATTATTATTATTATTATTATTATTATTATTATTATTATTATTATTATTATTATTATTATTATTATTATTATTATTATTATTATTATTATTATTATTATTATTATTATTATTATTATTATTATTATTATTATTATTATTATTATTATTATTATTATTATTATTATTATTATTATTATTATTATTATTATTATTATTATTATTATTATTATTATTATTATTATTATTATTATTATTATTATTATTATTATTATTATTATTATTATTATTATTATTATTATATATTAAATTAATTATTATTACAAATAAATAACAAAATTAAATTATTCAACATTTCCATAGAAAAAAAGTGATTTTTATTCCTGAGGTTAACATATTATGGGTATTACAGTATCGAGGCTATGAAATTTTAGTTGGGTATGTTACATACCATCGGAAAGGCTAATGTGTCTAGTTTCTCTGCGTAAGTTTAATTTTTAAGGTTTACACACAAATATGAAAAAAATTAAAATAGTGCAAATTTAAAAACCTTTGTCTTGAGTTACAAAACATTTATTTTGATAGATATCCCACTCGCATCCCACTAAGCGACCAAAAAGGTTTTAAAGGAAAAGACCTAAGCTTTCTTTTGAGAAAAAAAAATTAATAAAAAAAGAGTCCATTTTGGAAAAAAAAAGTCAAAAAGGTTTTTGATTTTTCAAAAAAAAGTAAAAAATTGTATGTCTTGAGTTACAAAACATTTTTTTATAGATATCCCACTCGCATCCCACTAAGCGACAAAAAGGGTGTTAAAGAAAAACACATAAGCTTTCTTCTGAGCAAAAAAAAAATTAAAAAATGGGTCCATTTTTTTAAAAAAAGTCAACAAAGTTTTTGATTTTGCAAAAAAATTCAAAAATTTTAAATCTTGAGTTACAAAATATTTTTTTTGATAGATATCCCACTCGCATCCCACTAAGCGACCATATAGGTCGCTTAGGAAAAGACCTATTTGGGACACATTTTGCTAAGAACAATAGGTAATAAGTTATATGGATAAAAAAAACACCTCCTATAACTCAGAGAGTTCTTGTTGAAAAATGGTGTCCGAATTACTATCCAATAGAACTAACATTGGTGCAAATTTCATCGCGATCGGAAGACATCGATTTCAAAAGTTGTTTCACTTGACGTGAAATGCCCCATATATATATATATATATATATATATATATATATATATATATATATATATATATATATATATATATATATATATATATATATATATATATATATATATATATATATATATATATTAGGGTGGCCCTTAATAAACGAAAGTTGGATTTTGGCCATTCTCACCCTCCAGTTTGGTGAACATTAGCAAAAAAATCATCCTGAAAAAATTTTAGGTAAATCGGTTGGGGTTAAGACGTGCCGCAAGCCCTCTGAAGTTTTGAGATGCATTTACAAGGGGAAAAAATGCATTTTTTTCAGTTTTTGTAAAAATTTTGCCATTAAAAAATTACTTTTGTAATTTAATTTAAAAGAATCGAAATGTGTACGTAATTGTCGTTCTAATGAGACATAAAAAACAGAAATCGGTCAAAAAATGTTAAAGTTATTAAAAATTCGCCAGGCCATTAACGTGTCTCAGGCCACTAGAACATGAAATGTAGGAACAAAATTAACATATTTTGAGAAATATTAAAATAAAAGCTCATTTTTACTTAAAATATGTCCATATTTACTTGTATATGAGTTTTTGTCTTCGTAGGATACCGTTAACCTATTCTTAGGTATGAACAAAAAAATTTAATTTTTTTAACGGCAGTTTCAAAACTCCATTTTCAAATTTTTAAAAATTTTGTTAAACAAATTTCAGAATTTTTTGATCATCTCATTGGGATTTATTAAGAGTATAATAGGGAATAAAAATGTGAAAAAATTATGAAAATATCTCTTATAGTTTTTCCGTACCTGCGATTTAAATTTTGAAATTTTCGAGAAAAACCAATTATTTGGCAATTTTTAGGCCAATGAGCTCTATTTCCTTACTCTTATGAATTTTAAGTAAAACCTATTCAGAATATTATAGTCCAGATAATTCAAAATATACTCTGAAACTTCTACTAAAATCGGAAGACGTTAACCCTTAAATCGTGAAGGTCAAAGGTAAAATTTTTCAATATTTGGAATTTCTCTTGGAAAGATTTCGAAATGATCGAAATGTTGTATATTTTTGGGCCGATTTTGATGAAATTTAACATAAACTCTAGGGTTTATAATAACAGCACAAGAATGGAAATTAACGCTTAATGGCACTTGGGGTTAAAATGACACCAAACTTTTAAAATCATAATTTTTTATGGTTTTAGAAGTTTGGGGTCATTTTAACACCAAGTGCTATATAGGGTTAATTTTAATTTTTCTGCTGCTTTTGTAAATACTAGGCTTTGTGTTATATTTTTGTTAAATTTCATCAAAATCGGCCCAAAAATATACAACATTTCGAACATTTCAAAATCTTTCCAAGAGAAATTCCAAATATTGAAAAATTTGACCTTTGACCTTCACGATTTAAGGGTTAACGTTTTTTGATTTTAGTAAAAGTTTCAGAGTATATTTAGAATTATCTGGACTATAATATTCTAATTAAGTTTTGCTTAAAATTCATAAGAGTAAGAAAATAGAGCTCATTGGCCTAAAAATTGCCAAATAATTGGTTTTTCTCGAAAATTTCAAAATTTAAATCGCAGGTACGGAAAAACTATAAGAGATATTTTCATAATTTTTTCACGATTTAATTCCCTATTATACTCTTAATAAATCCCAATGAGATGATCAAAAAATTTTGAAATTTGTTTAACAAAATTTTTAAAAATTTGAAAATGGAGTTTTGAAACTGCCGTTAAAAAAATTAATTTTTTTTGTTCATACCTAAGAATAGGTTAACGGTATCCTACGAAGACAAAAACTCATATACAAGTAAATATGGACATATTTTAAGTAAAAATGAGCTTTTATTTTAATATTTCTCAAAATATGTTAATTTTGTTCCAACATTTCTTGTTCTAGTGGCCTGAGACACGTTAATGGCCTGGCGAATTTTTAATAACTTTAAAATTTTTTAACCGATTTCTGTTTTTTATGTCTCATTAGAACGACAATTACGTACACATTTCGATTCTTTTAAATTGAATTACAAAAGTAATTTTTTAATGACAAAATTTTTACAAAAACTGAAAAAAATGAATTTTTTCCCCTTGTAAATGCATCTCAAAACTTCAGAGGGCTTGCGGCACGTCTTAACCCCAACCGATTTACCTAAAATTTTTTCAGGATGATTTTTTACTAATGTTCACCAAACTGGGGGGTGAGAATGGCCAAAATCCAACTTTCGTTTATTAAGGGCCACCCTAATATATATATATATATATATATATATATATATTATTATAATATTATCAAAATCAAAGAAATACATGACTCATTTATAATGAGTGTGTTTTGTTGACATTGTGTTATGAAAATTCATAATCGCATTGATTTTGTGAATGAACGCTCTTTAATTAATGATTTGGGAATTTTCATCTTTAAGCTTTCAGTCATTATATTTTTTAAAAGCTATTTTTAAAAATTTTTATATTTTGTAAATAATAAGACATTAAATGAAGACTTTATGTATGTATATCGATATTAGGGTGGCCCTTAATAAACGAAAGTTGGATTTTGGCCATTCTCACCCCCCAGTTTGGTGAACATTAGTAAAAAAATCATCCTGAAAAATGTTTAGGTAAATCGGTTGGGGATAAGACGTGCCGCAAGCCCTCTGAAGTTTTGAGATGCATTTACAAGGGGAAAAAATGCCTTTTTTCAGTTTTTGTAAAAATTTAGCCATTAAAAAATTACTTTTGTAATTTAATTTAAAAGAATCGAAATGTGTACGTAATTGTCGTTCTAATGAGACATAAAAAATAGAAATTGGTTAAAAAATGTTAAAGTTATTAATAATTCGCCAGGCCATTAATGTGTCTCAGGCCACTAGAACAAGAAATGTAGGAACAAAATTAACATATTTTGATAAATATTAAAATAAAAGCTCAGTTTTACTTAAAATATGTCCATATTTACTTGTATATGAGTTTTTGTCTTCGTAGGATACCGTTAACCTATTCTTAGGTATGAATAAAGAAATAAAATTTTCAAAACTCCATTTTCAAATTTTTAAAAATTTTGTTAAACAAATTTCAGAATTTTTTGATCATCTCATTGGGATTTATTAAGAATATAATAGGGAATAAAAATGTGAAAAAATTATGAAAATATCTCGTATAGTTTTTCCGTACCTGCGATTTAAATTTTGAAATTTTCGAGAAAAACCAATTATTTGGCAATTTATAGGCCAATGAGCTCTATTTCCGTACTCTTATGAATTTTAAGCCAAACTTATTCAGAATATTATAGTCCAGATAATTCTAAATATACTCTGAAACTTTTACTAAAATCGAAGGTCAAAGGTCAAATTTTTCAATATTTGGGATTTCTCTTGGAAAGATTTTGAAATGTTCGAAATGTTGTATATTTTTGGGCCAATTTTGATGAAATTTAACTTCAGAGGATGATTTTTTTACTAATGTTCACCAAACTGGAGGGTGAGAATGGCCAAAATCCAACATCCGTTTATTAAGGGCCACCCTAATGGATATATAACACATCTACATAACAAATTATCGTTTAATTAATTTTTAATTTCATTTTCGAGATCAAAATAAATTTTATCACTCAACCATTCTGTTAAATTTATTGAATTCATTCCTTATTGAATTTATTCCTTTGAGAATTAATTTTTTATTGAATCATTATAAATTTCTTCTTCAAATCCATAAAAAAATAGCTTCATAAATGTATTTTGAATGATAAAATGTTACTTCAATTCAAATCTTTTACAAAAAGGTTAAACGAATGTTTTTAAATTAATTTTGTCAAGGATTTAGCATTACAAACTGAGTGAGGAAAACAAATTTTAACTCAATTTGTGCTAAATTTCAATTAACAAAAATTTTGTCATTCAAAGTTTGAATAACTTCCATAATTAATTAACTTTAAAATGAATTCAAGGTAGTGACAGGAATAATGCGACTGGTGTGTGCGGATTCAAATAACGATGTGGTGTGTGGCGCAAAGAAGTGACCCCGTACTGGCAAGAATAATACAAGACAGAAGGCCTTGCCGCAATAAAATCTCAGGTGAAAGTCCACTGATGAAATCATATTGGGCCCTGTGGAACAGGAACAGCAGTTGATAAATGGCTGCCTATATCGTGCTGACGGCAAATCGGCGAGAAATCAAATTGTGGTGCCGTCCTCTAAAGTCACGGAAATAATGAAGGAGTTCCATGAGGGTTCCAGTGGTGGTGCAACAAAAACTCTAGAAAAGATAAAACAAAGTTTCTATTGGGTCAGATGTCAACGAGCTGTTGCAGATTTTATAGCAAATTATCCACAATGCATAACAGGCGAAAATCGTGGACAACATCAGCAGTACAACTTGTTCGCACTATTGAGTGGACAGCGATGAATCTGGGTGCGAACGGATTAAAATACCCAACAACAAAATGAAATCCAGATACGATGGATCTGTGAACTCTGAAAGATTAAACGAAGGCCAGCTTGTACTATTGTATAACCCACAACGTAAGAAAGGACTGTCTCCCAAACTACAACCCATTGGGATTTACCACACATGGTAATTAAGAAACTAAACGACGTGGTATACTGAAATACAAGAACCCGAGATTTAAAATAAAGGTTGTACATTTAGAACGATTATCTACCTATAGAAAAGGTGAATCTATGCCTGTTTGTAATCAAAAGTATGCGGTTTATTTAAAGTTTTATCCACCGTTTTTAAAAGGTAAAAACGTAACAATATGAAATTAATCTGAGTGGCTTATCAGCCACTTTTAGTTTGAAGTAAACTTAAAAACTTTAACTTTTATTAAATCGGACTATCCTTTTATAAGTTACAGATTTATTTCCACTTTTTTGTTTGCTAACTTTTTACCATCAAAGGGCTTTTAAGTTTAGTAATACCACAATACTGCAAGTTTGCAGCAGCCCTCAATTCTCATATACATAGGTAAATAGTCTTTGAACTTTCAAATCAGTATAAAGGTAAGAACTCAAGATAGAAAAGAATCTAAATAGATTAAAATGCACATTTTAACCCAACACAAAAAAGAGCATATTGATATTGCATATTTGAAAATGCACTGTGCAAAATTTGCACATTATAACAAATTTCAATTAACTTGTTTAAACACAATTGAAAAAAAAAACTTGAGAATATTTCATGATTACAAGTATTTTGTCATTAAACATCATTTACTGTAAGTTGTATTTATTTAACTTAATTTGAAATCCATTTCACTCGTTACAGTGCAATACAGTCAGTAAAATAGTTTTTCAGCATAAAATGAAACACAAACTAGAAGAACAATCTCAATTTATTATGGTGTTGCTGCTGACTTAAGAAGAAACAAACAACCCTTTCTGTTGATGTTACTGTTGCTCGCACTGGTGTAGACGCAGAGTTTTGCTTTGGGTTTAAGTTTTTGTTTTGTTTCAGCTGTTAAGTGCCCTCTTTAGCTAATTTGCATTTACTATATAAATTAAATTATTTTCAAGTATTATTTCTTCTTCTGGCTTCTTTTTTTGCAGTCGTACATTTGAAAAATTTTACAGACTGTCGTTTGTAACATTTTACTTTTTCTAGTTTCTTTCTGCTGGGTGTTTAAGACTTTTTTCAATTTATTGTTGTTTTTTTTTTCTTCAAAGTTTGTCGTACTTGAAGAGTTTTGAAATCTTTACTAGTTCTGATTGTTGTTATAAACTTTATTGTTGTTGTACATGTAACCTTAAGCTTTAATATTTGTTAGTTCTTTTTACATAGTTGTATAATTTATCAAGATTTGCGTAGAGTCAAGAAAATACCCTACATTGTTATTAACTGATGAATGGCAGTGGTCATATCAAAAACGGTTTTCAACTATAATAATAATTTAATATAAAATGAATTTTAAATTTTAAAATAAATATGACCTTTAAAGAAACACACATTTATAGACAACTCCAAAACTGACCTTCCAAACTATATACAGCCCTTTCAAAGTCCAAGTATACCTTGATTTAAACATTTACAATGCCACTTTCCATTCAGGCACACAAAATATTCATAATGTTAAAGCCAACAAATTTATTTGAATTTCATTTTCACATTTTGTTTTTGTTTAACATAGCACCTGGTCACTTTTGCTTTAGTAGTTCCAGGTAGCTAGCTGAATGTGCTCTCTCTCTCTCTCCACAGGTTTAAAATGTTCCACAGAAATGAAATCATATAACTATGATGGGATAATGAAAGAAAAATGAAAACTAGAGAACAATAACAAAAAAAAAATAATAAAGGAAACAAAACACAAGAAAAGAAATGAAATGTATACTATTATTCTATGAAATGGGAATCAGGTGTAATAGTCATACCTACAATTTGTAAACATTATGTCACATTATAGTTGTTGCTTTTTTGTATTTTATTTGTTGGCTTTTCTTTTATTCTGCAACAAAATATTGTTTCAGAGATAAACTTTTTACACAAAACTAAGTCTTGCTTCCTACTCAATTTTCATTCCAATAAAAACAAATAAAATATTTAGTATGAATACTGAATTTAAGATGAAATTTAATTTGAAATAACAGGAATTATATTGTGTCTACTAAATGCTGTGGAATAAAAAAACATTGTGTTAAATACATAAGTATATTGCATTAAAAGGTAGTAAAAATTCAACATTTAAATTTGTTGTTATGATTTTTTGCCATTTATTTTAAAATAATCTTGATGAATAACTCTATGTACTCCAGACCATAGATAGTTACTAGGGTATTAATTTGAAAAATTAGCGTTCGATTAATCGAATAATTTCTTACGAATAATTATTCGAACAACTTAAAAATTACTATTTTCAAATAACGAACAATTCGAAAAATTTTATGTGAAATAATCGAATAAAACGTATGAATAAATAAACATATTTGGCATTTCCTGTCAAGTGAACCAACTTTACGAATCGATGTCTTACGATCGGGATGAAATTTGAGCCAAGGTTAGTTCTATTGGATTATTTTGATAGATATTCCACTCACACCCCACTAAGCGACAAAATACGTCTTAAAGGTCTTAGCTTTCATTTGAGCAAAACGAAATTTTTAAAAAGGGCCCATCTTGGAAAAAAATTCGATTTTGCAGAAAAAAATGTAAAAGATTGTATGTCTTGAGTTACAAAATATTTATTTTGATAGATATCGCACTCGCATCCCACTAACCGACCAAAAATATCCTAGAGGAATAGACCTAAGCTTTCATTTGAGCAAAAGAAAATTTAAAAAAGGGCCAATTTTTAAAAAAACATTAGATTTTGCAAAAAAAAAGTAAAAAATTTTATGTTACAAAATATTTAATTTGATAGATATCCCACTCGCATCCCACTAAGCCATCAAAAGGGTCTTAAAGGAAAACAAGTAAGCTTTTGTTTGAGCTAAAAAAAATTTATATAAGGGTCCATTTGAAAAAAATTTCAACAAAATTTTTGATTTTGTAAAAAAAGTCAATAATTGTATGTTTTGAGTTACAAAATATTTATTTTGATAGATATTCCACTGTAATCCCACTAAGCGACCAAAGAGGTCTTCAAGGAAAATATCTAAGCATTATTTTAAGAAAAAAATGGCCTATTTTGAAAAAAAAATCAAAAAAGATTTTAATTTCGGAAAAAAATATTAAAATTTTTTATTTTTTTTTAAATATTTGTTTTCGAAAGATTGAAGAAAGAGCTATCTAAACTATTTGGGACACATTTTGCTAAGAACAATAGGTAATAAGTTGCATGGATAAAAAAAAACCCTTCTTGGTCAATATGTAAAATGTTTACCCCCTCTAACTCAGAGAGTTTTCGACCGATCTCATTGAGTCTGAGTTACTATACAATAGAACTAAACTTGGTGGAAATTTCATCCCGATCGGAAGACATCGATTTCAAAAGTTGGTTCATTTGACATGAAATGCCCCATATACAAGGTGGCGCAAAAGTAAACTTCCGATGTTTTTTGGCTGTAATTAAAAAAAAATGAAAAACTTTGATTCTTCTTGTGGATTATTTTTATTTGGTCTTTTAATTTTTTTTACATCAAGTCGAGAATATGATGTCATGTAAATGACCGCCGCCACAGTTGATTGTCATTTGAGCAATTTTTATGGCATTTTCCATCACTTTGGCCAAAACTTCCGGCGATAGGTCCTCACATTCTTGACGGATATTGTCTTTAAGAGCTGCAAGAGTCTGAGGCTTGTTGACATAAACCCGCGACTTCAAAAAGCCCCACAAAAAGAAGTCTGGAGCTGTCAAATCAGGCGATCTTGCTGGCCAGTGCAAATCGCCAAAACGGGAGATTAGGCGCCCGGGAAATGCATCCTTCAGCATATCGGTTGTGGCACCTGCAGTGTTTGCCGTTGCACCGTCCTGTTGGAACCACATGTTTTCCAATCCCAATTCATCAAGTTGCGGCAAAAATAACTCGTTGATCAAAGCTATGTAGCGCTCATCATTCACAGTAACCGTTTGGCCCGCGACGGCTTCAAAGAAAAAAAGGTCCGATGACTCCTCCAGCGAAAACAACACACCATACAGTGACTTTGAGTGGATGTAATGGCTGTTCGTGGGTTACACGCGGATTCTCAGTGCCCCAGAAGCGTAAATTTTGCTTATTTACGTACTCGCTAAGATGGAAATGGGCCTCATCACTCATGATTATTTTTGATGGTAATTATATTCCGCGTTATGGAGTAGTGTAGCGTAACATTGTTTATTAACGTGTATTTCGCATGTGTTTACTACACAAATGTCAAAACAAAACTGACATTAGGGGCCAATCGCAAAATCTTTAGCATTTTCTGATAGGAGGATTGTTTCTGATATTCGACTACAGATAAAGGTAGTATTTTGATCACTGGTCCGAGAGCTCCTTATATAAATACTACTGCAAGAAGTTACAGTTCTAAAAAAAGTATTTTAAAGTGTTTAATTTAGGACTATAACCAGTGAAAATAAAAGACACGAATGATTTCGAAACAGAAATTTTGTGGTCTAAACAAGACGGGGAGGCCGTAGTGTGAAATATTAAGAGAATCGCAATTACTAATCAAAATATGAAGTTAGATTAAAGTTGTGTTGAACGTGATGGCGAATGTGATTTTGAAAGGGTTGTTGAAAGTGTTGATATTTATAATGATTACATTGAAATAGATGAAGGCTATGATTTTAAAATATATGTATATAAGTGATGTTATTAACCGCGTACTTAAGTGTTGCAAAATATTTAATAAATATTACATTTTGTTGCGAGAAAAACATGGAGTTCGTCTTGTACATGATATTAAACATCGTTGGACATCTTTGTCTAACATGTTATTAAACTTTTTGCGTATTTAAAAATGAGACAATCATGCACTGTCTGACCTCAATTTAGCCACGTTTACTGACAATGATATCAAACTTTTGACAGATTTATGTAATTCCCTAAGATCACTTGATTAAGCAAAGATTCGGCAAAGTTGATAGAGCTTGAGGGTATAATACAATTTGTAATAAGAAAAAGTTCTTAACACATTTATATTGTACTTGAATTCAGGATCATGTCCAACTTGTTCAAATTTTTAAAAGGGTGGCTTCAAAACGGAAAATAAAGAGTGTGTTATTCAATTATCTAGTAAATTGTTTGGAAAGGAATCTGATCTGAATATTTCTGAGGAAAATTTATTGATGGACTTTGTTCACTAATGTTTTTAACATTATCAATACTTGAATTGTTAACTTTAATGTTATTTTTTGTTTTTCTTTAACACTAAAATATTAAAAAACCGACATCAAAACTTAATTTTTTACTTTTTTAAAAATATTTTAATTATACGAATAATTCGATTAATTTAAAACGTGTGATCGAATTATTCAAATAAGATAAAAGCTCTTATTCGAATTATTCGAAGACAAAAATCAAATAATTTGAATACCCTAATGTTGAATAAACGATAGGTATAAATAAGAAAACATAACATTTGTTCTAAACTCTTCAATATTATTACAATTTATTGAATCTTACCTACATACAAAATACATTAGAAAAGAATTACTGCTAGAAAAAATCAATAATTCACATTTTCCCAGCTGCCATGTTATACGAACAAGTTTTTACAATCATTAAACAAGTTGATTGAATGAACTTTACAGTTCTGAAATTAATTTCGCTAAGACTCCTAAAAAATTGCCAACTCTTAAACAAATTAAAGTATGTCCTTAAATTTAGGATATACTAAAAATATTTGATTGAATGGTTCATCTAAGAATATCATTAGGACAGAAAACATACTAAGAATTTATTTGAATAGACTCAAAGAACCTTTTAACTTTCAAAATTTTTACGAACAAAATCCTTTATTAGTCTTTCATTCTATTGTTTGTAAGAAGCAAATGCGACAGATGAGATTTTTGTTTGCCAATACACTTACCAGTATTTATAACTGTATAACATTAGACCTGGCCTTAAAAAGAAGATTTGAATTGGATGGACCATATTTTGTTATTTAGTATTTAAAACTAACTGAAGGAATATTTGAAGCCAATCGGATAACTAGAAGCCCTGACGAAAATCAATTAAAAGTTATAAAACTGTGTAAACAATGGTATTTATTCCGATTTCTTTAATAAATTTGGCATTTAAATGATATAAATCGAATATTCAAGAGAATATTATTTGTCTATGTTATCTAATAAGGTATTAATTTCGAATGAAAAACGCAAATTTATACGCCATTTGCGATTAAAGATGAAGTTTTTTTGATTTTATATGTTCACAATTAGTGTTCTTTATGACAAGGGCTATAATTTTGTCTCAGAGACTAAATAAAAATTTCGAACTGTTTGCAAGATATAAGCCTAATAAAATGATACATTTTTTGCAAAAATGACACCGAGGCCCCAAATTTTTGGGGGCCCATAAAAAAAGTACATGACTTTGTGCAAAACTGGGAGATACGGGTCTTTTTTTTTTTGGTTTTTTATCACGTGCTGGTGTCCGTATGGTTATATTTCCATAACTTAAAAAATTACACACAGTGTTATTTACCCAAGTTTACAACTTTAAATTTATTTCCGGCAAGCATTGTAGTTTTACCATTTCTCTCAAATTTTGCAGCAGTTAGCTTTAGCTAGTAAAGAGCAAAGTAAATCAATTTTTTAAGGTCAAGTCTAGTGTACAACATAATCACACATACATATGGGCAATTCCATATCATCGTACGCGACATTTGTACGCCTATAGAGTGAAATAAATTTTACAAAAATAATTTGTTCCATTCAGAGGGTACAATATATTTTAAAAAAATAATAATTTCTTTCGAAACATTGTTGTACAAAATATCGATCGAAATAAGGGCGTTTCGTACGTGACATAAAACGAAAGTAATTTTGAGGTACATGTAAATCGTGAGAGGTGTTATGTTTTATTTTAATTTCTTAATTTCTTAAAAACAATCATTGGATGATTTTATTTATAATCAGTACGTACGAACATAAAATTTTAGACTAAAACATACCAATTGCATTAAATATAGTCAATTTAAACTATTATTTTTGTCCTAAATACTTTCACATAGTAAAATTTTTGTGTTTTCTCCTATTCAAATTATCTTGAAAAAATTTTTAAATAGTTTTTGGTTTTTCAGTCATGGTTGTCATTCTCGTGGAATTGCCCATATGTATGTGTGGGTATTAGTAGTTCAAATTTCTTAAATTAATGGATGACAAAAATAACTTTGTTTTCTCAGAAATGATGAATGAAACATTTTACCTTTTTTATGAGCAAAGGTCAGTTGTTTGAGAAAATAAAGTATGTAACAAAGGAATGTCCATAATAATTGACATATTTGTCATTCTAATGCATAACATGACACACAAGGTGCAAGAGATGAGTTGTCAAAACAAGGCATTGGCCTTTTTTAACAAAATAATACAAGTACAGGCAAATCCCGGTATAACGAACGATATGTTGTCAGGCCCATTCGTTAAATTGAAAAATTCGTTATATCGAGATGTTTTTTTTTAATTTTGGACAACTTTTTCTATATTGGAATTAGGTTGGATGAACGGTGTGACATTAGGAGGCATGAATGTCGTCCAAATTTATATATCTATAGTAGTTTTTACTAATTGTTCTTCTGGAGGATGTCTTGGTGCATTATCCACCATTAATAAAGACTTCATTGTAAGGGATTTCGATTCGGAAAATGAAAATTAAACTCAGGGACAAACATTTTAAAAAAACAGATTTTGAAGATTCTAGATTCCACTTAATTTTTGTAAATATAATTTACAGGAAACACTTAGTCACGATAAAATGTTTGTTTTCATTTTCTTCAAAATACATGTTGAGAATTTTGTTATTCCATATTTCATTCATTCATCAAAATTTTTAGTTTTTCTTTCAATGAAATTCTTCTACGATTTCCCGTATTTAATTCACGTGAATTATAGCCTGATTCCCAATATCGAATAAAAGATTTCGTTCGAATTGTAAGCGAAAGAAAGCTGATTTTTGATTCCCTAACTTCATATTTATGTGAACGAATCAGTTTTCTTTCGCTTAGAATGCAAACGAAATCTTTCATTCGATATTGTGAAAACAAGCAATTAAAACAACTATAGAAAAAATAACAGCACCTATTATTAACCATTGAAGACGGTACTGTAACGACTTATTTTCTTATTTTTAAATTATTTGCTACTTTTGTTTTTTATACTTTCTGTTCGTTATATTGAGCCTACAATTTTCGAAATATTCGCTATATAAGGTTGCCAAGGCTAAAAATTTGGTCGTTTCTTTGATTTTGTTTGTTTTTCTCATCATTCGTTTATAGAGCATACAATTTTTGAAACGTTCGTTATGAGTTAAATCGGATTTTCGTTAAAGTGAGATTCGTTATACCGGGATTTTCCTATATGTCAAGAAAATTGGTCATTTTGGATGAAATTAAAGAAAATTTGAAAAGTGCATTTTTTAAGTCTCATTGCTGGGGATCAACAAATATCAGAGGAGACTGATGTCAAGCTACTCGTGAAGATTGGTTAGCAGTTTCCAATATTGAAAGCAGTAATAAAAATCAAATATAGTAGTAATTAACAATATTTTAAATTAAATTGAATATATTTATTTCAAATTACTCAATTATAAATATGGCCACCATAAAAATTAGGCTTTTGGGAAATAATTCGAAGTTGTAGTATTTTTATTCTAAATAAATTCAATTAAATTGGTTATAATGTTAATAAATTAGAAACCCTCAAAAAGGTTGCACCAACATTGTACCACCAAATATGGTTATTTTATATTTTTCTTGAAATGCTGGTAAATGTCTGAAGACCTCATTCATCAATTTTATCAATTATTATTAACCTTTGAAAAATATTTTTTTTTTTGGATTTGCAGTTTCTTAAAAATATATTCGTTGAAGGTAGCGTAACTGTTTTTTTAAATTTAAAGAGATTGATGAAGTAATTATGAATAAATAAATCTCCCCTATTCTTCCAAGAAGGTATACAAATAAACAGGGCTTATATAAACAACATAAGATACGCCGATGACATTACCTTATTGACTGACAATATGTCTGGACTTCAGAACTTGGTTACACGGCTCACTTCATGCATTGAAAATTGTGTTCTCAAAATTAATATTCATAAGACAAAATAAATGATTATTAGTTAGAAAAATTAATACAACGATACAATACTTAAAATTCAAAACTAATACTTCGCAGAATTTTAAATATCTTGGTGTTCTAATTAATAAGCAATGGGACGTATAAAAAGAGATTAGATGCCGAATTGAGATAGCAAGAGATGCTTTTTTTAAGTACAAGAAATTTTTAACCAATCATGATATAAACATGGAGACAAAATCGGTGCATTTTGACCATCTAAATGTCCGAATATCGCAAAGTTATGTTCAGTCAAGTTTTAAGCTCAACGCCGTCTACAACATAGCCAATAAAGAAAAGTGGTATTTTTGGTTTTCATTGAGTGGGAGCCTGGAAAATCAGTTTTTCGTCATCTTTTTCGTTAGTTATGTTACAAAACTCAATGAAAATCATTTAATACTATACTCAGAGAAAAAATATAGTTGTACATGTTTACCATAACCATTTCATAATTTTTCAATGTTTTTTAACTATATTATGGTTACTGCAATTATCTATATGATTGCGGTAATCATAATATGTTTAAGTTACCATTCATATAATTGCAGCAATCATATATATGATTGTAGTAATTAAGTATATGTTCATGGCAATCATTCTAATGATGTATTGCATCACCATATTGTGTTATTCTCGGATTATGGTTATCAAACTCTGAGTTCAACGTATTATGATATAATGATTCATCATAAACATGATTGCCATAAACATATATTTATTTACTACAATCATATATATAATTGCTACAATTATATCAATGGTAACTTAAACATATTATGATTACCGCAATCATATACATAATTGAAGTAACCATATTATTGTTATAGAACTGGTACAACTATATTTTTTCTTTGGATACAGTATTAGATGATTTTAATTGAGTTTTGTAAGACAACTAACGAAAATAATTATGAAAAACTGATTTTCCAGGGTTCCACTCAAAGAAAACCAAAAATAGCACTTGTATTTATTGACTATGTTGTAGCCGGTGTTGAGCTTAATAACTTTACTGAACATAACTTTGCAATATTCGAGCATTTAGATGGTGAAAATGCATGAAAAAGGCAAAAGAATTACAATTTTTCCTAAACGATATATACTAATTTCAAATCGATATATCTCGATTCGTAGACCTGACCCAGCGAAACGCCGGGACACGTATAACTTTTTTTTTACCGATCAAACATTTCCCATTGGGCAGAACCTCCGCCGATCACTGGCCCTACTATTTGTCGCATAGTGTAATCAGAATCAAATTCATTTTATACTACATGCTAATTGGGAGCTTAATTTTCGGCGCAATATTAGCCTAGAACATGCTAAACATGCTATTTAAAAAATTAAATATAGTAAGTTGAAACTATTTTTGCCCTAAATACTTTCACATAGTAACATTTTAGTGTTTTCTCCGATTCAAATTATCTTGAAAGAAATTTTCAAGAGTATTTGGTTTTTCAGTCGTGGTTGTCATTCTCGTGGAATTGCCCATATATATGTGTGGGTATTAGTAGTTCAAATTTCTTAAATTAATGGATGACAAAAATAACTTTGTTTTCTCAGAAATGATGAATGAAACATTTTACCTTTTTTTATGAGCAAAGGTCTGTTGTTTGAGAAAATAAAGTATGTAACAAAGGAATGTCCATAATAATTGACATATTTGTCATTCTGATGCATAACATGACACACAAGGTGCAAGAGATGAGTTGTCAAAACAAGGCATTGGCCTTTTTTAATACAAGTATGTTAGGAATTTTGAGCATTTTGGCTAAATTTAATGAAAATTTAAAAAGTATAGTTGGACATGTCTGACCATAACATACTTACTGCACCGAATATATGAGCTAAAATAGTTTTCTTTTAAATTTAATTTATTCATGGTTGTCGTGTATGACCTTGGCGAATGAGCACAAAATTTAGAGGTGTTTAGAGTTGCGGTTTATGACATTATTTCAGAAATGATAAAGTATAAGGTCATATATATAGAAAGGAAGGAGAGCAAAATACAAAAAATTAAACAAAATTACTATCTTTTCACACATATTGGGGATACAGTGAAAAAACAAGGATCCTCACAAAAGTTGGTAGAAAGATTCGGGTTTATATAAAACTTGTTTATGCCCAATTTCATAATTTTATTATTATAAGACAGTTATGAATGTTCAAGTTATATTCTGAGGGGGACCTTGAATGGAGACAATGGACATATGCTAACCGATTTTCGCTACACTTTACAGTATAATTTCAAAGTACTTAGATATTTGTGCCAAATATTACGGGGATTGGCGAATAATTAATATATTTATGACTCCCCAAAGAGTGCTCCGAGGCGACTTTTGTATGGGTGCTAGGTGAAATCATGGACATATATTGGCCAAATAAACCAAACATGCTTAATACAGAGAGTATTTGTGTAAAATTTCAGCCATCTATCTACTTTTGTTTGGTCCCTATCATTTTTTCAACAGACAGACGAAAAGACCTATGTCGTGTTACCCCTAGTAACACGATGTCTGGTTATGTGTTAACTGACAGTTTTCATACAAAAATAATATTAAACGCCTGTATAACTATTAGTTAGCAACTAACTAGACTTCGTGTTAATAGGGATTAGAATCTATACTAATGCACAGTGGGGCAGAATCAATTTTTTTGGAAATAAATCTGGCATTTCTAAACGGCTGGTCCGATCGGGATAAAATTTGACGTGATCGTAGCCAAGGACTACTCGAGTTTATCGGCCTTAAAAAAACATTCTTGTGTGTGCTATTTATCTTTTATAATTTCCTAGTTATAGGCATTTCAAAATTTAAATTTTAAAATTTTGCAATACATTGGTCCGCTTTTTTAAAAATATATGGCACACTTTTGGACCGATTGGACTCGATTTGATTTTGTTAGTTAGACAACAAAATTACCAATAATATACAAATGATTTTAATATCAATTATGGATCCAAAAATAAACGATTTTCAATTTAAAAATTCAATAGTAGATTTTTGCTGTATTTTAAAAGCATATAACAATTTAATGTTTTTCTGTAAGGTATCTTTACGGAAAATATTTTGGTATAACAAATTTCCTATTTTTCGATCATGCCGATTTTTATCAAAATTCCAATTTTGGGCCACATGTTCTAAAATCCCAAAGCTGGGATCCGAAAACGGAAATGTGATGTGTTTATCCCCAAAGTATTTTCTCAGTCCATAAGGAAATCTGGACCTTATGTGTATAATTGTAAAAAATAAAATTTTTGGGATTTTCGCTACAATTTCTAGGAATTGCGGGATTCCCTTTGACAAGTTTTTTTACACTTCGATATTTAGAATGACAAATCTAAATAACATCGCAAAGTTCATTGAGTGTTGTTAATAAATAAAGATTTTATTACATATTACATATTTATTGAGTCTCTAAAACTAAAATTTATATCAAAATTTTAATAGGATAGCAAATATTAGGAACAATTTGGTTCACATTTATTCCAAACAAATTTTTTTGTTTACATGAGTTAATTTTTGGTCTTACAAAAAAAATTTCAAGTCAATATCTCAATTAGATTTAAAAATATGCCACTTTAAAACTCCGTCCTTCAAAAATAATGCACTTTTTCATATTTTAATATGAGATATAACTAAGCCAGAACCATTGACTTGTTGTTGAATAAAATAGTATTAAGGAAATTTATACATATTTTTTAGTATGGAAAAGTGCAATATTTCTGAATGACGGAGTTTTTCAGTGGCATATTTTTGAATTTAATTGAGATATTGACCCATTTATATAAAACAAATACCCACACTTCCTTTTTGATGTTGCGATAAAAACAAGGTAGAGTCATTCTCTCTTTATTTTTATACCCACCATCAAAAAATATGGAGGTATATTGATTTTGTCATTTCGTTTGTAACATATAGAAATATTGGTCACAGAACCAAAAAGTATTGTGCGTCCTCATAAGATTCTAAGACGATCTAGCTATGTCCGTCTGTCTGTCTATTAAAAACACGATAGGCTCCAAACAACTAGAGCTAGCTGATTCAGAAATACTCTCTGTTGACAAGATTTGATTGGCAATATCGCTCCATGATTTCACCTAGCCCCCACAAAAACTCCGTCATTCATATATACGCATTAATACAAAAATAAATGACCGAACTAAGTCCAAATATTGAATACCAATTTTTAAATATAATTTATATAAACGTAGGCTATATATTTTTTCACTGATTTTCGCGAACTTTTTTTCCATTTTCTCATTCTATTTTTAGTGACATTCAGCACCTTGATGCGTATGATGAATATTTCACCCCATAACAACAATCATACGCTGTGGTGTTTTTTAGTTTAACCTACCAATATTTTTATTTTTCCTCAGATATGCCATTAAATTTACCTGTAAAGAAATAGAAATATTAAATAAATTACAAAATTTTAATTTATTTGTTTTTAGAAAAAGAAAAATAATTAAACTTTGTCTATCAAAAACATGCTTAAAATCTAATAAATCATACGTAACAAATAAATAAATAAATATTTATTTTTCTTAGTTTTTTTTCTGCTCTCAATAATGCAAAATAAATTACATGAAATTTATTTGATTCGATTTCTAATAAATACAAATGTTTTTTCTTTAACTGAAAGAAAAACAAAAACAGCTCACTTTATAAAAGAAATAAATAAAATGGCAAAATACAAATATAGGAAAAAAGTAAAAACGAAATAAATCAAGAAAAACATTTATGTTGAAATAAATAGAAATGTTTTCGCATTGTTAAAATAAAGAGAGAAATCTGTTAAAAAAAAAGTAAAATTAAATCAAATAAATTTCAAACAATTTATCAGCATTTAAAAATAAATATAAAAAAGAGGATTAATATAAAAAAATATACATACAATATACATATAAAATAAATTGTCTGGAAATTGTACATACACAAATAATGTTGTACTTTATTGCAGGAATATGAAAAAAATGTAATCCTTACAACATGATTTAATACTTATGTATTTAAAAATTCAAAATACAAAATAAAATAGAATTGTTGTTTCCAATTTCGATATGGAAAATATATTTATTATATGAAAGCCACAAACATTTATCAGACATTGAAGTTGTTATTGTTACTTCGATTGGGCAGAAAATTAGATTTCGTTTTTATTGCAACTTGTTTTAAAACCACATTTAAACAAGTTGCAATAAAAACGAAAAACATCGCCAAGAGCAAGTTACATTTGTTCATGATTTTCTTTTGTTCATGATTTTCTTTTGTTTTACAGCCTTCACTAGGAGTGACATGGCAACACGTAAGTTTTAAATGAGATTTTGCTACAATTTGGGTGGTAGTCTTAATTCTGTATGGATTGTGTCATACATTAGTGAGATTTTCTGGACTCAAAATTGCAGCATGATGCTTTGTAAAGAGATATTTAAAACGATGGCAATTAATCGAAATAATTAAAAGCATTGAAAGCTTCAATGTACAAAGTCAGTGAATAATTTTCTATTGATCAGGCATGCCAGTGCCGATCACGATATTTTGGAAGTTTTTTTTTCAAAGTTACTAGTGTTTATACACCAGTTAACCGGTCAATGAAAAACCGGGTTTTCTTCGAATACCCGGTTTTTTGCGAACCGGTTAATTTAAAATGTTGATTTTCGAATAAACGGTCTATCCGTTTTATATCACTCGCTTAAACGGTTTTTAAAATTCGGTACTAAAATCAATAAATCTCATATTTTGGTGAATTTTTTATATTCATTGCGTACAAAAATTTTATGTAAATCGATTGGGGTTAAGACGTGCAGCAAGCATTATTTACAAGGGGAAAAATGCAATTTTTCAGTTTTTGTAAAAATTTTACCATTAGATTACTTTTGCAAATTGATACGTAATTGTCTTTCTAATGAGATATAAAAAACAGAAATTGGTTACAAAATATTGAAGTTATTAAAAATTTCCCAGGCCACTAGAACAAGAATTGTAGAAAATTAACATATTTTGAGAAATATTAAAATAAAAGCTAATTTTTACTTAAAATATATCCATATTTACTTCTATATGAGTTTTTGGATTCATAACCTTATCGCAGGTATATTAAACAAATTTCAAAATTTTTTGATCATCTCATTTTGGATTTATTAAGAACATAATAGAGGAACAAAATATGTAAAATTTGTGAAAATACCTCTTATAGTTTTTCCGTACCTTCGATTTAAATTTTGAAATTTTCGAGGAAAACAAATTATTTGGCCATATTTTGGCGAATGAGCTCAATTGCCTTACTGTTATGAATTTTAAGTAGAACCTATTCACAATATTATAGTCCAGATAATTACAACTACAGTGGTGGCCACCAATTTAAGACAAATACTTGAATTTTTTTCATCAACTGAATTTTAAGTGCGATAGAGCCAAAATAAAAGGACCTCTAAGGGTATGAAATTTATTATTAATGTTTCTAGTTTCTGAAAAATGTTTTTAAAAATCGGTAAAACATATATGGACAAATATATGTGGAAATACGTTGTTGACCCACCTCAGCGAACATCCGCTGTTAATAACATGATATGACCGAAACTAATGGAACTAAAAATACGAAATTTGGTGCGAATATTTTATAATAATGAAATTATAATGATATAAATGTGAGAAAACATGTTTATTTAAAAAAAAAATTGTTTGGTCAAGTTGTAGAAAAATTGTATGTGTTCGTGGTGAATATGTATGAATTGACACAGTCGAATAAAACACACTTTTGTGTTAAAACAGTCCTCATGCATACATATTTGTGGAAATATTTGAAAAAATAATTGACAATCACGTGGAATTTAGCAAACAATTTTTGTCTTAAATTCCTGGCCACCACTGTAAATACTCTGAAATTTTGATTCGCGAAGGTCGAATCAAAATTTTCAATATTTGGAATTTCTAATGGAAGGATAGCGAAATGTTATATAATTTTGGGCCGATTTTGATATTTTCTATTGAATTTTGAGTTTTGAATTTGATAATTTTGACAATTGAATACACAATTTTCGTTATTGGTTGACTTTTAAATACAAAAACAAGTAAGAAAGTATGGTCGGTCAAGCCCGATCATATAATACCCTACACCAAGTATCAATAATTTATATTTTTGAGTGATTTTTGGAAGTGGGCCTTATATGGGAGCTATGACCAATTATGGACCGATCACCATAAAATTAGGTCGTGTGATTTATGTCTATATTAAAGTTAACTATGTTGAATTTTGTGTGTATACAACATTTTTAAGCGATTTATGCACTTTAAAGTGATTTTCGGAAGCGGGTCTATATGGGAGCTATGACTAATTATGGACCGATCGTAACAAAATTTGGTGACATGAATTTTGTATATATAAAACTTATTTGGAGCGAAATTTGTGTAGATACATAGATAAATTAAACATTTTCGATAAAGTCCAATTTCGAGGGACATTTGTATGGGGGCTAGGTGAAATAATGGACCGATTTCAGCCAGTTTCAATAGGCTTGGTCCTTGGGCCGCAAAAGTAATATGTACCAAATTTGATCGAAATATCTTCAAAATTGCGACCTGTACTCTGCGCACAAGGTTTACATGGACAGCCAGCCAGCCAGCCAGCCAGCCAGCCAGCCAGACGGACGGACGGACGGACATCGTTTAATCGACTCAGAAAGTGATTCTAAGTCGATCGGTATACTTTAAGGTGGGTTTTAGACTAATATTTTTGGGCGTTACAAACATCTGCACAAACGCATAATACCCTCCCCACTATGGTGGTGTAGGGTATAATTATTGAATAGATAATTTTCGTAATTGAAAACACATTTTTGTTATTTTTTGTGTTTTCAATTAAATTAATTCGGTTTGTTTTATTTTATAATATCTGTTCTCCAAGCAACAATATTTGGATGGTAAGTTGCGTTTGTGCTGATATATGTATATTAGTCCAACACCATGTAAAAATAAATGCGAAATTAACCCTAAGCTACGTTTTGTTGTGTCTTATTTCTGACTTTCTGTATTCAGAGACTTATAGTAAAATTTCACGGATATTATTTTTGCGGAACATTTTAACCCCTTAAAACCCTGTTTTAGTGGTGTTTTTTTCTCATTTTTAAAAGAAGGTCAAATAGACACATGCCTTGAGGATTTAGAGGGTTAACATATTCTATAAAAATGTTCTCCGTAACATTTTATATTAATTAGTTGAACACATTTTATATAAATTTGCTGAACACCAGGATCACATGATTTCTTATAGAAATTCAGATGTAAACTTTGAAACACACGTCTCTTTTTTTTGCCTCCTCTATCAGAATTTATTGGTCGGACCTTGTAATTTTTTTTGTGTTGTACAGTGTAATTCAAGGCTTGAATAACACTTGCTTTCAACTTGAATTCCATTAAAAATGCTTATTGGGAATACCTTGCTTATATACTCAGTGTAGAGAATTTTTTGATCGAGCTGGACCGATTTGGATTATTTTCACTGTTAAATTTAATTTTTGCTTAACATTAAAAAGTTAAATTTTTAAAATTTAAGCAAACTCCAGTCCCGTTTGTCATCGGTAGTATTGACCTAAAACTCTTACAAAATGCAAAATTTGTGCAAAGTAAATGAATATTTTTCAGATGGTCCATTCTGCTACCATTTCTATTTCAAAATTTCAACTGATCCAAAAAACAAACAAATCCTAAACTGCCACAAAATTTATAGGGGTAAATGAAATTCTATATGAAAAACCCGACATAAATAATACTCATTCTCACTTACCTACTCCTATTAAATTTAACAATACGTGACTTATGCCACTTACTTCTGAAACTGTAAAGCACACATAAATTTCAACATCCCTTTATGCGATTGACCAACTCTAAATTATGGCCAAAAATCAGAAAAATAAAAACCTAAAAGAACACAGCCATGAAAGGAGCACAGTAACAAATGTATTAAAAAAAAACTACAAGTTTGTTTTAGATTTCAAAACAATACAAAACATCCAATTGCTGTGGCACCCCTTTGAGCACAAAGACGAACGAACATCAAGAAGATTATGTGGTCACTGTGTACGAATTTCCGTTGTATGGTTGAGTGTATGGGGATGAGTGCATGTGACCAGAACATGAATTTATTGCCAACAATATGAAGAAAAAACTTTGTTTGTTAAAAGTACTCAAAACAATATTGTCACTACTTCACCTTATTTCTCGTATTCGTTGCTAGCTGTTGTAGATGTTGTTGTCATTGTCGTTATAGAATCTTTTATTGCAGTAGTTTTTAGTGTGGACTCTTCGTATAACAACATGCTAACAAAGTGTAAAACAAAAAAATGTACATAAATACATACCAACAAACCAAAATTATTTACTGGAAAAATATGGCCAAAACTTTGTGACATACAAGGATAAGGTCCCAGCATATGAACAGTGGGACCGATTTTGTTTTTTTTTTAAGCAGGTTGTCATTAAAATTAATTCACAGATACAATTTGACCTAAAATATTAGATGATTATATTTACACCAAATATTCCCATGAAATAATTTAAATAAGTTTAAAATTAAGACAAACTTCTTACAAATATCTATATAGAAATCAAATACTAAACAAACAAATTTAATATCTACATCAGGAATTCTCTTCTGACCCATTTCATTGAAACCACGGCCCATTTTTTTTTTCATATTCTCATAATGTTAGTTATATAATTTAGAATTATTCTTTTACAAAATTAAGAAGTCAAGATTCCTTTTTACTACACCATTTCCAACTGAAATTGGGAAAATACAAATTAAAATCATTGAAATTCAGAAAAACAAACTAATATATGGGGGATTCCATGTCAAGTGAACAAACTTTTGAAATCGATGTCTTAGTTAGTTAGGTTAGGTTAGTTTTATTTGATAGTAATTCATGCACAAGAATAGATATGTGTACGTAATTGTCGTTCTAATGAGATATGAAAAACAGAAATTGATTAAAAAATCTTAAAGTTATTCAAAATTAGCCAAGCCATTAACGTGACACAGGCCACTAGAACAAGAAATGTAGAAACAAAATTAACTTGTTTTGAGAAATATTAAAATAAAAGTTAAGTTTTACTTAAAATATATCCATATTTATTTGTGTATGAGTTTGTGGCTTCGTGGAATACCGCTAACATATTTGCTGGTATGACCAAAAAAAATATTTTTTTTAATGGCAGTTTGAAAACTCCATTTTAAAATTTTTAAAAATTTTGTTAAACAAATTTCAGAATTTTATGATCCTCTCATTGGGATTTATTGGGAATATAATAGCCAATAAAAATATAAAAAATATCTCCTATAGTTTTTCCGTACCTGCGATTTAAATTTTGAAATTTTCGAGAATTTTGAAATTTTCATACACAATTTTTCAAAATTTTATATTTTTGCCAAACAGTGGTGTTTTTTCATCCATGTAACTTATTACCAATTGTTCTTAGCAATATGTATCCCAAAAAGTTTAGATAGCTATTTCTTCAATCAAAAAAGTTTTTGATTTCGGAAAAAAATGTAATTTTTTTAATATTGAGATTCAAATAATTAAAATTGAGAAATAGAAATTAATATTACGAAAACCATAGAATAAAAACATATTGGGTGACTTATAAATGCGGGAGTTTTTCAAACTTTTTAGCTTTTATTTTCAAACATTTGTACAACAAGAATTTATTCAAAGTATTTCCCATTTTAACAGGTATTGCAACATGTCCAAGCGTTGTCATGATGATTTAATATCTGGCCTAATATTTTGATCGCAAATGCTAGCATCAAACGAATCAGTTGCGTTCGGTGCACGTTCCCTGTGATGGTCTGGTCGATGAAACACATTCACCATAAGATTTGGTGAACAATCAGTGTGCTTCAGCAGCAGATTTTTTCTAATTAAAGAAGTAAAGAAAAACTTTCCGAATATGACGATTCGATAGTACCGGTCTGCACTGTGAAACATTTGCTGCAAAACATTTTTAAATTCTCTTTTGAAACTGCATTCGTGTCCACACAGTGAAGTTTTTGCTTTTCAGTTTTTGACATTTCTGTACAGAACGAATATGAACGAATAAATGTGGATAACATACTCAACAAAAACTTCATGTACATGAAACAGAGTACCGTTTTCCATTCATCTTTCACCTTTCATCAACAAACTCAAATGTTTTGCAGAGTATGAATGGGAAAATTCGATATTTTCAAAGCAAAATAAAACTTTGTTGCTTACAATATAATTTTCAATAAATAAGTAAGAGTAAAGGACAGATGTGTACCCTTCAAAACGACATATTAGTCATTAAAAACAAAAATCGTGTTCAAAAGATACGCCAACTAGTGTAAATACCGAATTTGTAAGTCATACATCCAATACCCTGCGGAAAAAATTCTAGGTCTTCACATTCTGCTCTGCCTTCTCGCAGAAGAAGTTCTAGAAAAGATATGCTTCTACTTCTAAAATTGACATACACTATCAAAATTGCATTGCAAAATAAGGTGTAACAAAACTTTATTCAAAATTCAAATTTTATTGTTTTTCCAATTATTCCTATATCGCAACTGTATTTTTTGGCGAAAGAGTAGAGAAAATGATGTAAGATTTTTACATCAGTGGTCATATCTACCAACTGTATGCCGATTTCTTGCAAAAAGTGGAAATTGAAAAATTTTGAGTTGACTCTCTTTAGAGGAACCAGTGCGATATGTTGTCTCTCTATAATACTCTTTTATTATAAACTGTTACATGAAACCAGAATAATGGCAAAATCCTCAAAATAATTTAGTCGTTTATAACATCTGATATTGTGAAGTTCACGTGAAGGCGTTTTTTTATAATTCTGGGGGATTTCATGTCTAGTGAAATGTCTACATATTATCAATAGATGTTAATATGTAGACATTCTGTGAGGCATTACGCGCAATGTCTACTTACAGGCCTTCAAAAGAAGACCATCTAATATGCCTTCTTAAGTAGGCCTTCTATCAGCGCTCTTAAATAAGCGAGTAAGCAAGGCCTTGGCTCACAATGACACGCCGTGTAAAATTAAAATGATTTTGTAATGTGGCTAAGTGTCCTCTTTACTGCATCATTTTGCCGCTGGGTGTTTAACAACATTCAAAATAATATATATTGTATATATTTTGGCAGACAATTTCTTTAAATTTTCTTTAGATTTAAATGCAAATTTATTTACATTTAGTAGCAAATTTACATGAATTTTTTAGAAAATAAATTCATTTAACCCTTTGACGGACACTGACGTCTATAGACGTCATAACAAGGGTTTCTGGGACATGACGTGTATACACGTCATAAATTGTTTCCTTCATAAAATTATTATAAAGAAGCTAATGCCCTTAAAAATTGGTTAAAATCAATAATATATCTGTTTTCTTTATAACGATATGTATATAAATATTGTTGCGGACAAAATACGGATACAAAGCTTACAAATATTGCAACATGCCAAATTTTTAATTTGGGACTTCCCCTGGTAACATGACGTGTATAGACGTCATACTTGTATTAGAACTTAATCAGTCGTGTAAAGTGTGTGTTTCTGAATATACACATTAAAAAAGAAAGATAAGTGTATTTATTAATTTTTAAGTGTGCTGTTTTCTTTAAATTTAAAGGTGATTATTTTTATTACAAGTGAAAATTATTCATGTGTTATGCATATATCACATATAAACTTATATATTATTCAATATTTTAAGCTTATACTATGTCATAAGAAAAACAAAGAGCAGCGTTAGAAAAATTGTTTGGTGAAGTAGACTCAAATGAAAGTTTCTCTGAAATAGATTCAGACACATCATCAGAGCCATTTCAAGATGATGGGGAGTTTGCTGATGATCCAAGTTACAATCCCGATAAAAGTTCCAGCACGTTGTCTTCCACCATAAACGAGGGTGAACATTTGGAATCGGCTAGAAAAAAGACTGATAGTGCTAAACAGGTGACTCTAGATACAACTGAAGAGAATGCAGAAGACATCGAAGACAACGAAGATACTTGGACTTGAGATACTGAAAGTATTCCAGATTTATTATTCGATACTAGTCAATGTGGAATAAAGATTCCTCTACCACCAAATCCATCACGTAAAATGTTTAGTAAAGATCCATTGTATCACCATCCAATTTTGCCTTCTCTTATGTCTGGAAGAAGATTTGAACAACTTTTGCGTTGTTTGAACTACGAAAAATATACATGTAAAACTGATAAGCTATCAAAAGTGTCAGAGTTGGTTAATCTTTTAGTAAGCAATTTCTCAAAATCGTATTATACAGAGGAAGCAAATCGTATTATACAGAGGAAGCACTATCCTTAGATGAATCATTATTACTCTTCAAAGGCCGTCTTTTTTGTCGCCAATATATGAAATATGGCATAAAATTTTATGAATTGTGTACACCTGATGGATATACTTTAAATTTTGAAATATATAAAGGGAAGCAATATCAAGAATTAGGTTCAACTAAGAAAACACATTCCATAGTATTGCGATTAATGGCTCCTTACTTAAACAAAGGTCACCACTTATACATGGACAACTTTTATAACAGCGTAGATTTAAGCAAAGATTTGCTTAAACATAAGACTCACTCTACAGGAACATTGAGATCAAATAGAAAAGGAAATCCTCCAAAATTTAAAAAAAAAATTCGACGTGTATACACGTCATGTGCTTTATTATAAAGCTTGAAATGGTCTACATGTACCATGACGTGTATATACGTCATGACGTCTATAAACGTCATGACGTTTTGTATCAAATAAAATATATAAGGAGACTCATGACGTCAATAAACGTCAAATATTAAAACCAATTTTTATGTTTTAGATAGATTATATTTTCAATTTCCAGCAGTTTGGTGTTGTCGGAATTTTCGTATCTTGCCAAATAACGGAGATACAGCAAGTGTCCCACGGGAAGAACTCCTAAAATTTTGGTGTCCGTCAAAGGGTTAAATAAATTGAAATACAATTAACCTTATTCATAATAAATTTTGTAAAAAAATAATTGTATGTCGATGGCTTAATATAAAAAAGGCATAACCAATTTGTTTCAAAAATATCCATGAAAAAAGGGTTATATTAAATAACATAGACAATTATACATACACGCAGAGAAAAAATATAGTTGGACATGGTTACTGTAACCATTTAAATAGTGTTACAAGATTTTTAACAATATTATAGTCACAGTAACCATTTACATGATTGTGGTAACCATAATATGGTTAATTTACGATTCACATGATTGTATCAACCATATATATGGTTACAGTAAACAAATACATGTTTGTGGCAACCATATTTATGATGAATAATTTTATCATAATATGTTGTTCTCAGATTATGATAAGCATTAAGCTGAGAGCATCATAATATGATAAGTCCTTCATCATATGAATGGTTGCCACAAACATATATTTGTTTACTGTACATATATTTATTTTGATACAATCATGTGAATCGTAAATTATACATAGTATGGTTACCACAATCATGTAAATGGTTACTGTGACTATAATATAGTTAAAAAAGTTGTAACAATATTGAAATGGTTACAGTAACCATGCCCAACTATATTTTTTCTCTGCGTGTAGAGACGAGACACTCCGATTAGTCAAACACAAATACAACAAATCAATTGTCTCATACAACAACAAAATTTATTGAATAGCATATATTCTGCTATTGAAAGAGTTAGGTTTTTGACAATTACGTCTCGTCTCTATGTTACCCTATGTTAATAACTTAAAATAAATTTTAAATGAGAAATAAAATGTGTCTAAAATTTTATGAATTTTATTAGGTTTTTTCCTTCTCCTGTAAAGTAACAAAAAATCGAATTACGCCTTTTTTATATTAAGTCATCGATGTTTACATTTGAAAAAATTACTTATATTTTTTATACTTTATTATGATAGAATATTACGATGTAGACTATGGTAATATAAAATTGAAGACTTATCTGTTAATGCTAAGTTAAGGTTAAGTTTTGTTCTGAGCCACTGTGTATGCCTGTATTGCAATGAATTTGTATCTAAATATGTACACATTCTGTGTGTATAAAGATTTTTCAGCCAAGAGCTGTAGAAGAATTAATACATGAACATTTCTACACAAAAAATGTATACGAAAGTGTGTATAAATACATTGCCCAGACATGCATAAAATAATGCCAAGCCTGTGGTGTTTAAGGAATTTGAATTAACAAATCTTAAGTGTATTAGGGTATGTGTAAAAAAGGTAATTCACTTTTTGAATACTCGATTAAAAAAAGATGGTAACAAGTAAAACATATCTAATTTATTTTACATCACGAATTGACTTTAGCCGGAAGAAAGTCCCATGCTAATTATCATAATAAAAATATGATTAGGGGATGCATTTTGTTGACCAATTTTTATAAATTCTCGGCCTATGTATTTAATTAGCTAATATGGCCAATCGTATATCGTTTACATAATTTAGCTTTAGTTTAGTTTTTATATAGCTTAAAATCCTTATTTTTTAAGAGCTGGTTGCAAAATGCATAAAGTGAAACTATAAAAGAGGATAGTTATTTTAAATTAATTTAGGTTTTTGAAATTTCTTCGCAAAAATGCCCTGATAGACTAGTCGATAATGTGCTGGACTATTAATTTGAGGGTTGCGGGTTCGATTTCCACCAGAGACGCTGGGTATATCTGTAGACAAGCAAATTGTAAATTTTTTCCGATTTATTGCAGGGGACAATTTCAATTTGTTGGTCTTTTTAAATTCCGAGTTAGGTCTTTGTTTCATATCCCCTGGCAACACTGGCTACAAATATCAGCACAACTGTTAAATACCCTTCCAGCCATGATGGTGCTGGCTTTCAAAAGACAATATAATCAATTATAACCTTTATGTCTCAATGTTTTATTTATTTATTTACCATTTATCCTTTTATTACCAATTACTGATAAATGACTTCATTTTTTGCATTAATAACGACGCATCGAATCCATTGCAACTCATATCAATGCGCCGCACATCACATCATGTGGCAGGGAGTGCATGAGTATTGGCAGCAGGGTAATCGAAATGCAAATATTAAGTGCTTTATCGCATATGTGACACATATAATGACAATTTAATTATTAACAATTTAAATCTATTTATAAAGCATAAAATGCACATTCGTTTACGTTTATGTAAATCGTACAGTGACAAACTAAATTGCAATGGATTGTTTTAGAGAGTATGATTGTGTTCGTTTTTAGGGAGTATGTATTAAAAAATTAGAAATAGGTTGTTAAATAAATTAATTAATGTGAATTAGAATATAAAGTGGGTAAACAATGGTATTCTATCTGTTGCTAGAACCGAACAAGTATATGGATGTAGCGGAATTATTCAATTGGCAAACAATTATCCTTTTCTATATGTCTTAAGAATTTAATACGTTGAAATTCAAAAACAAAATGTATATACACTAACTATATTATCAGACTTGGGCACTACCAATTACATTTTGTAATTAATTACTGGACCAATTACCAATTACGTGTATTTGGTAATTGTCAATTACCAATTATAAGTAACTTGTAATTGGTGAATGCCAATTAACAATTATATATAATTGGTAGTTGGTTATTGCCAATTACAAATTACATGTAATGTGTATAAATTAATTTAAATAGATAGTAATTGATAATAAATGAGTAATGATTCCTTTTAAAGTATTTTTTACCAACAATGTAATTATTAAATAACTTGTACATTACACAATATACAAAAAATAAAAAAAATTAATAAAAAACGAAATATGTTATTACTAGGGGCGGATTAATATGTAAATGCATGTTTTTTTCTCGAACGTCCAAATAAAATGTAGACTAATTATCTATTAGAATCGCACATTTTGCTGTAAAATGACATTGATTTGTTAGTGCATATTTTTGCATATTTTATTAATAATGCATATTTAGTTATATTTAAGTTCAAAATGCATATTTATATGCATATTATCAAAGTTTTTAATAAAAATAGAATGGGCAACATATTTGTCGAATTTGTTATAGAAATAGCATCAAATGCTGTCGCCTAACTTCTTCATTTCTATGAGCAATTGAAAACTATCATTTCAAAACATTCCGCTTCAAAAAGGTTTAGAGTTTTGTTGTTTCATTACAATTTGCAATTTAACTTTTTAAGAGGTTTCGTTATCGAACGATTTTGTAACTTCACATAGGGCACTGCTACACGTTCAATATATATTGTGATATTTGGATCTTGATCCATTGTAATGGATCACGCAAAATTAGGTTATTCTGCGATTTGGATCGCGATCCATCAATACTGCATGCTACACGTTCAATAGATATTGTGATACTGGATCGTGGTCAATATATATTGAACGTGTAGCAGTGCCTATGAGACTAGTGAATTTACCTATCATTTTGGGGTGACAACTAGTTACATAACTAGCTCGGTGACTAGTCATTTTAACACGTGAATGCACTTAAGTGTCAATTGTCTTTACGCTAAATTACATGGAATGAATAAAGTAACTAACTGACATCTCTCTGCAATACAAATAGCACATACGTGTCAAATGACCGAAAATATATAAATTGGAGTCAGCCAAGTCATCAAACAATAATCTACAAGGGATAGATTTACTACTTTCTTAACTGCTGGGTTATTACTTTACAGCTCGATCAAAATATTGATGATTTTAAAAGACAATTTTCTGAAAATAAGTGAATTCACTTAATTGTGAATAAATTCGAAAATAATCCATAGATTTGTACGGTCAATATCTCATTTTGTTGCTTTCACATGAAGCTTTGCGATAAAGCAATAAATCTGAACAATTTCTGCCGTTTTCGATTTGTTATTATAACTCTAAAACTACTGAACCGATTAAAACACAATAAATAACGGATTAAAGGTTATGTAAATTTAAACTTTTCTAAGTTTAACTCTTTTTGAGTTATCATAAATTATGTGGAGAAACGTATAAAACAATTCACGATTTTACAAAAAAAAAATTTAAAAAAAACTTCCATAGAATTTAAAATTTGGACCATAACTACTGGATCCACAATTCATCAAAATTGTGCAGTGGTTTAAAAAGACTCTAACATTTTTTCGATTTTGTTGCCCTGTGCTATGGTTGAAGTTGAAAAATTACGAGAAAAAAATATACATTTTATGAAAGCTTTGCCTCTAGGTACTAAAGTACTAGGATCTAACCTAAAACAGTTTTTTCAAAATAACTCAAAATTTTGAGGATGTTTCAAAATCCTTTAAAACGGTTTTAGTATGTCCTCACCTAGGCCTACAATCAATATTAGGCCGATTTTCAAGTTCTGATAAAAAGTGTTATTTTGTAGCAGAGTGTCATTATTTAATGTTGTTTAGCAATTTAGAAAAAAATTTAAATGTAATTACCTTTTATGTAATTAGAATTACGTTTCTATCAATTACTTTACCAAATACCAATTATATGTAATTTGTAATAAGCATTTACCAATTACTAATTACAGTTATTGGTAAAAGCCAATTACCAATAATTTGTAATTGGTATTTGTTGATTGCCAATTACAAAATGTAATTGGGTTTGTAATTGGCAAATTTCAGTTACTAATTGCTAGTAATTGGTAATTGAAAAGTAATTGGCATCGCCCAAGTCTGTATATTATTATGTTTTAACCTATTAAAAACAGTGGTTTATTTCATTTAAATAAACCGGATACTGTTAATTGCAAATAATTATATATTAATTATTAATACTGAGTGTTAATATTAATATTGAGTGTGACACTTTAAAAACACACTGGTAATACAACTCGATAATACTATTTATAACTCGGCGCCATCTTCTAGAAGTCTCATGAATAGTCTAACAGAAAAAACCTTGAATTTTCTATTTCCAAAATGATTACATAGAGCTTTTAAAGCTAATGCACAGTTAATGTTGTCAAACATATAAACAATGTTAATAACAGCGTGTTATCAATATTGTTCATAAATAGAAGTTTCTACTGATGGAAATGTTCTTAAACATGATGAACTTTGCTAGCGCACGTTACAGACCGTTAAATTCAAATTGATAATGCAAATTCGTAACAATATACATATGTATGTATTTCCTCATTGTACATGACGATACACTTTTTCTCTTCACTGTTCAAGTGCAAACATGTTGCACAAATAACAAAGTTTTAATTGAAATTTATAGAACGTTGCGTTAAGAAATTTAAACATATGTTTTTCGCATTCACCATATGCTCTTTACTTACGATGATTTAAACAGAAATTTTTGGAAATATTTAATTAAGAATTTTTAATTGAAATAAACTTTTAATAATTATAATTAGTTTAATAATATTTAAAAAATGGCAAAAATAATGCTTCAATATATACAACCTCAACCATTTATTCGAATAACATGTCAAAGTTTTGTAGTCAGAATTGAAAAAATATATGTGGCAAAAACTGATTTATAAAGAATTCTGGTGTCAGAACGGTATGTGATTAATTATGACGATGAAACTTCCATTTAAATAAATAATTAAATTCATTGTAGTATTTAATATAGAAAGTTAATAATTTACGTTACACAACAAATATTTTCTGGATATTTTAAAGTACTATTTTGCTGTATTTTTCGTAGCTCCTGATACTGGCTTTATTTAGTTTTATCAGCACATTATTTCATTTATTCTATTAGTTTTAAATTCCGTTTAAACTCTTAAATATTTTCTAGATTTTAATTCTACTCCATATATATGTATGTATTTTTAAATAAACCTTTACTTTTGTGTTAACAAGTTGTAAAAGACAAAATCTGTGTTTATAATGAGAATCATGATAATGATGCTGATGACACCATTAGTGACACTTGTGCTTTAGTGGTTACAAAACGTTAAAGTGACACGAAAACCACAAAAGGAAACATAAATAATCAAGAGCAAACATTTGTGTTTTAGAATTGTATTTAACAAAACCTTCAGCTCACATTTTTAATGATATACTTGCATATTATGTCATTTTACTTCATATGTAATGTGATGTTTTGAAATAAGTTCGAAATGCAATAGAAGTACAAAATATTTAGCAATAAAAATAGCTACACATAGAAAACAGGTTCATGATAGCAACCGAATTTGTTGTTAATCGAATGATTCTACTTTAGTGACCGAATTTTACAGTTGTGGCTATACAATTTTGGAAGGGGTAACCAAAGGTTAATTGCTTCAACCGAAATTCTTCTTTATCAACTGACTTTCTGTTGATAAAACCGAAAAATTCTATGTGTGCAAACGAATCATTCGATTGACAACAAATTCGGTTGCTATCACGAATCTGTTTTCTGTGTGTACACACGCAGGGAATAAACATGGTTGGACATGGTTACGACAACTATACTATGTTCTCTGTAACAATATATTGTTGTCGTAAACACATAATTATTGTTTTAATTTAATATCAACAATATTATAGTTACTGTAAACGTTTATATTTTCATCGCAATTTTAAATATGAATATGGTTTTCGAACCATTCAATGTTAAGTTTATATACGCGTAGTCATAATATGTTTAAGAAGCAAACAAAATATGTTTACTTTTAATAGTCTGTTTTCCCACCATTTGTGAGTGTTGGTGTTTGTCTAAGATATGTTATTTTTACAAGTAAATTTTGAGTGTCTGTAATTCCCATTCACTCTATAGTTTTATTTGTATATTATCTTTAACTTTCCTAGAGCGAATAACAATAAGTTTGATTTTATCAATAATATTTTAATTGTGAATTTAGTACGTTAAAACTAAATCCTATTAAAATTTTGTATTTCCAAAAATAAATTTTAATAATAATATGATTATTTTAGATCATAATACGATTGTTTTGAATCACAATATGATTTAATTGGGTCATAAATATGATGACTTTTGGTCATATTATGATTGATTTATATCATAATATGATTATTTCAAAACATATTACGATTGATTTTTATCATAATATGTTTTGGACTACAAGCAAAAATCTGATCATAATATGTTGCTCTTAGTTTATGGTTACAACAACCATGTTTTTTCTCTACGTGCAGTTAGTTGATAATAAGGTTTTCATGGACACTCTGTCCCAAAATCAACAGAATGTGATTCTCTCCCGACTTATATACGCTAGACCGAGTCGCAAAAAAATGGATCGATCCTAGAAAAAGTTGGTAGAAAGCTAGAACTAGTTTTTGTCAAATATCATCATGATTTAATTATTAAAAGACATTTATGAAAGTTCAAGTCCTTTTCTGAGGGGGACCTTGTAAAGGGACTTGGTACAAATGTTACCCGATTTTCTCCATACTTCACGGTATAATTTCAGCGTACTTGGAAATAATTTGTGCACAATTATATGAAGATTGTAGCATAATCAATATATTCATAAATGCTCAAACAGCATTCCTGTGGGACATTTGTATGGGGCCTAGTTTAAATCATTACCCATTTTCAATACCAAAAAAACATTATCAACTGATAATATTTGTGAAAAATTTCAGCCAGCTCCTTTTGTTTGGGCGCTATCGTGTTTTCAACAGACAGGCAGACGGACGGACATAGCGAGATCGTATTGGAATCGTATGAGGACCCAGAATATATATACTAATGTGGGTCTACGACAAATATCTTGAACGGAATGACAAAATTAATAGGGGTATATTTGTTTATCTTGAGGACCCAGAATATATATACTAATGTGGGTCTACGACAAATATCTTGAACGGAATGACAAAATTAATAGGGGTATATTTGTTTATCTTTGCACAGTGGGGCAGAATCGAAATTTTTTGGAAATAAATCTGGCATTTCTAAACGGCTGGTCCGATCGGGATAAGAATTTTATATTTTTTGAAAGCGCTCAGCTAGATCTTGAAAAAACATGCTTGTGTGTGCTATTTATCTCTTATAATTTTCTAGTTATAGGCATTTCAAAATTGAAATTTTAAAATTTTGCCATACTTTGGTCCGCTTTTTTTAGAAATATAGGGCGCACTTTTGGACCGAATGGACACGAATTTTTTTTGTTAGTTAGACAACTAAATTACCAACAACATACAAAAGATTTCAGAGCAATATCGATTACGAATCCAAAATTAACCGATTTAAAAATTCAAAAAATAGTATATTTTTTGCTATTTTTTGGACAAAAATGTGGCTTAACTCTTTTTTAATACAAAACTACTTTCTAGCCGAGCGCTTTCCAAAAATATGAAATTCTTTGAAATCGGATGGGAAACAAAAAAATTTCACGTGTTTAAAAAGTTTACATGTCGAAGGCAACCTACTTTGAGCCCCCATAGCGCCGCCCCTGGATTATTTGTAGGGATATTTGTGAGATAAATAGAACGCGCAAGCATGTTTTTTCAAGATCTAGCTGGCCGCTATCGAAAAATATATAAATGGCACGTGTTTTAAAATTTTACATATCGAAGGCACGCTAATTTGAGGCCCCATAGCTAAGACCCTGGTGAATATATAGGTCCCATTTTAATAACTTAAACTCGAATACTCCTTGGCTACGCCCATTTCAAATTTTATCCCGATCGGACCAGCCGTTTAGAAATGCCAGATTTATTTCCAAAAAATTTCGATTCTGCCCCACTGTGCTTTGTTTATGGTGGGTATAAAAACTATAGGTAAGGAGTATGGAATACTCTATGAACTCCAGCAACACAGAATTGCTATATGAGGTCCCCAGCATATTTTTTCGTTCCATTTTGTATTACTATATAATTTTCAAACAAAAAAATATTGTTTTTCATCATAATCTCTGAATTTAATAAAACTTCGCGCAATTGATAAAACTTATACAATGAATATTTTTAAAACGTGGTTACAGTTTACAATATGAATATTTAAGACATCAAAATATCTTAACGGGTTGTAATAGAATAAAAAATTTTGCAACATTTGTTATCATATGTGGTAAACAAATATTTTTAAAATTTGTTGAAAAAAAATAATTTTTTTATCACCCTAACGCATTGTTGTCGTTGTGTTCTAAAAGTGTAAAATAAAGCTAAAGGCAGAATCAACATTTTTTGAAAATAAATCTGGCATTTCTAAAGGGCTGGTCTGATCGGAATAGAATTTAACTTGGGCTTAGCCAAGGAGTATTCGAGTTTAAGCAATTAAAATGGGACCTATATATTCACCAGGGGCTTAGCTATGGGGCCTCAAATTAGCGTGCCTTCGATATGTAAAATTTTAAAACACGTGCCATTTATATATTTTTCGATAGCGGTCAGCTAGATCTTGAATAAACATGCTTGCGCGTTCTATTTATCTCATATAATTTCCGAGTTATAGGCTTTTAAATATTGAAATTTAAAATTTGGCCATACCTTGGTCCACTTTTATACAAATTTAGGTCATACTTTTGGACCGAATGGACTCGATTTATTTTTTGTGTGTAAAAGTGCAATATTTTTGAAAGACGGAGTTTTAAAGTGGAATATTTTTGAATCTAATTGAGATATTGACTTGAAATTATTTTTTGTAAAACCAAAAATTAACTTATCTAAACAAACGTTTTTTCGGAATAACTGTGGATCAAATTTTTCCTAATATTTGCAATCCTATTAAAATTTTGATACAAATTTTAGCTCGAATTCCGAAGGGCGCAGGGGCGATATATTAAAAAAATAGGACATGTTTTTTAAACCACAATATTCTCCATAAATATTAGGGTGGTCGATTCTTCGATATTTTTTAGAAATCGTGCAATTAAAATAAACCGGTTTCGTTTTTTTAATAATAACCGGTTAACCGGTTTTTTGGCAAAATAATAAAATGCATAGAAATAAGAAGACATAAAGTTTTATTTATTAAAATAATAGTTATTAAATAAAAAACAGTTAATGAAAAAACATAATACAAGAAAAACAAGTAAGAAAGTATGGTCGGGCTTGACCGTCAAGCCCGACCATATAATACCCTACACTAAGTAAAAGAGCAAAAAAATTTTTTCTTTTAAAATTTCAACAATTTATATTTTTGAGTGATTTTCGGAAGTGGGGTTATATGGGGGCTATGACCAATTATGAACCGATCACCATGAAATTAGGTCGTGTGATTTATGTCTATATTAAAGTTAACTATGTTGAATTTTGTGTGTTTACCAACATTTTTAAGCGATTTATGCACGTTAAAGTGATTTTCGGAAGCGGGTCTATATGGGAGCTATGACTAATTATGGACCGATCGTAACAAAATTTGATGACATAAATTTTGTGTATATAAAACTTATTTGGAGCGGAATTTGTGGAGATACATATATAAATTAAACATTTATGACCGATAAAATCCAATTTCGGGAGGACATTTGTATGGGGGCTAGGTGAAGTAGTGGACCGATTTCAGCCAGTTTCAATAGGCTTGGTCCTTGAGCCGGAAAAATAATATCGAAATATCTTCAAAATTACGACCTGCACTCTGCGCACAAGGTTTACATGGACAGCCAGCCAGCCAGCCGACTAGACGGATGGACGGACATCGCTTAATCGACTCAGAAAGTGATTCTAAGTCGATCGGTATACTTTAAGGTGGGTGTTAGACTAATATTTTTGGGCGTTACAAACATCTGCACAAACGCAAGGTGGGTGTTAAATAAGCATTAAGTTCTAATTTTGATTACTTTTTTAACCTTCACACAAATACCTTTAAAATTGTTTGCACTTAAGGTCTTTGGGTCATACATTTTGAAATTAAAATTTAATTTTTTCTAAAAGTGAGTGGTTGATAGTTTTGATATTTTACGAATTTTATTTAATTCAAATTGGCAAAAAATATCTTTAAAATTGTTTGCACTTAAGGTCTTTGGGTCATACCTGGAGCAAAAATCTTAAATTACTCACAATTAAGTTAAATGTTTCAGTGCTGTGGTAGCTCTAATATACATATATCTGTCTCTTTTCATCATACCTGCTGAACACTATACATTAGAGTGACAGCCGATTTTTTTTTTTAGATTTCAAAGAGTGCCGGGTGGAATATTGTGACACTAGGCCTAAATGTTAAGTGCTGAAAATTTGAGCCAAATCGGGCAACGATTTCTGGACGCGCATCGAGGTCAAAGTTCAGATATATGCAAAATTTTGCTGTTAATATGGAATAAATAGGTGAAACTCGTTAGCTTTCTGCATTGTTTTCTAGAAATATGTAGCTTTATTTATATTAATGAATATTACATTAAAAAAAAGTTTTGGAAATTAACCCTGTATCTCCTTTGGTTCAAAATGACCCAAAAACTGTATTATCGCCAAAATCAGAGAAAAATGCAAGTTTTTCAGTTTTTGAAAAAATTTTGCTACTAAATAAATACTTTTGCAATTTAATGCAAAAGAATCGAAATATGTACGTAATTATCGTTGTAATGAGATATAAATGACAAAATTTGATTAAAAAATTTTAAAGTTATTACAAATTCGCCAGACCATTAACGTGTTTCAGGCCACTTGAACAAAAAATTTAGGAAAAAAATTAAGATATTTCGAGAAAAATTAAAATAAAAGCTAATTTTTACTTAAAATATGTTCATATTTACTTGTATATGAGTTTTTGTCTTCGTAGGATACCGTTAACCTATTCGTAGGTATGGCCAAAAAAATATTTTTTTTTAACGGCTGTTTCAAAACTCCATTTTCAAATTTTTAAAAATGTTGTTAAACAAATTTCAGATTTTTTCGATTATCACATTGGGGTTTATTGAGATCAAAATAGGGAATAAAAATATGAAAAAATTATGTCAATACCTCTTACAGTTTTTCCGTACCTGCGATTTAAATTTTGCGTTTTTCAAGAAAAACTAATTTTTTGTCCATATTTAGGCGAATAAGCCCAATTTCCTTACTGTTATAAATTTTAAGTAAAACTTATTCATAGTATTATAATCCTGGTAATTTTAAATATGGTCTGAAACTTTTACTAAAATCGGAAAACGCTAACCTTTAAATCGTGAAGGTCAAAGGTAAAATTTTTCAATATTTGGAATTTCTAATGAAAAGATAGCGAAATGTTATATATTTTTGGGCCGATTTTAATGCAACGGCACTCTTCAAAATTTTAACAAAAATTTTTTTCCATACAACTGATTGTCACTCTATTATACATGTATGAAAACTGCGATTCCCCAGTTAGATTATCCTTATAAGGTCTTAAATTAGACCCATTTTTAAATAAAAATTAATTTTTTCAAAAAGTGTGTGGTTGATATTTTTGATATTTTATGACATTTATTTCAAATGTAAAATCAACGTTAGGCTTTTAAAAAAAATTGGCAAACAAAAATATATATTTTCTATTTGGGTCAAATTTGAGCCAAAGATCGTTAACGTCAGTAAATGTGAACCCCTTATGAAGGCTGAAATAATCCCTTAAGCTGGAGTGTATAGATTTTTTTAAAGTTAAAGTTTTTAATAAACTCATAAAAACACACTTTTAGAAAAAACCGACTATTCGAGGAAAAAATCCGGTTTCTTCGATATTCGAAATGTGAGCTTTTCAAAAAAACCGAAACCGACTTAACCAAAAAAACCGGTTATTAAAAATCGGCCCAATCACCCTAGTAAATATACATATCTTACAGAAAAAAATAAAATTGTGATATATTCTTAAAGAAAGTTATTTTTTAATAAAAAAAGAGTTATGTCGCCCTTTCGCCCAAAAAACAGCAAAAATATACTATTTTTGGAATTATTTAATTGAAAATCCTATGCTCTAAATGTTTAAAAAGTGGAGCAAGGTATGGCCAAATTTTAAAATTTCAATTTTGAAATGCCTATAACTCGAAAATTATATGAGATAAGTAGCACACGAAAACATGTTTTTCAAGCTGAACGCTTTCCAAAAATATAAAAATCTTTGAAATCGTATTGGAAACAAAAAAATGTCAGGTGTTAAAAAATTTCATATGTCGAAGGTACGAACTAGAATACTACTTGGCTACGCTTACGTCAAATTTTATCCAAGTCGGACCAACCGTTTAGAAATGAAAGATTTATTTCAAAAAAAATTTAATTCTGCCCCACTACAATGTGGGATTTTAATTAGTAGTTTTAGTCGCAGATATGCAGTAGGAGTTGAAATTTTAACAAAATAATTACAACATTGTAATTATTAATGCAAACATTTTTTAAAAATGCATGATATCACGAAAGCAGAATAATTTTTTTTAATTAAGCCTTATATTTATATGAATATTATTAATTGTTTATTTATATATATCTCTTAAAACTATTGTGATAGTTTTTAATTGTAGCAAATTTAAAAGCTACAATTGACTTCATGGACAAAATGGATTGAACTCCAAAACACTTTATGACAAAAATTAAGAATGAATGAAACATAAATATAAAAGAACAGAAAACAGCAGAAAACAATTTATGGCAAAGTTGAATTAAAGGAAATATATAACAGTTTGACTTTTGGCTACATTTTATAGTTTAACAAAGATGAAATAAATTTTATAGTGCCAAAAAACAAGCAGCCAAAAGCAAACTATACACAATTTGTTAGACAAAAGCCTTTTGAAAAAGCTGAACAAAGGCATATTTCCCGATTTTCTTTTAACATTTTCTCACAGTTATCCTTAAACATAGAACTAAAAAGAACTACAAAATTTAAATAGGAAAGAAGTTTAAATGTTGGTTATAATTTTAATTTGCTTATAATAGTAAGATATTAAAGTAAGAAAGAAGTTGATATATTCTGTCATAAATTTCTGTAATTTCATATTACAGTAAGAATATTATTTCTATGACTAATCAATGTTTCTTTGAAAATAAAAATACCCTTAAGGCCAATATTATCTTAAAATATTTAGTAATATTCTTGTGAAACTATTACCTACATTTTGTAGATATTTATTTTACTTATAAAATAATTTATTCTTTCTTCAATTTTTGGGGAATATTATAATAAATATGTATTATCTGACTAATAGTCTTGTAGACTCATTTCATTAACACTAAGTCAATAAATCTTTAATAGATTTTTAGATAGAATTATTTTCATTTCAACCCAAAATTCATATAATAAATACTTAACAGACTATTAAAAATACTTTTGACCAAACTGAAAACATTAATTTAGATTAACTAAACTTATCTTTGAAAGCACATACATACAGGCGTATTATACACATTAGACCTGCTCTAAAAAAAATATACCATCTTGGGATTGATCATATATTGTTCTTTAATAGCTAAAACCAACTGCTGCCAAATTTCGGATAAGTAGAAACCGTCAAGGAAACTTTCACCTCTAAAAAAAACTTAAACTAAAGAGATTTTCGAAATTCTAGAGAACTTTAAATACATACACACAGCCTCAGAAGTGAGTATACACCAGTGAATTTTTTGATGTTTTTAAGATCATAAAAATCATTATATTTCGACTTAAATCATCTTTTTTCAAAACCGAATCAATTATTCAACTCAATCTCCATTAAACCGAAACTTTTAAATTTTAATCAATGGATAGATTTTAGGATTTTCATTATCTTAAAAAAAATCAAATAATTTTTGGTGTTTACTCAGTTTTTAGGCTCACTGTATATAATGCAAAGAAAGAAATAAATCATACAAAGTACCCCTGGTTACCCAATTTTACAAATCTCATTCGATTTCCGGCACGGGTTCTAATCATTCCATTGGCCTAAAATTTTGCAGTACTAAATAGCAAAGTAAGACTCATTCAAAGCAAATCCCTGTTTAAGGGCAGGTCTAATATACATTTACCCACACACTACAATGCAAAGTTTCTTAATATTTTATTTTTTTTATTATTAATATTCGTACAACTTTTCCATTTTGTATTTTTACTGACTCTGTCTAGTTGCTGTTGGTATAACGACAGGATGAAGCAGAGAAACAGGCAAGAAAATAAAGAGATAATACCTTAAATACCTTTTGACCAGTTTATTATAAGATTTTATGAGATTTTTTCTTCATCTTCTACTTTGGCAAATGTGTGTTGTTGGTGAGTTTAAGTACAAGTAACTAATCATAATGCTGAATTATATTATTGCTGTATAAACCGCATCATTATGAGCAATTTGTAAAATGTGCAAAAACTGGTAGAAAAGTATTAAAGACAAAAAACGGTATTAAAGAAGATAAGTAAACAGTTGCAGTAGGGTAGGTAGTTTTGGACTCAATGAGAAAATATTGTATTAAAAATTAATTTTGCTCAAGTTCTTATAAAGAACTAGTATTTACAAATACAGCAGAAAAATTAAAATTAACCATATATAGCAGTTGGTGTTAAAATGACCCCAAACTTCTAAAACCATAAAAAATTATGATTTTAAAAGTTTGGGGTCATTTTAACCCCAAGTGCCATTAAACGTTAATTTCCATTCTTGTGCTGTTATTATAAACCCTTGAGTTTATGTTATATTTTTGTTAAATTTCATCAAAATCGGCCCAAAAATATACAACATTTCGAACATTTCGAAATCTTTCCAAGAGAAATTCCAAATATTGAAAAATTTGACTTTTGACCTTCACGATTTAAGGGTTAACGTTTTCCGATTTTAGTAAAAGTTTTAGAGTTTATTTAGAATTATCTGGACTATAACATTCTCAATAGGTTTTACTTAAAATTCATAAGAGTAAGGAAATAGACCTCATTGACCTAAAAATTGCCAAATAATTGGTTTTTCTCGAAAATTTCAAAATTTAAATCGCAGGTACGGAAAAACTATAAGAGATATTTTCATAATTATTTCAAATTTTTATTCCCTATTATATTCTTAATAAATCCCAATGAGATGATCAAAAAATTCTGAAATTTGTTTAACAAAATTTTTAAAAATTTGAAAATGGAGTTTTGAAACTGCCGTTAAAAAAATTTTATTTTTTTTGTTCATACCTAAGAATAGGTTAACAGTATCCTACGAAGACAAAAACTCATATACAAGTATATATGGGCATATTTTAAGTAAAAATTCGCTTTTATTTTAATATTTCTCAAAATATGTTAATTTTGTTCCTACATTTCTTGTTCTAGTGGCCTGAGACACATTAATGGCCTGGCAAATTTTTAATAACTTTAACATTTTTTGACCGATTTCTGTTTTTTTATGTCTCATTAGAACGACAATTACGTACACATTTCGATTTTTTTAAAATAAATTACAAAAGTAATTTTTTAATGGCAAAATTTTTACAAAAACTGAAAAAAATGCATTTTTCCCCTTGTAAATGCATCTCAAAACTTCAGAGGGCTTGCGGCCTCTTTAGGTAAATCGGTCTTATCCCCAACCGATTTACCTAAAATTTTTTGAGGATGATTTTTTACTAATGTTATCCAAACTGGAGGGTGAGAATGGCCAAAATCCAACTTTCGTTTATTAAGGGCCACCATAATACATATGTTGTTAGTCCAAACTGGAGAAAATCGGAAAATATTTAGATACGCTGTTATCAAAAAACTGGAAAAATGTTGAAAATTTAATTTTCAAATGCGAATATCACCTAAGTTATAAGAGTTAATTGATAGCTAGGACTAGGTCTTTTGTAGCACTCGATGAAAAGATTTAATATGTTTTATTTTTTTTTTGAAATCGGAACACAAACAAAGTAATAGGATCGTTTTAAAAATGTAACATACCCGAGGTGTCCTACTTTGAGGACCTGGTGGGCCCATGAGGTCCACGTTCAGAACTTAAACTCGACAACGCTTCTTCTTTGCGCATGTGAATTTTCATTCAAATCAATTTAACCATTTAGAAGTTACAGATTTATTTATTCTTTTTTTTCTATACCACTAATGTTGCTTACGATAAAATTCGTTTACTGTAAAATGTAAACATTGACTTACGATAAAATCTTACCCCCTATAATTTTGAAGTTATTAACAATTTTGATATTCTAAGCACGCTAAAACATCAGTCGGTCTATAAAATTTAAATTTTTGCAATAAAAAAAAAAAGTTTAGAAAATGTCGCTTACGATAATTTGGCGCTAAGGGCTCCATATGTTGTTTTAAACCATAATAAAAATCATTTATTTTATTTAAAAGCTATATGTTTTACCTTTCAAACAGAAACAACTTTAGGACAGAAATGATTAGAAAATGGCTGTGTCAGGGTCGTTTATGTTTCAAAAAAACGCTCTTTTTCAATAAACTTTCATTTCCTTCGCTCTCTATGTTGATCGTGAGGCATTAAAATATTTTTCTCATAATTTTGTGTAAAATAAAGTAGCTTTCAAAAACATATATTAAAAAAATACAAATTAAATAATAAAGCACTTTATAGGTTTTTTTCCAATGATGTCTACCCTTTCAGCTCAACTACCGGCACCACTAAGCTACAATTTCCGACATAACTGCAATTACGGTTTGTGTTAAAATTCCGTTACTTATATAATCGTAAATACCGTTACCTCTAAATATCGTTACCCATTTCCTATAAATAATTTAAATTATAACCTACTCGTCTAAATTTAACTAGACGATTGTGTGCAACGGTTGCGAGATCGATTCCTGAAAGAAACTCTGGGTGTTTTTGCAGACAAGGAAAATGGTTCGCAGTTTGTGTTTGTTTTTAAAAATGTAGAAAATCAACAAAATTTAAAATATAATATAAAGTGGAAATGTGCAGACCACTCCAAAGGGTATGCGTTTACCGATAGTGCTCAAAATTGGAAGACCCAGGGTCAAAAACTTGTTCTAGTTTTAAAGTTGGATATTTTTGAATTTAATTGAAATTTTTTTTTGTTAGACCTAAATTTAACTTTTCTAAACAAAAAAATGTGGATCAAATTGTTTCTAATATTTGCAATCCTATTAAAATTTTGATACAAATTTTGAGTTTTAGAAACTCAATAAATATGTAATAAAATCTTTTTATTAACAAAACTCATTGAAATTTTCTGTGTTTTTTTAAATTATCATTCTAAATAACGAAGTGTAAAAAAACTTGTCAAGATATCAAACGGAATCCCGCAATTCCTAAATATTTAAACGAAACTCCCAAAAATATTTTTATTTACAATTTTCTCCATATGGTCAACACTTCATTCGGGGCTGGGGAAATACTTTAGGGATAAATAGGGAACACATCAAGGTTTCCAAAGCTACTTTCAGTTTTTTGATGCCAGCTTTGGGATTTTAGAACATGTGGACCAAATTTTAAATTTTCATATTAAATAGTTCAAATTCCGAAGGTCGTAGGGGCGACATATTCGAAAAATAGGACATGTTTTTTATACCAAAATGTTTTCCATAAAGATATCTTACAGAAAACTATAAAATTGTTATATTTTCTTAAAGAAAGTTTTTTTTAATAAAAAAAAAGTTGAGTCATGGCAAGATTTTAAAATTTCAATTTTGAAATGCTTATAACTGGGAAATTATAAGATATAAATAGCTCCCGCAAGCATGCCTTTTCAAGGCCTAGCCGAGCGCTTTCCATAAGATAAAATGGTTTAACAATTTTACATGTCAAAGGTACTTTGAGCCCCCATAGAGCGGCTCCTGCAACATTTGTAGGGTCCATTTTAATAACTTAAACTTGAATACTTGTCTACGCCCACGTCAAATTTTGTCCCGATCGGGACAGCAGTTTAGAAAAGCCAGATTTATTTCCCAAAAATGTTGATTCTGCCGCACTGTACAACGCTACCAATTATACAAATTTACTTTGATTCGCTCAACTTATAGACTACAGTTTTATCGCAAAATTATGTTCAGCAATGAGCCTTGAAACCTGATGGCGCCATATCGCGACCGGAACCATCGATTTATTGAATTCAAAATTTGCGATACTTTGATTTCGAAAAATGAATCTGTCAAATGGACTTCGAGGTCTTGCGATTTGACACCTCCCGATTATTTCCTATGGGTCCACGTGAAATCACTAGTTTATGCAGATAAACCAGCAACAATTGACACCTTACTGGCCAACATTGTTTATGTTATTCGTGTTATACGGCCAGCAATAATGGAAAAAGTAGCCCAATATTTCATGCCCAGAATGCGCTTCGTCAAGAACAGCCCGAAATCAGTTTCAAATATTAATATTATATTGATCTTTTGAATAAACAAATTATTTTGATTAAAATTTACTAATTTGTGTTATTATTTACAATTAAAAGTTCTATCGGGCTTAAAAAACACCCTTTACGTTGTGCAAAAAGTTAATATGGACAGCCTTGTAATACGGGAGGACATCATTAATTGAGTCCAGTAAAAATGTTCCCATTTCCCTATAACATAAGGATAGATGTATAAATGTTTAGTTTAGCAATATAAATTGAAGTAGCAGCTATTAAATTCCATTTAAAAAAATACATTTCATAAACATTATTTCAAGTTTAAAGAATTTAATTTCAAAATGTATTTAAAATAATGACTTATTTGAAACAAGCAACGAATAACTTATTAACCTTATTTTCCACACTAAATAAACTTTTCTTGGAACAAAAAAAAAAAAAAGCTAAAAAGTACATAGAGAGAGCTCCAGAAACATTATTTATTTATATATACTAAGTATACATACATTCATAAATAAATTTATATGTATATAATATGTAATTAGAACATACATACGTACATAAGTACATATTATGTTATGAGTACTCGTATAATAAGCTTTCAGAAATAATAATAGTTCTTTATTTTTAGAAACAATATTAAATGAACGAGCAAAAGAAAAGTTTTCATTTCAAATTTGTATTTCAGTGATTTCATTACCCAAGCGCACACAACACAAGAAGAAAAGTTTTTCTATTATTACAAAATAGTACAATGGGTTCATTTTTTAAATGAAGATACAAAATTAACACAAAACTGGTTTGAAATTTTAAAGTTTGTTTTAAAAATGTCATGAAATCCATGAGATATTCAAATACAAATTGACCAAGGAGATCATTTTGACTTCTTAAAGGTCGAAAATTAGAAAATATCTAAATGATTTTTTGTTTATCTAGCACTAGATAAACAAACCAGCAAAAATATTTTGGTATATCCATAAAAAAATCAATTAAGGACCACTTTCGGGTATATAATATTCGGTACAGCCGAAACACCTTGAACTCATTGTTTTTTATTTCACTATATGATCCAAATGACCCATTGTGCACAAATGCTAACGTATTTCTATATACGTTTTCAAAATCCTTATAGTGTCTGTTGAATGTATCCTGTTGGCAAATAGCTAAAGCATCCATTGATGTTTTGATGTATAATGAATCTTTTTCTATGAATGAGAGGGTAAGTGTGTGTATGTGCTAGAATTAGCTGCTGACTACTGGCTGCCACTTGGCCAACTATTCATAAAAAAAAGTTTTAGCTTCATCACGCTAATTTCACTGTAAAATAAGATAAAACAAATACAAAATAATATTTATAATAGAAATATTTTCATTTCCGCGTTTTTAAATAGTTTAAGAGGAAAGGAGCAGCAAAAATAATTATACAGTATATAGATATATAATTTCCAAGCTATTTTACGGCTAGATAAATAAAATAAAAGATTAATTTGCCATGAATATGTGCTTAAAATATAAGATTAAATTTATACGATTATTTGCGGTAATTTAAATTTAAGTTTTACTACTCATAGTATAAAACAATTGGGATTGTGATATAAGAAGTGAGAGGTACACCTATCCCTCGATTTACAAGATAGATGCGTTTCTAAAACAATCGTGTAAATCAAAATGAAAAATTTTTGTATGAGAAAGTCGAAAAAATTATCCAAATACGTATAAATTTAAAATTTTGTTTAGAAAATTCATTTATTTTAAAGTAAAGTATACATTGTAGTTAAAGCATTTAATAAACAAAATAAATTGAACTCATAAAAAACATTCATTAAAAAATAATTAGAAATATGTATGTGTATTTCTATTATTTATAGTATATATCAGTCATAACTTCTAATCAATTCTTTATCACTGTCTTATTTTTTGGAAGGCGACATATCACTTTCCTCACTAGATAACTTTTCATGGGTTTCTAGTTCGATAGTTGTTAAATTGGTTCATCAATTCGTAGAGATTTGGAAATATAATTTGTAATTAAAATATGTGTTGATTTATTGTTTAAGCCTTTATAAACCACCTTAAAGTCCCTATATAAAGCCCTGTGAAATGTATTTCTGGAATGCGAGGGCTCTTTCAATATTTGAGAAATTTTTAAAAAATTATTTCATAATTTTCACTAATATTTTTGTTGTCAGTGCTACTGATTCCGTAACTCTTTCATCTGAATCGTTGTCGTTTGTTTCGGTCATCATATTTATTAAATCTTCAACATATAATTCTTTATTATACCCTTCAGCTTCGTGAGAAGGGTATATATAAGTTTGTCATTCCGTTTGTAATTTCTACATTTTTCATTTCCGACCCTATAAAGTATATATATTCTGGATCCTTATAGATAGCGGAGTCGATTAAGCCATGTCCGTCTGTCTGTCTGTCTGTCTGTCCGTCTGTCTGTCTGTTGAAATCAGTTTTCTGAAGACCCCAGATATCTTCGGGATCCAAATCTTCAATAATTCGGTCAGACATGCTTTCGAGAATTTTGCTATTTAAAATCAGCAAAATCGGTCCACAAATGGCTGAGATATGAGGAAAAAACCAAGACAACCTCTATTTTTGACCTATTTTTTACCTATATCTGGATTACTAAGACATTAATATAGACAATATGGATATCTAATGATAGATATTTCAAAGACATTTGCAACGACGTATATAAGACCATAGTAAGTTGGACCTACAATGGGTCAAAATCGGGAAAAAAATTTTTGAACCCGAATTTTTTTAAAAAAAAAAAAAAATTGAAAAAACAAAAAAAAAATTTTTAAAATTTAAAAAAAAAAAATTTTTAAATTTAAAAAAAAAAAATTTTAAAATTTAAAAAAAAAAAATTTAAATTTAAAAAAAAAAATAATTAAATTTAAAATAACAATCGAAAAATTTTTTTTTTCAAAAAATTCAAAAAACAACTGGAAAAAAAATTAAATTTTGTTTACCTAAAAATATTTAAAATTTTGAAGTATAATTTGGTGAAGGGTATATAAGATTCGGCACAGCCGAATATAGCACTCTTACTTGTTTATTATCAATTCTTCAATATCACCTGCACAAAAGTCATCAAAACCTTCTGCTCCCAATGCATGTGCCAACTCCAAGGATTGACAAGATAGTATAACATTTTCTCCCACATCTGACCACAAATTTTCCCAAACAGCCTTTGAGCGTTCATTGCCTGAGTGCAGTATAAGTCAATGCAACATTCTTTACACAATATAATATTGAAATTTTTTTTCATCTGTGACAAATATATTTTAGATAAATATTTTTGATAATTTAGTGAAAAAAATTTAAAAAAAATCGTGTAATTTAGGTAATTTCCACATCCCTCGATGTATACAAAACCAAAATATCGTGTAAATCTAGGGATTTCATGTGAAGTGAACCAACTTTTGAAATCGATGTCTTCCGATCGGGATGAATTTTGCACCAAGGTTAGTTCTATTGGATAGACACAATTTTTGAACAAGATTGGTTGAGAAGTCTCTGAATTAGAGCTGTTTTTTCTCATCCATGTTACGTATTACCTATTGCCATAAGCGTAGCTAGACCATTACTCTGGGGTGGGCAAGTGCACTTCCCAAATAGTAAAAATAAAACTAAAATCATAGAGAAACATAGAGCGAAAACTAGAAAAAAAATCAAACAAAAAAATTACTAAAAATAATCACATATACGAGTGTTGTTTTTGTTTTCACATAGTTTTTTCTACGAGAGAGAATGTATCACCACTTGGGTTTCTGACAACTGAGTTAGGTCTTTGACAGGAGAGTTTTCGCTCTATGTCTATTCTCTATGACTAAAATATCACAAAAATTGAGTTTGCTAACATAATTACTTCATTTTCCATATTTAAAACTGCTAATTTATTTTATAAAATATTTTTGTAATTTTTTATTATATTTAAATGGGATTTTTTTAGTTTTCCTTGATCTAAACCAGCGAAATGCAATGAGCTCTCAATTGAGCTCTCTTGTTTTTATTTTCACATATACGCAAGCACACACATTGTATAAAAACAGTCAGTCTCGCATGAGCATTGATAGAAGCAGGTTGTGTTACGCTTTTATGCTTGTTTATTTCATTATTTCAGCTAGTTGTTTTTGTTTTTGCCAGAGAATAATTCTCAACTCATACAACTACAATATCTAAAAACTGTAGTGGTGTGAGTTTGCATTTCGCTGATCTAAACTGTTACTTGTTCCTTATTATATTAGTTAGACAAAATACTATTTTTTAGTTGAAAAGATTTATTTATATCTAAACTCTCTATATTTAAAAATGTAATATTGTATACATATGGGGGATTTCATGTCAAGTGAACCAACTTTTGAAATCGATGTCTTCCGATCGGGATGAAATTTGCACCAAGGTTAGCTCTATTGGATAGTAACTCAGACACAATTTTTCAACAACATCGGTCGAGAACTCTCTGAGTTATAGGGGGTAAAATTTTGACAATTTGGTCAAACAGGGGTTTTTTCTTATCCATGTAACTTATTACCTATTGTTCTTAGCAAAATGTGTTCCAAATAGTATAGATAGCTATTTCTTCGATCTTTCGAAAAAAAATATTTTAAAAAAAAAATAAAAAATTTTTAATATTTTTTTTCCGAAATCAAAAACTTTTTTGACTTTTTTTTAAAATACGCTATTTTTTTATTTTTCTTAAAATAAAGTTTAGATATTTTCCTTGAACACCTACTTGGTCGCTTAGTGGGATGCGAGTGGGATATCTATCAAAATAAATATTTTGTAACTCAAAACATAAAATTTTTGACTTTTTTTGCAAAATCAAAAACTTTGTTGACTTTTTTTTTTCAAAATGGACCCTTTTTTAATCTTTTTTTTTAGGTCAAACAAAAGCTTAGATATTATCCTTGAAGACCCTTTTGGTCGCTTAGTGGGATGCGAGTGGGATATCTATCAAAATAAATATTTTTTAACTCAAGACTTACAATTTTTGACTTTTTTTTTTGCAAATACGATTTTTTTTTCCAAATGGGCCCTTTTTTTAAAATTTTTTTTGTAGTCAAAAGAAAGCTTAGGTCCATTCCTTTAAGATATTTTTAGTCCCTTAGTGGGATGCGAGTGGGATATCTATCAAAATAAATATTTTGTAACGCAAGACATACAATTTTTTAATTTTTTTTTACAAAATCAAAATTTTTTTCCAATATGGGCCCTTTTTTAATTTTTTTTTTTTGCTCAAAAGAAAGCCTAGGTCCATTCCTTTAAGATATTTTTAGTCCCTTAGTGGGATGCGAGTGGGATATCTATCAAAATAAATGTTTTAACACAAAAATTGTATGTCTTGAGTTACAAAACATTTATTTTGATATATATCCCACTCGCATCCCACTAAGCGATCAAAACCATCTTAAAGGAATAGGCCTAAGCTTTCTTTATAGCAAAAAAAAAAATTACAAAAAGGGCCCATTTTAAAAAAAAAGTCAAAAAAGTTTTTGATTTTGCCAAAAAATCAAAAATTGTATATCTTGAGTTACAAAATATTTATTTTGATAGATATCCCACTCGTATCCCACTAAGGGACCTAAAATATCTTAAAGGAATGGACCTAAGCTTTCTTTTGACTAAAAAAAAATTTTTAAAAAAGGGCCCATTTTGAAAAAAAATTCGAATTTGCAAAAAAAAAGTCAATAATTGAATGTCTTGAGTTACAACATTTTTATTTTAATAGATATCCTACTCACATCTTCCTAAGTGACAAAATAGGTCTTAAAGGAAAAGACCTAAGCTTTCTTTTGAGCAAAAAAAAATTTTAAAAAAAAGTCCCATATTGGAAAAAAATTTCGATTTTGCAAAAAAAAAATTAAAAAATTGTATGTCTTGCGTTACAAAATATTTATTTTGATAGATATCCCACTCGCATCCCACTAAGGGACTAAAAATATCTTAAAGGAATGGACCTAGGCTTTCTTTTGAGCAAAAAAAAAAATTAAAAAAGGGCCCATATTGGAAAAAAATTTTGATTTTGTAAAAAAAAATTAAAAAATTGTATGTCTTGCGTTACAAAATATTTATTTTGATAGATATCCCACTCGCATCCCACTAAGGGACTAAAAATATCTTAAAGGAATGGACCTAAGCTTTCTTTTGACTAAAAAAAAAATTTTAAAAAAGGGCCCATTTGGAAAAAAAAATCGTATTTGCAAAAAAAAAAGTCAAAAATTGTAAGTCTTGAGTTAAAAAATATTTATTTTGATAGATATCCCACTCGCATCCCACTAAGCGACCAAAAGGGTCTTCAAGGATAATATCTAAGCTTTTGTTTGACCTAAAAAAAAAGATTAAAAAAGGGTCCATTTTGAAAAAAAAAAGTCAACAAAGTTTTTGATTTTGCAAAAAAAGTAAAAAATTTTATGTTTTGAGTTACAAAATATTTATTTTGATAGATATCCCACTCGCATCCCACTAAGCGACCAAGTAGGTGTTCAAGGAAAATATCTAAACTTTATTTTAAGAAAAAAAAAAAATAAAAAAAATAGCGTATTTTAAAAAAAAGTCAAAAAAGTTTTTGATTTCGGAAAAAAAATATTAAAAATTTTTTATTTTTTTTTTAAAATATTTTTTTTCGAAAGATCGAAGAAATAGCTATCTATACTATTTGGAACACATTTTGCTAAGAACAATAGGTAATAAGTTACATGGATAAGAAAAAACCCCTGTTTGACCAAATTGTCAAAATTTTACCCCCTATAACTCAGAGAGTTCTCGACCGATGTTGTTGAAAAATTGTGTCTGAGTTACTATCCAATAGAGCTAACCTTGGTCATCCCGATCGGAAGACATCGATTTCAAAAGTTGGTTCACTTGACATGAAATCCCCCATATACATATATGTATATACGCCTTTGTACAAATATTATTATAAATAAAGAATTGAATTGAAAAAAAAACTTGAAAATCGTTCCTGAAGCATTACACTACCTAACCATTGTTTTATTCTACGCATAGCTGAGAAACTTCTTTCGCAACTAGCAGAACTGATAGTAAGGCTTATTGCCACTTGTAAAAGTATGTAAATGCTTGGAGAGATATTCTTGTCAATTTTGGATTTTATCATGCAAAACATGTAATTAATAATGAATTCATCGGCGCCATCCAAATCAAATTTAAAGAAATTGTTAACAGCTTTAGGTAATGGAATGTTTTGGAATCAGTATTCGATATTAAAAATTATGCTATCTATTACTGGATTATATATATTTAACTTCCAATAATCAACTGAAGGAATAGATTCCGGCAAATCCAGATTTTAGCTTTTACCTAATGTTGAAATCTTCAAGATCACTTTTAATTACAGACTTACAATTTTTATATCTACAACTCCATCTAGTTGTGCAAAGGCTGTTTATTATATTATATTATTATACTGTTTAGTTTGAAGAGCTTGGCTTAGGCTTTTTAAATCATTACTATGCTAAGAACGTTTGCGCTGATGATACATAGTATGTGTGAACACGAATCCACAATAGCTAAGTTTAGCCTGTCGGATAAACAATGAACCAAAATGACTTGCGAATTTGACTCCTTTATGTTAGCTTGTAAACCGTTTTTAAAACCAAACATTACATGTGCTCCGTTGTACGATTGGCATTGGAATATTTTTTAACTTTTTGGGTTCCAAAAATCTCATGATAAATGTTCTAGGGCACAGGAATTTCTTAACGGAACAATCTACAAATCCAAAAAAATTGTTCTGCGACTTTCCAAATTTTTATCTGGGGTGGGCAGACGCGAGTCTGGGGTGGTTTAAAACCACCCCAGCACCCCCCTATCTACGCCAATGCCTATTGTTCTTAGCAAAATGTATCCCAAATAGTTTAAATATATATTTCTTCAATCTTTCGAAAAAAAATGTTAAAAAAAAATAAAAAATAGTTTGACATTTTTTTCCGAAATCAAAAACTTTTTTGACTTATTTTTCAAAATGGGCCTTTTTTCTCAAAAGAAAGCTGAGATATTTTTCTGGAAGACGTATTTGGTCGCTTAGTGGGATGCGAGTGGGATATCTATCAAAATATATCGCACTCGTTCAACAATACTGTATTAACTCAAAATTTTCAGTAGAGGGCAAAAACAGTTTGTGATTACATTTTAAGAAAATTTGAAAATCCGAATACATCATGGTAAGCAAATTCCATTTGAAAATATATATTCATTCTTTTTCTTTAAAAAATTTGCAATTATTGCAAAATAAATCTATTTTTTTAGTTACTAATATTTTTCTGGAACTTCTCGATATTTCTATACCCTTCACCATGAGTGGCAAGGGTATATATAAGTTTGTCATTCCGTTTGTAATTTGCACATTTTTCATTTGCGACCATTTGATAAAGTATATATATTCTGGATCGTTATAGATAGCGGAATCGATATCGATATACGGACCATGTCCGTCTGTCCGTCTGTGTGTTGAAATAAACTTTCCGAAGCCCCCAAATAACTTACATACACGATTCATACATCAATATCTCCGAAATTCTTCCGGCTCGGTCGCTATTTAAAATCGAGAAAATCGGTCCACAAATGGCTGAGATATAAACTAGGACAACCTCGATTTTTGACCTATTTTTGACCGATATCTGGATTACTAAGTCATTAATATAGACAATATGGATATCTAATGATAGATATTTCAAAGACCTTTGCAACGACGTATATAAGACCAAAGTAAGTTGGACATACAATGGGTCAAAATCGGAAAAAAAAATTTTTAACCCGAATTTTTTTTCATCAGAAATTTTTTTTGTCATAAATTCTTTTTCCAAAAAAATTAATTAAAGAAATTTAAAAAAAAAATTTTCAAAAAACTTTTTTTAAAAAAAATTAAAAAATAATTTGGAAAAAAAATGTTAAAACATTAAAAAAAAAATTGATTTTGTTTAAATAAAAATATTAAAAAAAAAATATTTTTAGGTATAATTTGGTGAAGGGTATATAAGATTCGGCACTGCCGAATATAGCTCTCTTACTTGTTTTGTATTATTTTATCAACAAAACAGTATCAACTCAAAATACAACCAAATTTAAATAAAACAATTTGATTATTTTCAACTTGAATAAAGGCTCAATTCAAAATAAAACATTTCTTTATGAAAATATACGATGTATTTTTATTTAAATTTTTGTATTACCTCAAAATAATACCTTTTTGATGATACAAGGTAGTCACCAATTATCACGAAAATGGTCTCAAATGTGGTTTACATTATGAAAGAGTAATCGGAATACGTTGACATTTTTACAGTAGATAGATATTGATGTTGTTAGTTGATTTCTTGCAAAAAGTGAATTTTTAAAAATTTTGAGTTAATACAGTATTTTTAACTCAAGACTTACAAATTTTGACTTTTTTGTTGCAAATTCGATTTTTTTTTCAAAATGGGCCCTTTTTTTAATTTTTTTTTTTTAGTCAAAAGAAGGCTTAGTTCCATTCCTTTAAGATATTTTAGGTCGCTTAGTGGATTGCTAAGTGGGATATCCATCAAAATAAATATTTTGTAACTTAATAAAATTTTTTTTTGCAAAATCGATTTTTTTCCAATATGGGGCCTTTTTTAAATTTTTTTTTTGCTCAAAAGAAAGCTTAGGTCTTTATCTTTAAGACGTTTTTGGTGGCTTAGTGGGATGCGAGTGGGATAACTAATTTTTGACTTTTTTGTTTTGCAAAATCGAACTTTTTTTTCAGAAATTTCAAAATTTTTTTGCTCAAAATGTCTTTTTCTTTAAGACCTATTTGGTCGCTTATTGGGATGGGAATATATATCTCCTTAAGGACTATCTATATTTTAAATTTCAGCTCATTCGGATCATACTTGGATTTTCGGCGATTTTTTTTTAAAAATGTGAGATCCGAGGTGGCGTGTAATTTTGCTAATTAAACTTAAAGAGATTTATTTACAACTTTTGTTTATTTAGTGACCCCCACAGAAATTATCCGTCAAAAATGTTCGTAAAATACTTTAATTCTTAAATGTCCTTTTTGAAAGAATTGCTTTTAATTTTCTTGAACAAAGGGTAAAATTTACCCCTAAAGAGAGGAACTAGAGGGTTAAGATCTTCCACAAAAATATTTTTATTATATATTCTACAATATAATTCTGACAATAATAATTCCCTCCGACATTAACTTTGACCTACTGTAAAAAAATTCAGACCTGCTGGACTATAAGTTTATTCTACAAAAATTATATACTCACCATGCCCTTTCAGAATTATATTATCGCTATACTGTTCCAAAAATACAGTTGGACAGTGTAATTAAAGAAAGGACCTTCTTGAGGTTGTTTCTTTAAAAATTAGTTCGATTTTTGTCATTCCTTAACTTTGAAGTATAGCTTTTTATTCTGCTTATTATAAAATATCATAGGCATAGAATTACATATGTGTTATGTAATCTTCTAAATATTTATAGTATGTACTCGTATGTGTCTCCACAGTATTTCTACTTTACTAAATATCGCTTTAAGTTACTTGCAAAATTAGTTCATTTCAACTTAAAACTTTTGATTAGATTGCTTAAATCGGTATATATGTAGGTATGAGAGTGTCTTTTCTACAAAAGTTGAATTTATCTTTTGCGTTATTTGCCATCAACTTTGGTATTTCAAAGTTTAAATGTTTATTTTTTCAAATGCATAGTTTCGTAAAAAAAGGTTTTAACATTTAATTACTAGTAAAAACTTTAGCTGAAAACTTTAAAGAGTTTGCAATTTATTGCATTTTTTTGTTTGTGTGTTCGCTGAATTCACTGATGCTTCACAATGAAATTGATTTGGCAAATGCGTGAGTGAGAAAACGTTTAAATCGCTTTTAATTAAACTTTTCTATTTAAACTGCAAAAACGAATATGCGGAGCTACAAACAAATGTATTTAGTTTCGAATAGAATGTAAAATCAAACAATTACTTACTTCGTAGTTGTTGATAAAGTTACTTGGCTTTAATTGCAATAGAATCAAATAAAGAATAAGTAACTGTGTAATTAAAATGAGAAGTCAGAATATGAGTATTGTACAAATGAAGTAATTTTATTGAGGTGTAACGATTGTTTTAAAGTAAGATATTTCGTAGCTGTGTTTGTAAAAGTTTATCACAATTTCCGTAATATAAAATTAAATTAAATTTGAACTAAATCTTAATATTGGATTTTGTTATTGCGTTTATAAGAAATCGAATAAATCACTTATGAAAATCCCTAAAAATGTATATCATGAATTTCACCAAAGAACATAGAGGAATCCCAAGTTTTTTATTCATTTAAATTTAAAAAAAATTCGCGATTATTTTTCACTATTTAATCAATAAATTGTAATTGACATATTTATTTTGAGAAATATTAAAATAGAAGTTAATTTTTACTTTAAATGTATTGTGTATGAGTTTTTGTCTTCGGAGGATAAGGCTAACTAACCTATTCGTAGATATGACCAACAAAAATATTTTTTTCAAAACTGCATTTTAAAATTTTTAAAAGTTTTTTTCTACAAATTTCAGAATTTGTTGATCATCGCATTGGGATTTATTGATATTATAATAGGGATTAAAGACATGAACAAATTATATCAATACCTCCTATTTTAAGTAAAAAAATTCCATAAAACAGATTGTCTCTCTAATTACCGTAATACATACTTAAAACAAATATGTGTTACATATTTTATCAATATCGATATTTATGCGTACACGGAAAAAAATAAAAATGAGTTTCAATTACGAAATTGATTACATTAATTAAAAAATGTTTGATTTTGCTCCAATCATCAAAATTATATTATTAATTAGTTTGAAATTAAAAAGTTTAATTGACAAAAATAGTACTAAAAAACCAGTTCAAATAGTATTAAATAAATTAATTGAATTTCTGCACAAATTTCAATTAATTTTTTGATTGAATCAATTAAGTTTTTAGTTTAATTTTTGCATAGGATCTACTAAAATATTAATTAATGCAATTAAATTAAGTCGACCCAATAAAATGTGAATATTTTGACCAAATTTTTACATTTATTTAAAATTACAAATATTTCCTCATTTATAAAAAGAAACACATTAAAAAGTTTAAAATTATTATGAATGTATTTTAACTATCCGAGATACTCCTTCAATGGTTTATTTTCTTTCATACAAATGTGTCCTCATTTTTCTCCACAGAAAAAATTATATTTCAATTCAAACATTGATCACATATTGAACTAGTTTCAATTATTTCATAATTGATTCAAGTATTAATGTGTTTTTTCCAAATTTCTATTAAATTTCACAAAATCAATAACAAATAATTTTTTTCTTTATTTGAAAAGCCGCTGTCACTTACAATTATGTAGACAATTTTTGTTTTAAACAGGTTCGTACGGAACAGAACGGAACAGCACAGAAAAACTAACTACTTATACATGTTTTTTATATACAAAAGAGAAACAGCTGATTCGGACCGTAACAGAAAATAAAGACTAATTCTGCCTTAATACTTTTTAATTAAAACAAATAATTAATAGAATAAAAAAAATTATTGAAAACAAAAGCATTTTAATTTTTATTAACGTTCAAATTATTCATAGGTCTGCACAGACCTGGTTATGACGTTTGAACCAAAATATTTAAAAATCTCGATTAAGCCGAACCAGGATCCACAATCGGTACGATTTTTCGCTCATTGTGTCCGGAGAATGTTGCTCCAGGAAGTCATGAAAGGATTTGTCTCTAACACGAAAAACAATAAGGATATACACACTTTTATATGCAAAAGGTCTGCACAGACCTGGTTATACTTCCAAGGGTTAAAAATTACCATTTCCGAATAACGAATAATTCGAACAATTTTATATAGAATAATCGAATGAAACTAATAAATATTCATAAATATTTCCCTCTTTTTCTTCTATACCACTGTGTGTCGGTTACGATAAAATTTGTTTACTGTAAAATATAAACATTGACTTACGATAAAATCTTACCCCTTATATTTTTGATGTTATTAACAATTTTAATATTCTGAGAACGCTAAAACATCAGTCGGTCCATAAAATTTTAATTTCTGCAATAAAACAAAAATTTTAAAAATGTCGCTTACGATAATTTGGCGCTAAGGGCTCGATATATGTATATTTAAATTTTATTAAATTGCTTAAAATCGAAATTTGACAAATAACTAAAGATAAAGGGAGTTTTTCTATCACTGTAGATGAGTGGTCCGATAGATCCTTCTATAAATATATAAATATTTCTGAAAGAAGTTACAATTCTAAAACCAAGTCTTTCAAAATGTTTAATTTAGGACTTGAAACAATGAAAATAAAATGATTTTAAAATTTCGAAACATAAATTTTAGGATCTAAACATGCACATATGCTGCGAAATATTAGCAGAATCGCAATTAATAAACAAAAAAAATTAAAGTGGTGTTGAAAGTGATGGCTAATGTGATTTTGTGGAGGATATGTCTAATGATTACTTATATAAGTGATGTTATTAACCGCGTACGCAAGTGTTGCAAAATATTTAATAAATCTAATGATAAACACAAAATATTGGAAACTTACGTTTTGTTGGACGTCTTTGCCTAACATGGCAAAAAACTTTTTGCGTATTTATAAATGCATCAATCATGCACTGTTGACTTCAAATTAGCCGCGTTCACTGACAATGATATCAAACTTTGGAAATATTTGTGTAATTCCCTAAGACCACTTGATTAAGCAAAGATTCGGAAACGTTGATAGAGCTTGAGGGTATAATACAATTTGTTATAAATATTTTAGAAAAAGCGAATAACACTAGTTTACAAATCAAACATTTTTGTTTGCTCATGGAATGAAACTTATATTTTTGAGAAGAGCTAGGGACGCTAGCTAACTGACCTTTTTTTGTTTCCCACCTATACGTCAAAATTTTGAGATATATGGGTTTTTATTTTTCACCTGTCCTGCGTAATACTAATGCATACTGCAGTGTACCGAATTGCGGTAATTAGGTACTTACATCGTTTTTGGATACTCAACGCCTTTGCGAAGCTACTAGATACTTTCAGAGTTTTTTTTTTGGCAAATTCCAAAAAAAATTAACAGGAAAAAAAATAATTACTATTTAAAAGTACATCTTTTTTTTTTGTAGATAAACGTTAATAAATCGCTATTAAATACAAAACTCTAAAGTAGAAACTATTTTGGAATATCTTTTAGAAAGTGTAAAATCAACTCAGACCATTTTTGTTTTATTTGCGGAAAAATTATTCAGTTAAATCGAGGTTTTCCTATAACACAAACACTGGAAAATGCATATTTACATTATTTTGGATTCCCCGTGTCAAATCAGGATAACAAGTGGGTCCCTCATTCGATTTGCAAAAATTGTAGTGAATATATTCCAGGTAAAATGAACATTAAAAATGTCAGTTTGGTTGACCCACAAAAATATAGTTTTGCGGCCACTCCACATTAAATTATGTTTAATGAAAAATTTCGTAAAAGCTTTAGATAAGACAAAACCAGCATTTCAATATTTATGCAGCGTGTTCCTGAGTCTTTCTGAGGCTAAATTTAAAGAAGCATATTTACGGGGCCTCAAATAAGAAAAATTTTGGGTGATACCAAATTTGAGTGTATATTAACCGATGTTGAAAAAGCAGTATGGAATTCTTTTAAACTTGTTGTTCAAGAATTTTTGGGGAATAAGAAAAGTCAAAATTACGGAGATATTGTTGCGAATTTATTACATAATTTTGAATTGATTAAATATGTCCCTCAAAATTCACTTTTTACATTCTCATATGGATTTTTTTCCCGGAAAACCTCGGACAAATGAAAATAATTATAAAAAGAGGACTAAAACACTTCACTTTTAATTTTTTTGTCCTAATTTAATGTACATTTTTATGTGTTTCGTTTTTAATAAATATCTCAAAAGTTTGACGTCCGTGATTTTTTTGAATATTTTTTCCGAAGTTAGAAGACCTAAATACATAAATCCCAATATGTTTCAATATATGAGCAAAAACCTTGTAAACTAGTGTAATTAATTTACTAAAGAATTAACGTCATGAAAAAGTTCTTAATACGATTATATTCTACTTGAATTCAGGATCATGTCCATTTAGTTAAAATTTTTTAAATCAATTGTTTTGTAGATTGTTCGGGAGGAAATCTGATCAGAATATTTCTGATGAAAATATTATGATAGACTATGATTTCGAATGTTTTTTAACATTATCAATACTTGAATTGTTCACTTTAACGTTATTTTTTTGTTTAACCTACAATCAAAACCTACATCAAAACGTCATTCTTTACTTTTGTAAAAAAATTTTAATTATTCGAATAATTCGATTAATTCGATTAATTTTAAACATGTGGTCGAATAATTCGAACAAATTAAAATCTCCTATTCGAATTATTTGTTTTATTCGAACAAGAGAAAAATCGAATAATTTGAATAGCCTATTATTCAGGTTAATGTGTTTTTCGAAAATGGTGCTTATATGGAAACTTAGCACGGCAATTCTATTATAAATATTTCGATGTGTGTGGGACAGTATTATTTTCAAAATACATATTAAATCATTAAAATCTGACATCAGCTAAGATATGAAAATTTAAAAATACACAACACCTTAATTTTTTAAAATTTTTCCAAAAATTCAAATCGCGATAAAATTGAGAGTTTTTCTAAATTAAAAGAAATATAAATGAAAATATCCAGGTGCCTCTAAAGAGATTGTGCTTGGCGAATGATAAAAATCATAAAACCCAATGAAGTACTGTGGAATGAATGATAGAAGTTTTAAGGGTATTACTGATAAAATGTCATTAACCCGTGCCAAAAAGACTCGAAAATGTATTAGTTATTAAATGTCTACATATTTAAGTACACAATACGATTCTGGGAGGCTTTTTTTTTCGAAATTAGTTCTTATATCAAAAAGATAAAGCAATGCAGTTCTATAAATTATTTCAAACATAATATTAAAATGGTCATCAGCACATAATTAAAATGATTTCTCTATCAGATATTGTTTGGCATCATTATCTTATCATGGAAAAAAAAATAATAAGTAGTCACAAGGTGTCACTATGACCATCGATATTAAAGATATTTCCAAATGATTTTATAGATCTAATTTTTACACTAAACATTAAACAAATTCCAATATGAATATTTAACCTACATCGGCCATAAAAATTCAATGGATTTTTGTAAAAAAGCATAGAGGGTAATACATATTTATGGGCAAAATATCTGTCATCCTCTTTGCTGTTTGCTTTTCGTGTATTTTTTTTCTCTTTGTTTATCATTACAAATATTTTGCTTTAGAAACTGTAGAAAAATATTTTGTTGCAACAGAAATATAACAACAGCTACAACAACAACTATAATATTTAGAATTGAGAGCATATTATGATGATGAGACTAAAACAAAAATTTACACTTTGACTTTAGAAATTTTAAGCCAAATGGTGTAACCCACAGAAATAACAGCATTTGGCCCTAGACCAACAAACATTGCTAAATATACAAACAAACAGAACAAAACATTCACTGAAACTTGAAGCCCATATGCAAACAAAAACACTAAACAGGAGCGCTTGGATTTGGGTGTTTAGAGTGGGGCTTGAGAAGTGTTTATGTAAGAGGATTTATTGAAAACTCTTAGGTTAGCCTAGATTCAGTAGAAACTCAACTTTGTGGTAGCTCACTTGGGTTTTCCCAAGACTGATCCCATTGCAATACCCAAGGGGAAAACAGAATTACCCTCAACCGACACGATTAAGGAAGCAAGACTAATTGGTCTGTAGTCTTTTGATTTTATTGCGTGATGCTTCACACAGTGGGCTTCATATGTATTATAATAAATTGATCCTCATTTGTCTGAAAGCCTGTAGTCATCCGGACCTGGAGGTTTGAATGGGTAGCAACTATTCCATGTATCTATCGAATGTATTCTTTCCTCATTTATATAAGTTAATAGACGCGTCGCAAGAATCGTGGCCTGCATCTACAGTCATTCCAGTGACACGGAAGTGAGTGTGCACAAAGTTCTCAAAGTTCTCATTGCTACTTAGATTCCAGCTATATCTGAGTTTTGCTGGGGAATTTCGAAGAGTTTGCTATTAATTTACTGTCATTGTTCCAAAGTGAAGCGTATCCCAGAGAGAGCGTTCTGACTTTGGTATCGATCCAGCTGGTTGACCGGGCTTTACATAAGATTTCTAAAACTTTGACTTATTGTAATGGATCCATTTTTCATCGCAAGTAATGATATTGTTTTATAGCTTTCAAGCTGCATTTAAGATATGCAAAACCATCTTTCAAGATCTCTCGACTTAAATTCGCATGGTACCCGATTTTCCTGCTTTTGGATAATTCCTGCTGCTGGCAAACGTTTTGAAATTACTGTTTGAGTAGTACACATAGATCTTGCAAGCTCTTGTTGAGTTTGACAAAATTCTTCATGGAGTAATGCCTCCAATTCTTTCTCTTCAAACTTGTTTGGCTGCCCTGGGCAATCTTTGTGATAGCCCAGCGATTGCTTTGGTGAGCAATTGCTTATGAAATGAAAGAAGTAAAGCAAAACATATAATGATTCGTTGGTATAATATTTGACATTTTCGAAGCAAAAATAAACTTTGTTTCTTAGACTATAATGCTTAATAACTAAGTGCGAATAAATGACAGATGTGTAACCATCAAAATGTCATATAAGTTATTAAAACCAAAACCGCGTTCAAAAGATATGTCATCTATAGTAAATACCGCATTTTTAAGTCATACACCCAATATTAGTCAGAGTTAAATTCTACATTTCCGAAGCAAAAAAAAAAACTTGTTGTTTGCACTATAATTTTCAATAACTAAATGAAAATAAATGCCAGATATTTACCCTTCAAAATAACATATTATGTAGATATTAAAAACAAAAACCGCTTTCAAAAGATCTATTGTAAATTCCACATTTTTCAGTCATACACCCAATATATATTTTTATTTAGAAGTCCTTTATATTTATACCCTACTCTAAGTAATACAAGCACTGATTAATTTGGCCAGCTATATTCGAATTTGGAACTAATTTGGAACTACAGTGCGTAGTAACTGACATGCCGCTGTTACTGCTAACGGCTTCTGTATGTTATTGCAATAATGTGTTATTATAGTACTTAAGTGTAAATAAATGTATTATACAAATATGAGGATTATATTGATTTTGTCATCGAAATCATGTGGGTCCTTAAGAAATTCTCAGACGATCTAGCTATATCCGTCCGTCTGTCTGTTGAAAACACGATGGAACCTAAACGAAAGGAGCTCGCTCTACTCTGTTGATAACGTTTGTTTGGTATGGAAAATGGGCAATATCGGTCCATGATTTCACATAGCCCTTACAAATGTACCCCGGAATACTGTTTGAGCAGTCATAAATATGTTAATTATGCAGCAATGCTGATACAATTTTGTAGAAATTAGTTCTAAGAGCTCTTAAAGTATGGTGAAAATCGGACAATATATCGAGCCCTTAGCGCCAAATTATCGTAAGCGACAAAACAAAAATTTTACAGGACAAGGTCTTTTCGATTATTTTGAAATTTATACATAGAATTAAAAATGTTATGATGCGATATAATATAATTTCGGTTAAGCTATTTGTCTCTTTTTCAAAAATATTTATAACTTTTGACAATTAAAAATTCATGGAATACTTTATAGAAAAATATGACAAAAAATGTTTTTTATTGAATTTTTGCATAGATAACAATTTTTTGAATTGAAATTAAATTTTTATTTATATATAGTTTTTAATGAAATTTCACAGTTATGTAAAATTTTCTATTCAAAATGGAAAAATAAAAACGAATTTTGAAATTTATTATCCGCAATCCCCCAATTTCCAAAAAAGTGTTGAAAAATCCCAAAAATGGAATTTTTAGTTTTTTGGCTATAATATCCATACCAGGGTTGGAGTTATCGGAACCCTTTACAAAATAATTAAAAGCATATTGGGACATCTAAAATCGGTTACTGTATTTTGATATCGAATATGCGATTTGAGAATTTTTGCCCTAAAGTTTAATTTTACATAAAAAATAGGTAGTTTTTGACCTGGTCCCTTCGGTAACAAAAATTTTCCTTATACATCATCTTAGAAATTTTTTGTGATAACTTAAAAAGAAAAACATTTCTTTTTTCCCAAACAAATTAAGAAAAACCAGCTTTTTAAAATTTTTTAAATTAAAATGCATATAGCTTTGGATTTAGTCATTATTTTTAAACAGTTCTTTCTCTATTTGACACATACATATGTTGTTAGTGCAATGAAGAAAAACAGGAGAAAATCGGAAAATATTTGGATACGCTGTTATCAAAAAACTGGAGTAGGTTGGGTAAAAATATTGAAAATTTAATTTTCTAATGCGAATATCTCATAAGCTATAAGAGGTAATTGATAGCTACGAGTAGGTCTTTTGTAGTGCTCGATGAAAAGATTTTATATGTGTAATTTTTTTGAAATCGGAACACAAACGAAGAAATAGGATCGTTTTAAAAATGTAACATACCCGAGGTGTCCTACTTTGAGGACTCTTGGTCGCTCCACTGGTGGTCCCATGAGGCCCTCTTTCAGAACTTAAACTCGACAGCACTTCTTCTTTGCGCATGTGAAATTTCATTCAAACCAATCTAACCATTTAGAAGTTACAGATTTATTTCCTTCTTTTTTGCTATACCACTATGTGTCGCTTACGATAAAATTCGTTTACTGTAAAATGTAAACATTGACTTACGATAAAATCTTACCCCCTATAATTTTGAAGTTATTAACAATTTTGATATTCTGAGAACGCTAAAAGTCGGTCCATAAAATTTTAATTTTTGCAATAAAAAAAAATTTAGAAAATACGTTTACGATATTTTGGCGCTAAGGGCTCGATATTTCCCTAGTCCCCATACATGGAATTGGATATAAACAAGTTTTGTATGTACACGAATCATTCTAATTTTTGTGAGGATCGTACCAGGATTGAACCTACCCCTATATCAGAAAAATATTTTATTTATTTGGTGTATGTACTTATATCCAATTTCATCCCCATGTTAAAATAATGAACTAAAATGCTAATGTGTAAGTAATAAAAAGTCAATCTTTTAGCATTTCAATCCATTATTTTGTAATGAAAGTATTTACTGTAAAAAATATTTTAACGAACTCAAAAATTGGTGAACTATTCTATACCTCACAACAATTTAATTTATCAAGTGAGTTCAGGATAAATGAAGCGTTTTGTAGCTAAAGTGACGCTATTTTTGTAACACCATAAATAAATTCTTTGGAATATACATATGAAAATAATAACTAACATTTTTCAAATCTAAATTGTTTATGCAGACAACTAAATATTTTAAATTTCAGATTTATCTATAAGTTTATGAGTATGTCACAATATTGATATGAATTTTGATTTTCCTGTACATATTTAAATTTTTCCCTTTTAATACCTGGCGTGTCTGGTCACATTGTTTATTTTTAATAACGATAGAACTTTTAACAGCAGTAGTTAGTGCAACTACAATACTACTGCAACTGCGAACTTGCCACACAAGCAAACCCACTTGCGCTACATTCTACATGTTTGTTTATTATTTTACATATATACAAACGGATATACTACGTCCTAGAAATGAAAACATTTTGTTATTGTACCAGTATTTGGTTGTTAGAACCAAAATGTACACATTGCCATTACAATGGTTTAACGCGTAACGTAATGTTTATTAGACTGCTGCAAAATCAAAATAATGTTGAACATAATTCAGCCATAATCAGTAGTCAAAAATCTTTAACTCCCGCTCAATTTAAAGATCTTAGCAAATGTTGAAAAGTTCACCAAAACCGGGCGACACTAATTAACTCTTTCATAGCCAGAGTCAATTTTTCTCAAAATATTGATTGTGCTGTAAATTAGCACCCAACCATGATTTTCATCTTGTAATAAATGGCTGTAACTATAACTAAACTCTCTTTAATGAAATTTCAAACATTTAAAGCCAAAACAAGTAAGAAAATATGGTTGGTCAAGCCCGAACTGAGTAGTTTGAATAATTTATTTTCATGAATGATTTACGGAATTTGGCTTTATATGGTAGTTATTAATAATTATGGACCGATCGAGAGGAAATTTCGTCGTGTGATTTATGTCTAAATAAAACTTATTTCTTTTTTGGATTCCGAGCGAAAAGAACGGCCTCTTTTGAGAACAAGAAAGAATCATGCTAATTTCGGTTACTCTGTTCAGAATGAAGGGTATCCCAGAGAGAGCGTTCTGCATCGATCGAAGCAAATAGTAGTCGGACGGGGCAAGGTCTGGATTATAAGGCGGGTGAAGCAAAACTTCCCAACCAGTTCATTTTAAAACAGATAAAACAGCAAACGAATCAGTTGCGTTCGGGAAATGTTCAATTTGATGGTCTGGCCAGATTTCAGCAGCTCATAATAGATAGGACACTTTTTCTCCCAGCTAATACATTTGCGCCATGGATATTTGGCTTTGGAGTCGATTCGGCTGGTTCATTGCAAGCGTTCAACCATAACATCTGAGATGCAAAAACGTCTTTCAAGGTATCACGGCTTCTTTTCGTATGTTACTTAAGTCTCCTGCTTTTGGATGAAACCTGCAGCTCGCAAACGTTTTGAAATTGTTGCTTGAGTAGCTCCTAATTATATTGCAAGCTCTTGTTGAGTTTGGCAACAATCTTCATGGTGTAATGCCTCATATTCTTTATCTTCCATGTCAAAATCACCACTTCTGAACCGAATAAACCATCACTCTCATGTTGAAACCGATAGAACACGTTTTCCATAAGCTTTTGTGAGCAATCGGTGTGTCTCAGCGGTACTTTTTTCAAATTAAAAAAGTAAAGCAAAACTTCCCGTGTATGACGCTTTATTGGCACAAAATACGAAATTTTCGAAGCAACACAAACTTTGTGGCTTTCACTATAATTTTCAATAACTTAGTGAGAATAAATGACAGAAAAACTGAAGAATAAATCCCTCATTTTTAAATCATATCATTTTCTTCCCTTCAATTTCGTTTCAGTCTAATAATGTATCAAATACATTTATGTAAAACAAAAATGTTGCAACAAATTTATCTGCATTTGAAGTTTTCGTTCACAAGTTACAAAAACACGCAAAAAATACAACAATAACAGCAGTTTTCAATCAGATGTATCGAAAAATAGCATTATCATCACTATCACTAGTTTTGTACGATTTTGTAGGTCGTATGAAGAAAACAATTTATTGGGTACATCGAATGAAATTCTTACATAAACAAAATTCGTATAACTATTTAAAATTAAAACTAAACAAATTTCAAAATATTTATTAAACGAAATTTACAGCGTAAAAATTTTTATATAAACAAGACTAAGCGAAGTACATACATATTAGGAGTGAATAATACCTCCAAAAAATTGAAAGATAAAATTGTTGCTGATAATCAGATTTGCAATGTTTTTGCTATTTCCGAATAGATGCCTTGGGACGATATGACTACCATAAATAAGGTACGCTTTAGCCGTCTATTGATTAAGGACATTGATATACAAAAGAATCTCCTAAAATGTTAAAACATAAGTATAATTAGATCGTTTGTATGTGGAAAAGTGCTTTTTCAAACTTTGCATCTGTAAATTTTAAATTTGTATTATTAATGTAAATGTACATTAATAATGCATTTTTATATAAACATTTTTATATAAACAATATCTGACTTCTGCTTAAATAGACATGAATACATACGGTTTTTGAAGAATGTTTAGTATTATAATTAAAACTTTGTCCATTATCCTCTTAAGACCTGAACATAAACCGAAAAAATGCAATCTATCAAATTAGAAAAAAGAAAAAATGGTTTCAACTGAGACGATACACAGTAGATCGATCGAAAAAGGGCGTTAATAAATCTGTATCTTGTAAGCTACAGGCCCGATTACAAAGTAATGTACGAACCAATCGTAGATGATATCTTATAGTAGAGTTTCCAAAAACCGAAGAATTTCAAAAAACCGCGGTTTCGGTTTTAAAAAATTGAAAACCGATCGGTTTCGTTTTTGTGATAATTTGTTAAATATTAATGTTACATAAACAAAATCAGTTAATAATAAGGAAATTTTAACGAGGTTTTGTAGTCGCCTCAAGTAGTTCAGTCGTCGAGTCCAGGGTACATGCATCCGTAACACAATTGATTTACCAGTCGACTAAAGTCTCTGTATTAAACAGTGGGCCAAAACACCTGTAGACGACTGAGGTCTCTGTACTGAGCAGAGGGCCGAAGTCTCTGTATTGAACAGTTGGTCGAAGCCTCCGTACTGTACAGACAACCTAATTCTCTGTATTGAGCAGTCGACCAAATCTTTTTACTGAACAGACGACCAAATTCTCTGTATTGAACAGTTGGCCGAATCCTCTGTCTTGAACAGACGACGGAAGTCTCTGAATCGAACAGTTGGTCGAAGCCTCCGTCTTGAACAGACGACAATGAACCTATAAGCAGAAAATTAAACACATATGATCCTGACCGAGTTCTAAAAAAGGGACTCACATATACTTTTCTCCAACTAATAATACTTTTTGACTATTTTATAATAATAAACCTAAAAATTAGGCACACATGGTTCTGAATGAGTTGATTTTCAGAAGATATTAATGTAACACCCACCTTAAAGTATACCGATCGACTTGTAATCACCAAATGTTGTTATGATCCGTCCATAATTAGTCATAGCTCCCATATAGACCCGCTTCCGAAAATCCCTTTAATGTGCATAAATCTCTTAAAAATGTTGGTATACATAAAAAACTTTCATATAGATATAAATCACACGACCTAATTTCAAGGTGATCGGTCCATAACTGATCATAGTTCCCATATAAGGCCCACTTCCGAAAATCAGTCACGAATATAAATTATTGATATTTTAAAAGAAAAACGTTTTTTCATATTTACTTGGTGTAGGGTATTATATGGTCGGGTTTGACCGACCATACTTTCTTACTTGTTTTATTCTAATAATATGTTTCAAATGCGATAGAATCCACTTTACAATGAATCAATTAACATTGAAATAGGGACATGTTATCCTGAATTAGTATTAATTCACAAAGGGAAACTTAATAGTACTATTTCTTTCTTCCAATTGGAATATGGAAGCAAACCGCGTCAGACTTTTATCGAATATTTAAAAATAACTAAGTCTTTGTTACAAAAGTTTTGCATTATTGTTTTTAAATTAAATAAATAACAGTCAAGATTTTTAATTGAGTTTGTGTTATTCTTTATTAACAGGTTTCCTTGCCTAGCCTGCTCATCATCTGAAGTTAAAACTTAAAGAAATCTTAAGATATTTTATCTGATTTTTTTTTAGAGAAATTAGATGAATCATTGAATGAAAAAATTGTTTTTCATTTCTAAATATTGAATTTTTCTACTGAAAATAAATTAAAAGTGAAAACCGAAGAATAATTGTCGGTTTCGGTTTCGGTTAAAACCGAACACGAAACTCTCTTTACAGTATCCTATATATTCGATTTTTTAAATTTACTTCATGTGGAAGGTGCCACGCCTACTATAAATACTCCACACATTTTTTCCTCAAATATTTATAAAAACGGCAGAGATTCTTGTGAACAAATTGAGGACTCTAGCCATAGAGGAAGACATAGAGCGGAAACTCTCATTTTTTTGGAATTAAAAAAATTACTCTCTTCACACATACGGGTGCTGTGTAAATTCAACATACCTTTGAGAGTTCACCATAGACATTTGACAGTTTGAAAGTAAACAAATAAAAAAATAAAACAAATTTTCTTAAATTCTCTAAAAACCATTGTAGAATTAGCAAGGTACAATTATTAGAAAGTATGTTCTCAATTATACATTCCCTATAACATCAAACAAAAGAAAATTAAAAAATATAAAAAGGAAATGCCAAAAAAAAATAATTGAATTTAAATTTTTATTACAAAAATTTAATAACAATTGAAGAAAAACTATATTTATTAATAAGTGTGTATAATTTCAGTTAAAACGTAACAAATTTAAAAAATATCGCGGTAACAAATTAAAAAAAGTTAAGTGATTAAATACATAGTTTGACGTTTTAGGGGTGAACATTGGAAACTCTCTCTAATAATTGAACCTGGAAACTGATTGTACCATGTCTAAAAACTAAATTATATCAAGGTTTTCTTCAATATTTAAATACATGTAATAAATAAGTAAGTATTTTCATACTTGTGCAATAATATGTTAATATTTTTCATCAACAGAAACAATCATCAGAATATGCAGATCAGGGGTTATTGATGCTATCGTGTATCACTCTTTCGAATGGACACAAACGTTATTGTGCTTGCTTGCAAGTAGTGATTCATGCCATTATTTTTTTTAATAATAAAACTTACAGTTATGAAATTTGGTGGTATAATTCTTGAATATATGTGTTAAATTGTGGACCTTGTATGGGAGCTATGAACAATTATTAACTGATCCGCACAAAGTTTTCAAATGTGATTTCTTTGTAAATATGTACATATATGCATAAAACTTATTTGTAGCAAAAGTTGTGTGGATACCTATTATTTATGACCGATAAAATTGTATGAGGGCTATGTGAAATGAAGGTCCGATTTCAACCAGTTTTAATAGGCATTAGGCCGAAAAAACGTATGTACCCAATTTTATACAATGTTTTCAAAACGGTGACGTGAATTACCTACATTATTGTTTCTTATTAAATGCATTAATCTATACATGCAAAGTTTATGGCAACTTTTGTATTACTATCTTTAATTCCGCAGTAAAGGGTTTATTTGTATTTACTAGTATACCTAAAATCTCTGTTTTCTTTTTCTAACATTTCCCTATTTGCAACAATATTTTTGGACTACATTCCGTGATTAATGTATTAATAAAAACAACCCACTTAAGCATCAAATTTTGCAACTGCAATTTTTTCAGTTGTTGGTACTTTTTACAAAAAATGTTTTTCCCGAAATAAATTGCAGACCATTCAGTATCAAATTTTAATTTTTGAAAATTATTTCTAACGAAATATTTAATTTGTTGACATTTATGGGGTGAATTTATTGCTGTGGTAAAATTTTGGCAGCGTTATTTTTATAATCCCTTTTTAGTATTAAACATTTTACTACTAAATTAGTAAAAAATTAACAAAATTTTTTTATTTATTATATATACATACATAAGTGTTTAAAAAATTAATAAATTTAAATATTTTTTTAAATATTATAAAACAAATCATGAATTAAGGAAAAATAAAACAAATGAAAAAAAAATACTTTTTTTACAATACATTTTATACAACTATGTGAAAGTTTAGTGCTGTGGGGAATATTTTTTTGAACACTAACACTATTACATGTTGTTCTACTAATACATTCTCATGAGATAGGTTTTTGACAACTGAGTTAGGTCTTTGACAGGAGAGTTTCCGCTCTATGTATTTCTCTATGGGTACAACTAGAGTCGCAACTGAGAGTAAGCTATTATAGTTTCGAAGATATTGTATATGAGAGGGACCACGCCGACTGTGGCTAGTACTCCCATTTTTGGCTCAAATATAACTAAGTGGGATATGTACCCTTCAAAATGACATATGAGATATTAAACCACGCATTTTGAAGTCATACACTCAATATTAGTCAGAGTTAAATTTGCTAAGACCCCTTTCATACTAGGCAATTAGTTGCGCAAGTCTTCTGCGCAATTTTTGTGTTTGTAGTTATCAGAAGTAAGGTCGGCTTAAGGATAACATTTTTTTTAAAATTTTAAACAACCAAATTAAAATGTTTTTGTGACGGAAAATCGTGGTACTAAGTTTTAGAGTATTTTAATATTTAACAATAGAGTATAACTTGAAATATACACAAATCATTATCTAAAAAATTCATATTTTATTAAAATAATTCCATTTTTCAAATCCATTTTTTTAAACTTTTCCCTAGTGAATCTCGAACAAATTTTATATTATTAAATTATCTAATATTTGTAATATTTAATTAATTCAATATTACGTTTGTGACACGTACATACATTCTCTATTTTTAATAAATTAACCAAAAAAGCATTGGTAAAATACAAAAAAAAATGTTTACATATATTTTTTTATATTTAAAAAAAAATCGCGTATGGAGACATGTATTGGTGTTAAATTTAAAAAAAAAAATATTAAAAATAGTGGGACTTTCCGTCACATACAAAAATTAATATCAGTTTTTATTCAATTTAACACTTTTTAAGATTATTTGAAAAAAAATTAAATTTTTGTTGGAGAACATATTCATAAATGTAGGATTTTTTCGAGAATAAATGTTTTGTCCTTGAAAGCTAACTTAAATCAATAAAATTCAATAAGACAAAAATATTTAAACTAGTGTATGTACCAGTAAAAATATACACCTTGCCTGATACTAATTAATCGAAAACCTAAACCAATAAAATTCAACAACAATAGCATACATGTATGCATTTGAGAAACCTAAGCTCGTTATTATTTCAAAAACTAAACTACCATCTCTGACAGAAAACAGAGCCCATACCTCCCATAGCCATTGGTCTGCAATGTTTTTATTTGTACTTTTTTTTTATTTTTATTTTGCATTATAGTTTTGCAAACAATATTGTTTTGTGTTAAACATACATGTTGCCAATATTTACAACCTACAAAAAGCACACATAAATATAATTATTTGCTTACTAACAACATTTTGTTTGGAATTTCAAACAATACATGAAATATAAACGATTTTACTAGTTATCATTATTCCTAGAAATACAATTCGTTAAATGCTATAGTTTCAATAATGATATGTTCTAAAATATTGCAAATGCTGGACTATTCATCAATTGATTTATCATTGAGTTTGTGTGTTAAGAGTGGAAATTATATTTCATATTGTATACATGGCTTAATTTTAGGCATATTTTGTAATATTCTAACATAATTTGTTAACAAATAATACAATACCTCGACTTAGTTTGGATTTTTTTTTGGAGCTAGACTATACGTGTAAAACATTTCTAAAAATATAAATTTTGTTGAACTGCGTAATCGTAATTTAGCTTAAATAAATAGCATTTTAAACTGTGTTATTTTAAAACTAGTAACTTTAGTTCTGCATATTGGTCTAAACGTTGACAAATTTACTCATTCTTTCGATAGAGCGAATAATATTTCTTTTGAAATCATAAATTTAGTTTAAACTAATCTTTTTAATGTTTAATGTCCTTCAAACCGTATAAATTACCTGACACATAAATAATAAAAAAAAACAAGTAAGAAAGTATAGTCTGTCAAGCGCAACCATATAATACCCTACACTGACTATGAGCAAATCATTATTCTTTTAAAATTTCAATAATTTTTTTTCGTGAATGATTTTCAGAAGTGGGGCATGTATGGGAGCTATGACCAATTATGAAACGATTATTAGACTTAATATAGAATTCAACAGATATAAGTTTCATATAGACATAAATCATACAACCTAATTTCATAACGATCGCTCCATAATTAGTCATACATCACATATAAGGTCAACTTTCGAATTTGTGCCCGGATTTACAAACTTCGATATGTATTTCAATAAAAGAAACATGAAATTGCCAATTTGACACGTTGTTAAACATAAAGTAGTACTTTTCGAATAAGTACTTTTAATACAGTTGTATGTAGTGAGCTAGTCTACAACACAAATTCTATCGCTTTAAAACAATGCATTTAAAACCAACCAAAAAAGTACCAAAACTGAAGTTTCTGAGTTTTTTTATTGTGTTAATCTCAAATTTCTTTAAGCCCTTGAAGGTCGACATTCGAAAAAGTACTTTCCTGATAAATATGTTAGTGATAAAACTCATAAAAAATTAATAATGTTATATATAAAAGAAAAAATTTTTCTAACTTTCATTATACATGTATAATTAGTAAATAATAATAAATCAAAACAAAAAAATATTTAAAAAATGCGTTTTCATATAAAATTCCCTAAAGGTCCCTGTGGACCTTGTACTTCGTATAAGGGCAAAAACTACTCAACCGTCGGAGGGTTAAATCATCATAGCTTTAAGAGGTGAAAGATTGGTAACCTAAAATTTCAAATTTATAGTTTTTTTTCTACACAACATGTTGTATGAAAATTTTGAGTTTTCCATAAATTAATATTACGTATACGTGGTAGCATTCCAGTGTTGCCACTTCATGTGTAATTACACATATTGTGTGTAATTTTAACTTGGATGTGTAGCCCATGTGTAATTGAATGCATGTGTAATTCATGTGTAATTTAAATTCGAATTATATAAAAAAAAAATTATTGTCCCCTCAATAAAACGATATTGTATAAGCATATACACCATTATTTTTTTATTGCATAATAAATGTGAAATTCTACTTCCACAAAGTGGGACAAAATATCAATTGAAATATTACTTTTGTTCTAGATGTCTACTAACACAAAAATTTTAAACTCAATTATTTCGAAATGGCATAAAAAGTATACACTATTGTTTTATTAAGGGGACTATATTGTGAATTAACATTAAACATTAAAATTAGCGCCATTCATATTGACTGTATTTTTCGTGATTTTAAAAGTTGAGGGTAATTTTTACCCCAAGTGCTATTAAGGGTTAATTTTACCTTTTGTGCTGATATTATAAATACTAGACTTCATGTTATATTTTTCTTAAGTTTCATCAAAATCGGCCCAAAAATATATTACATTTCGCTATCTTTCCAAGAGAAATTCCAAATATTGCAAAAATTTACTTTTGACCTTCACAATTTAAGTGTTAACGTTTTCTGATTTTAGTAAAACTTTCAGACTATATTAAAAATTAACTGGACTATAATATTTTGAATAGCTTTTACTTAAAAATCATAACAGTAAGGAAATTAGGCTCATTCTCCAAAATACGGCCAAAAAATTTACTTACTATTTTGGAAGCATGATTTCTATTTTTAACTACAAATTCTAAAAACCTAAACGTTACAAAAATTATACATTTATTTACTTACAAAATTTTACTGGTAAAGTATTCATTTATTTTTTTCTATTTTTGAGTATTTTACTCTCTCGTTACAAGTATTTACTAGTAAGATAAATGATCAAAGCTATAATTTACAAATACACAGAGAAAACATATTCGTGATAGCAACCGAATTTGTTGCCAATCGAATGATTTGGTTGCCCACATAGAATTTTTCAGTTCTATCAACAGAAAGTTAGCTCATAAAGAATAATTTCGGTTGAGGCAACCAAACTTTAGTTATCCCTTCCAACATTTTATAGGTACAACTGTAAAATTCGGTCACTATGATAGAATCATTCGATTGGCAACAAATTCGGTTGCTATCACGAATCTGTTTTCTCTGTGTAGTAAAAAATAATTAACTTTGTCTAAATAATGTCTATTTGAAACTGAAAACAAAACTTATTTCAAAAGCCTTAATATAAATTAGCTAAAAATTCAAATTCGAAAGCAGTGTGCTATTTTTTAAATATTGTTAAATTTTTAATAGAAATGGAACAATCTCCGAATGAACATTGATTAATATTTGTTAAAAGCGTATTTGACATATTTGACTGATCTCAAGAATTCATTAAATTAGAAAAGTTCACGAAAAAAAAGAAATTGCTGACTTCGGTTTATTCCAATATATATATACAATTCCTGGATAAATTAAAATCACCGCAAGTGATTTTAATTTATCCAGGTCCAAACATCCCAGAGTCCACTGTGACTAACCTTTTATATTCATGTACGTTTTAAAAATCTTGTATTCGCAATAGGGCCTTTAGTCAATTTCTCCTATTTGCGATCACGAAAATGTATTTACATGTGTAATTTTTACCCATATGTGTAATTTAGGTATGAGGCATGTGTAGTTTAAAATTAGCTTGGTGGCAACACTGTAGCATTCACCAAAATATGAGAAAATGAGAATAAACAAGTAAGAGAGCAAATTCGGCTGTGCCGAATCTTATATACCCTTCACCAAATTATACTTAAAAATATTTTTTTTTTAAATATTTTTATTTAAACAAAATCAAAATTTTTTTTTAATGTTTTAAAATTTTAAAAAATTTTTTTTTTCCAAATTGTTTTTTTATTTTTTTAAAAAAAAGTTTTTTCAAAATTTTTTTTTTAAATTTCTTTAATTAATTTCATGGGAAAAGAATTTATGACAAAAAAAATGTTTGATGAAAAAAAATTCGGGTTAAAAAATAGTTTTTTCCGATTTTGACCCATTGCATGTCCAACTTACTATGGTCTTGTATACATTGTTGCAAATGTCTTTGAAATATATATCATTAGATATCCATATTGTCTATATTAATGACTTAGTAATCCATATATAGGTCAAAAATCGAGGTTGTCCTAGTTTTCTCCTTATATCTCAGCCATTTGTGGACCGATTTTCTCGATTTTAAATAGCGCCCGAGCCGGAATTTCGGAGATATTGATGTATGAATCGTGTATGTAAGTTATTTGGGGGCTTCGGAAAGTTGATTTCAACACACAGACGGACAGACGGACATGGCTATATCGATTCCGCTATCTATAACGATCCAGAATATATATACTTTATGGGGTCGCAAATGAAAAATGTGAAAATTACAAACGGAATGACAAACTTATATATACCCTTGCCACTTATGGTGAATGGTATAAAAATACTGGATCATCTTTGAAACTAAATTCGGATGGCTAGAAAAAAATCAAAAACTATCAAACTTATTTTGCGTAAACATTTTTGAATTCTATAAACTGTACATTTTATAGGGACTTAGAGCTCTTTCTTTTGACTAATTGGACTAAGCGCTTTTGCTCATCACTACTAAGCAACAATAAAAAACGAGATAACTGCAATTTTTTCTTTATAATCAATGTATGTTTACTTATTGTACATTACTGCATTAAAATCTCAATTTCTAAAAAAGTGGACTCAGAGCCTTAGCATGTTAAGCCATCGATATGGGCAATTCCATGTCATCGTACGTGACATAGTGGAATAGATTTTGCAAAAATAAAAGTATCAGAAAAATTATTTGGTCTTTATGTTTCATTCAGAGGGTAATAAATTTTAAAAAAATAATAAGTTCTTTAGAAACATTGCTGTCCAAAATATCAAGCGAAATAAGGATATATTGTACGTGAAATAAGACGGAAGTAATTTTAAGGTATATGTAGAAATATGCTAAAATTTGCGAAACGAGAGTCAAATTCATTTCATATTACATGCAAACTTGGAGTTTAGTTTTCGCAACTATCTAGCTTAACCTTTGCTTTACCAAAGGTTTTTTATGTACATGGTTTACCAATACCCACCCGGGTGACACTACACTTCTATAAATATATGCGACGAACGAAATTTTAAAAAGTTGAAAAAACCTTATAAAAAGTTTAAAATGTTTCTATTAAATTCTATGGAACTCTAAAATTTGTTCAGTGAGTATAAATTTCATTTAAATCGAAACAAAATTAAAAAAAATATTAAACCAATAAAAACGATGTGGTCACCCGGGTAGGTATTGGTAAAGCGAAGTTTAAAACATACCAACTAAATTAAGAATTAAATACAGTCAATTTAAGTCATTATTTTTGTCCTTAAAATATTGTAAAAAGCTCTAAATACTTTCACATAGTAACATTTTCCTATTGAAATCATCTTGAAAATTTTTTACAAGGGTTTATGTTTTTTGGTCGTGCTTGTTATTCTCGTGGAATTGCCAATGTGCGATTTGTAATGAATTCATAACAATCCTTGAGCAACAACAATTGAATATAGCTTTCTAACTTGTTAAATTTATTAAATACTAGGGTATTCAACCGATTTACCGTTAATCGGTTAACCGATTAATTTTGGTCGGTTAACTGTTCGAATAATTTAAAATTGCCGATTTTCAAATAACAAATAAACCGATTAGTTTCAGATTATGAACTTAAGTTAGAAATATACAATGCAATTCATCAAAGAGAATATTCTATGATGAGCTACGTCCTAATGAAATGAAACTGAAGACATAGCTGAAACGAGTTTTTTTTATTTAACTTAACTAGTTTCGTTAAAAGTATTAAAAATCTAAAAAAAAGTCCAAAAAGGACTTCAATTCTATAACGGAGGTTTTGATATGCATAGATAAAATTAAAGAAGGAACAGAGAAATTTGGTATTCATTATCATGCCTTACTTTACCTTTCTCCAACATCTACAATCAGCGTGAGAGTTTTATATAAGTTAAGTTTTATTAAAACTAAAAATCGTTTGAAAGAAAAATATTTAAATTAAATTCTATTTTTAAAAGATAATTACAAACGATATCCTAAAAAAATCTTAAAAACTTACATTTGTATATAAAAAGTGTCTGAAATACAATATGTTTTGCTATTATTTATTTTTTTGTTGAATTGTTATAATTGGGAACTCAGCACAGTAATTCTTACCAAAATATTAATTTTTGTATTCCCGTATAACTTTTTAATGAAAAATTCGTGGTTTTATTTTCAATTTAAAATTAACCGATTAAAGATCGATTAACCGATTAAACCATAAACCCGTTTAATTGAATACCCCACTAAAACTTACTTGTAAAAAATCAACAATTTTTTTCATTTTCAACACAAAACATGTCTGATCAACAAAGAATATTTGAGAAAAATTTAATCTCCCTAAGTCTTTCCCTGTTGGTAAGGATCGGATCAGGGTCAATCATTTGGGGAGGGGGGAAATAAATTTAAATTTATTTAACATTTTTCTTTTTTCCTTTTTATACCATTCACCATGAGAGGCAAGGGTATATATAAGTTTATAATTCCGTTTGTAATTTCTACATTTTTCATTTGCGATCTCACAAAGTATATATTCTGGATCGTTATAGATAGCTATGTCGATCCTTCTGTATGTCAACTTTCCGTAGCGCCCAAATAACTTAAAACATCATTGATACATCAATATATCGAGAAAATTTGTCCCGGCTCGGTTGCTATTTAAAATCGATAAAATCGGCCATCAAATGGCTGAGATATAAGGAAAAAACCGGAACAACTATTTCTGATCTATATCTGCATTACTAAGTCATTAATATAGACAATATGGATATCTAATGATAGATATTACAAAATCAATTGGGTCAAAATCGGGAAAAATATTTTTTAACCCTATTTTTTTACAAAAAAAAAAATGTTCTCATAATCTTTTTTAACCAATAAATTTAAAAAAAACAAGTAAGAAAGTATGGTCGGTCAAGCCCGACCATATAATACTAAGTAAATAAGTAAAAATATTTTTCTTTTAAAATATCAATAATTTATATTCGTGAGTGATTTTCGGAAGTGGGCCTTATATGGGAGCTATGACCAATTATGGACCGATCACCATAAAATTAGGTCGTGTGATTTATGTCTATATGAAAGTTATTTATGTTGAATTTTGTATGTATACCAACATTTTTAAGAGATTTATGTACGTTAAAGTGATTTTCGGAAGCGGGTCTATATGGGAGCTATGACTAATTATAGACCGATCGTAACAACATTTGGTGGCATGAATTTTGTATATACAAAACTTATTTGGAGCGAAAGTTGTGTAGATACCTATATAAATTAAAGATTTATGACCGATAAAGTCCAATTTCGAGAGGACATTTGTATGGGGGCTAGGTGAAATAATGGACCGATTTCAGCCAGTTTCAATAGGCTTCGTCCTTGGGCCGAAAAAATTATATGTACCAAATTTTATAGAAATATCTTCAAAATTGCGACCTGTACTCTGCGCACAAGCTTTACATGGACAGCCAACCAGCCAGCCAGACGGACGGACGGAGGGATGGACATCGTTTAATCGACTCAGAAAGTGATTCTAAGTCGATCGGCATACTTTAAGGTGGGTGTTAGATCAATATTTTTGGGCGTTACACACATCTGCACAAACGCATAATACCCTCCCCACTATGGTGGTGGGGGTATAAATATTTAAAAATAGTAAAAAAAAAATTTAAAAAGACAATTTCGAAAAAAAAATTGTAAAAATTTTCAAAAATTTAAAAAAAAAAAACATTTTTTAAATTTTGTTTACCTAAAAATATTTAAAATTTGTATTTTAAAGTATAATTTGGTGAAGGATATATAAGATTCGACACAGCCGAATATAGCTCTCTTACTTGTTTTATATCAAAACTTTTAGTTTTTGGGGGAATTGCATTTTGTCCCCACCTGCTGTAGGCCCTGTCGTTCCTTCATCAGAGAGACAGACGGACGGACAGAGCTAGATCATCTTAGAATTTTTTTTAGTAACCATAACAAAAATACTATTGTTGGTCTGTGATGAATATTTCGATGTGTTACAAACGGAATGACAAAACAAATATACTCTACATCTTTTTAGTGGTGGCTATAAAAATGGATTAAGAATATTCTCTTTTAAATTGCATAATACTTTGCCTATATAAAAAATATATAATTACAACTCATCCTCAATTATTACGCAAATAAATAAACAATTAATAATTTTAAGATATTATAGTAACTAATTTGCATAATTAAATACGACAATATTTTAAAAATGTCAGAAACATGCAATCAACTGAGCCTATTTTAAATTATCTCTCATTTTCTCTCACTTTTAAGTAAATAATCCCATAATTTGTATCAGAAATACTTAGCAGCAACAACACAATGCAAAACAAAAGTCACAATTAACACTATAATTATTAATTCAAAAATAATAAATTCGTTTGAAATTATTTATGAAAATCAAAAAAGTTGACCCCCTCTCCCAAAAAAAAGTACTACAATACCTATGAAACAAAAATCATATATACACCTACAAAATTACAAAACCCATGATGCATAATTAATTAATATAATTAAATTTTTGCTTTATTTCATAAGCATAAATAAATTATTAGAATTATTATTATATCAACAACTACATATAACATTTAGCGCAGTTAATAATTGGGGTCTTTAAAATTAAAAGGACTAATTTTACATTAACACGCACTAATACTTAATCATTTGAATTGAATAAAATATTATAAAAGGGTTTACATTTTGTTTTAATTAATTTGAATTTCATGAAATATTTGTTTCACCTGTTTCAGATCCGGTTTAAAGTATTATTAATCATTGAAATGAATTTCATTTATATGCCACTAAAGAAGTGTGCAACTGAATATTATACAATTTGCTGGGCTATTTAGAGATTTATAAATGCGTTGACATTTGTTTATAATTTCATTATAATAAAACAATAAATCTAAACCGCAATTATCAATTAATATACACATGTTTTTATTTTTAATTGACAAATAAAATAAAATCTACCAGAAATCCTAAAGTGCCACAGGTCTAATCGATTATAGAGGATTAAGAACACAACACAAACAAAAGCAATATAATTGCATACAAAAATTTAACCATTAATTTATTTAAATTAAATAGACTATTTTTCACACCTTCAAAGGAGTTATAAAAAATGCTATATATAAATTTGTCATTGAGCATGTAACTCCTAGAAATGTTCATGTGGGACTCAAAATATAACATATATGATTCCTAATTTTCCGGACTTTTCCATTCCGTTTAAATATATATAAATAAAAATAAAGAGTTGTTCGTTGGTAATTGCATCAGTTGAGAAGAGCTGGACTGATTTGGACCATTTTTAATTTTAAATGTTCGTCATAGTACAACTTAGGAATTTACGGAAAGAAAAATTGACAGTGGGTGTTGTATACTTTTAATTTTCAAGGTAAATTTTTTCGAAAAAGTTTAATAACTTTTGATGTCCCGTTTATTTCTACATAAAATTATCTTTAAGACGCTGTGCAAAAAAAAATAGGTTTTCACAGAAAAAAATCAAATAACTATTATTGAATTTGAAAAATTACGAAAAAACAAGTAAGAGTACTATATTCGGCCGTGCCTAATCTTAAATACCCTCCACATAAATATGATGGTATAAAAACTGAAATAATATATAAGATATTTTATTTCAAATGTACAAAAAATTGTATCTAGTTAATTATTGTCTTTTAATTGAGAAATTGTCGTCTAAATTTAATTTTTCTAAATCTTCGTGTAAATTATTATTTTCTTACATAGGTAACCGTAAACAGTTTGTTCGAACTGGGTTAAACGATCTACAATATCTGAGTGTCAAAGTGGCGCACAGTGGTATGAGAAAAAAAAGTGGGAAATAAATCTGTAACTTCTAAACCCTTAGTCCGATTTTAATGAAATTTCACATGCGCAAAGGGGAAGTGTTGTCGAGTTTAAGTTTGGACCTCATGAAATGAAATTTTACAATTTATATACTTAATAATTAGTTAATACGTTTGGATCAACATTTTTCCCTTTTAACCTCAAGTGAAGAAACAGAGTATAAAAAAAGGGTATACAAATATATTTAGACAAATTTCAAAATATTTGGCTGTGGGGCTTATGCGGGAGCTATTATGATTCGATTGTCATAAAATATTTTTATGTGATTTTTATGTATTTATATGAGAGCTGTGGCCAATTATGGACCACATCATTTTTTCAGTATTATTATTTTTGAATACAAATTACTGATCTGTGTACAATTTTGGTTTAATATATGGATGCTATGACCTATTATGGTCCTAAGTATTTAAGGGCTATTTTTGTAGAATTTCACATAAACAACGCTATTAACAAGAGTGGACCTTATATGGGAGCTATGCCGAATTATGCACCAATATTTAAAAAATCTTGTAGTACGACTCTTGGGTACAAATTACTGATCGCTCTAAAATTTTGGTTCAGTATAGATTTTTATGGATATTTGTGCAGGTTAATGTGTTTTCCTGAAGTGGATCTTATATGGAGGTTATGACCAATTATGGGCCTATCATCATAAAATTTGGTACATCGATTTTTGTATATATTGAATAAATTTGTTTTGAATTTCAACCTGATAACTATATTTGTAAGAAATTTATGAGGATATTAGTGATTTTCGGGAATGGACCTTATATGGGAGCTATGGTTAAATATGGACCGATATTCACAAAATCCAGAAGTATGATTACTGGATTCAAATTACTGGATCTGTGCGTAATTTAATTTTGATATCGATATGTTTTTAATACTTTTTAAGGTCAATATTTTTTTCGGAAATGGGCCTTATAGGGGAGCTATGACCAATTATCGGCCAATCTGCATAAAATTTGGTATACTGATATCTATATATATGAGTATAATTTTTGTCGAATTTTAGCATGATATACATATGTATTTATAAGAGTTTTATGAGTACTTAACTGATTTTTGGAAGTGGACCTTATATGGGAGCTATGGTCAAATATGGACCAATATTCACAAAATCCAGTAGTATGATTTCTAAATATAAACTATGGATGTGTGTGCAATTTTGTTTTGATATTGATATTGTTTAGATATTTATGTAGGTTATTGTGTTTTTCGGAAGTGGTCCTTATATGGGAGCTATAACCAATTATCGGCCGATCTTCATAGAATTAGGTACAGCGATTTTGGTATATATGGGGATTATTCATGTCGAATTTCAACTTGATAGCGATATTTATAAGACATTTACGCTTATTTAAGAGATTTTCGGAAGTGTACTTTATATGGGCAAATATAGGCCGATCCACGAAAAATTTTGTAATATAATTTTTTTTACCACGAAACTTATTTTTGCTGAATTTTCTATGAATATTCCTATTCTGTATTCATTTATAGACCATAAAACCATATTTCGGGAAGAAATTTGTATGGGGGCTAGGATAAATCATGATTCTTATAATTTTCACCAGAGTTACTCCCTTTATCATAAAAGTGATGAGTGCAAAATTTTATGATATTAGCTGCAATATATTTACAAAAATTACCAAAAATATGTGAAAATTATCAATTTTTTTTTTGAGGTTGTCCCACATTTTCATTCATAACATTAGTTCGACTGTACCGATTTAGCTGATTTTCAATACCAAACTGCTTAGGACAATAATAAACATTTTTCTTGCAACTCTGCTATGTTTGTTTGCGTATTTTGGACGTGAGCGTGTTTTACACAGACGGACAGACAGACGGATATGGCTCAATCGACTTAGAATTTCATAAGGATCAATTATATATATACTTTATTGGGTCTCAGATGAATATTTCTCAATGTTACACACGGAATGACAAACTTATATATACCCTCATTCACCACTTATGGTGGTGGAGGATATAATAAAACAATATGCGAAACTTTAAAAAAAAAAAAACTTATATAATTTCTTGGAATGTGCATTTTATGCATATGGGGCATTTCACGTCAAGTGAACCAACTTTTGAAATCGATGTCTTCCGATCGCGATGAAATTTGCACCAATGTTAGTTCTATTGGATAGTAATTCGGACACCATTTTTCAACAAGATCGGTCAAGAACTCTCTGAGTTATAGGAGGTCAAAATTTGACATTTTGGCCAAACAGGTGTTTTTTTTATCCATATAACTTATTACCTATTGTTCTCAGCAAAATGTGTCCCAAATAGTTTAGATAGCTATTTATGCAATCTTTCGAAAAAAAAAATTAAAAAAATTTAATAAAATATTTTTGATTTTTTTTTTTTAAATCAAAAATATTTTTGACTTTTTTTCAAAATGGGCCCTTTTTATTTTTTTTTTTTTATTTTTTTTAAGAAAGCTTAGGTCTTTTCCTAAGCGACCTATATGGCCGCTTAGTGGGATGCGAGTGGGATATCTATCAAAATAAATGTTTTGTAACTCAAGATTTAAAATTTTTGAATTTTTTTGCAAAATCAAAAATTTTGTTGACTTTTTTTCAAAAAATGCACCCATTTTTTAATTTTTTTTTTTTGCTCAGAAGAAAGCTTATGTGTTTTCCTTTAACACCCTTTTTGTCGCTTAGTGGGATGCGAGTGGGATATCTATAAAAAAAATGTTTTGTAACTCAAGACATACAATTTTTACTTTTTTTGAAAAATCAAAAACCTTTTTGACTTTTTTTTTCCAAAATGGACTCTTTTTTTATTAATTTTTTTTCTCAAAAGAAAGCTTAGGTCTTTTCCTTTAAAACCTTTTTGGTCGCTTAGTGGGATGCGAGTGGGATATCTATCAAAATAAATGTTTTGTAACTCAAGACAAAGGTTTTTAAATTTGCACTATTTTAATTTTTTTTCATATTTGTGTGTAAACCTTAAAAATTAAACTTACGCAGAGAAACTAGACACATTAGCCTTTCCGATGGTATGTAACATACCCAACTAAAATTTTATAGCCTCGATACTGTAATACCCATAATATGTTAACCTCAGGAATAAAAATCACTTTTTTTCTATGGAAATGTTGAATAATTGAATTTTGTTATTTATTTGTAATAATAATTAATTTAATATATAATAATAATAATAATAATAATAATAATAATAATAATAATAATAATAATAATAATAATAATAATAATAATAATAATAATAATAATAATAATAATAATAATAATAATAATAATAATAATAATAATAATAATAATAATAATAATAATAATAATAATAATAATAATAATAATAATAATAATAATAATAATAATAATAATAATAATAATAATAATAATAATAATAATAATAATAATAATAATAATAATAATAATAATAATAATAATAATAATAATAATAATAATAATAATAATAATAATAATAATAATAATAATAATAATAATAATAATAATAATAATAATAATAATAATAATAATAATAATAATAATAATAATAATAATAATAATAATAATAATAATAATAATAATAATAATAATAATAATAATAATAATAATAATAATAATAATAATAATAATAATAATAATAATAATAATAATAATAATAATAATAATAATAATAATAATAATAATAATAATAATAATAATAATAATAATAATAATAATAATAATAATAATAATAATAATAATAATAATAATAATAATAATAATAATAATAATAATAATAATAATAATAATAATAATAATAATAATAATAATAATAATAATAATAATAATAATAATAATAATAATAATAATAATAATAATAATAATAATAATAATAATAATAATAATAATAATAATAATAATAATAATAATAATAATAATAATAATAATAATAATAATAATAATAATAATAATAAAAAGATGAATAATTTAGTAAAATTTAATCTTAATCACAATAGATCAATTTATATAATAACTATTTTTACACTTAATTTATGAAGTTTTTAAATTTTCAAATATCCATACTTTTATCCTCCTTATTTGTCACCTTTATTAGCTGCTTTTTTTTTGTCAATCCTTTCTTGGCGTTATTAGATTCAGCTACTGATTTCGCTGCTGGCTTCTTTTTTGGCTTTGGAAAGAAATCGCATTGAGTAGATGCAGACAACTTTTTTAGTTTGAGTCTTCCATCGACAAGCGGTATGAAAGCATGGTATTGTGCAGTGCAATCGATTGTTACCGCAGCAATCGATTGTTACTTTTCGAATCTGCTCTTTAGTGTTTTCAATGTTTCCTCATGATCCTCTTTGCTACTAAAAACTATTTTAGTTTCTTTACAATAATTCTTTGCCCAATGGAATAAAGCAGTCGCATCTAAGATGCGATCTTGATGAGAGCACTGGAGGCTATACTTCGCTGCATTTCTTTTGAGGTTTGCTCCAATACCATCACATGCTCCTTTACCATGAGCAGTAGGATGAAAATGCCACTCAGCTGGCATTCCAAAATCTTTTTCATGAGCTGTAAGATTTGCGAAGCTACTTTTGTTTTTAAAATGTTGACGAGCTCCGTCCGAAACGTAGTATACCTTTTCTACTGTAAATTTTGATTTTAGATAATTTAGTATTATCTTCTGGTACTCATAAACTGCAACGGTGTCATGTTGCCATACTTTTGTGTTCCAGGTTTTCTTCTTTCATGTAGTAAATAACTACTGCGAATATAGTTGCTTGGTCGTTATTGAAGTGGAATGCTTGTATGGAATCCTGAAGAACATATTTATAGTTCTCTGCGAAATCAAATGAAATAATGAATTCACCAGACTTCAAATGTGTTTTCAAGTCCTTGAAGAATGACCACTGCTCTTTGACTAAAAAGTCATGGGTTCTCAAATTTAGCAATCCTCTACACAGTTCTTCCACAAAATCATCCACATTTAAAATTATGGTTTTCAGTGTGCATCTTTCAGTCTGAAGCCAAGATTCAAATTTTAACTCCTCAATACATTCTCGATCAAAAGAGTTGATTAAATTTTCTTTGATGGATGTGGTTTCCGGGCAATTCGAACATTCACCTAAGTGGCAAGAAGTTGTAGCTAGGGCACATAGTCAATTTAAGGCAATCGCGGTAATGGTGTAAATCTTCTGATGAATCATCTTTCAACATCAATTTAACATTTTCATGGTAAATACAAACACATACTGTGTGAGTTCCGCTGCTTCCTGCCAAAACGCAATGTTTTGGCCTCAGTTGTGTAAATTTTGTGAATCCAATTTTGACATCCTCGTATTCAGATTGAAATGTTGCGAATAATTCATTCAGGTTACAGAGAACCATTCTCTTCTGCATTTGAACTTTCTTGCCATCGATTCGTACAGACATCCAGTCTTTCATCCCTGGCATCAGGCGACTCATATCATCTCGCTGATAAAACTGAGTTATTAGAGATTTAGTATCGCACTCCAAAGTTTTTCCCTTATTTTTGTTTGGGAGTGTGAGAATCCCATGCTCAGCAACCAATTGTTTAGCAATTATTGCTTTTCGTTGAGACGTTCCAAACTCAGTCATTGTTTTTGCAGAACTCCATGTTCTTGGAGCAAGCGTGAGAAGTTGAATTCTTTCAGCTTCACTCTGTGACGTTTTGTATTTCTCTTTTATTTGTTCAAGAACTTCTACTGCGTCCTTATGGTATTGGTTTCGACACTCATTCGTTGAATTTGAAAAGTTAGAATAACCATCATCATCAACAGTTCTGTCTTCATTCTCGGAATTACTTTTGTCTTCATCTGGAATAACTTCAACGCAAGGCTCATTACTATTCAAATTCGGTAATTCGTTCAACTTTCCGAGCTCTTTCCTGCATGATCCACAAATTTTCAATCGTTTTGACAGCGTAGGGAATTTTTTTAATAAGCCGTCGGAAATATTTCGCATATCTGATGATCTGTGCTTCATTTTGTTAAAGGGATTAAAACAAAAACACGAATAAATTTCATTTTCAACCTTAGCCTTTTTAGAAGTCGTAGACATTTTGAATTTTGTAAGTATTTATGTAAATAACACACGTCTTAACTTTAACGCTGTTTCTAAAAAACTGATTTCCGTATGTCTTCAGAATGACAATAAATAGTTTTTTAAGATCATATAGGTAGTACGTTTTAATGAATGAGTCTAAAATCTTTTATTAGGGTCATGAAGGGCTTACATACTAAAGTACCTAGTTTAACCAAATGTTACAAATAATAAAAATAAACCACCATATAAATAACCTACCTGTCAACTTCTACCTCTCCACCCACTTCTTAAAGTCAAATGTCATAAAATAACAAGTAAGAGTACTATATTCGGCCGTGCCGAATCTTAAATACCCTCCACCTAAATATGATGGTATAAAAGCTGAAATAATATAACAATTGTTAGAAAGACTAGTTTACGCAGAAGATATTTTATTTCAAACGTACAAAAAATTGTATCTAATTCAGCAATTTATAACTGAAATTCCTATTAGAACGTTTGACACAGTTAATTATTGTCTTTTAATTGAGAAATTGTAGTCTAAATTTAATTTTTCTAAATCTTCGTGTAAATTATTATTTTCTTACATAGGTAACCGTAAACACTTTGTTGGAACTGGGTTAAACAATCTACAATATCTGAGTGTCAAAGTGGCGCACAGTGGTATGAGAAAAAAAAGAGGGAAAGAAATCTGTAACTTCTAAACCCTTAGTCCGATTTTAATGAAATTTCACATGCGCAAAGGGGAAGTGTTGTCGAGTTTAAGTCTGGACCTCATGAAATGAAATTTAACAATTTATATGCTTAATAATTAGTTAATATGTTTGGATCAACATTTTTCCCTTTTAACCACAAGCGAAGAAACAGAGTATAAAAAAGGGTATACAAATATATGTGGTCAAATTTCAAAATATTTGGTTGTGGGACTTATGCGGGAGCTATGGCCTATTATGATTCGATTGTCATAAAATATTTTTACGTGATTTTTATGTATTTATATGAGAGCTGTGGCCAATTATGGACCAATATTCACAAAATTCAGTATTATGATTTTTGAATATAAATTACTGATCTGTGTACTATTTTGGTGATGCTATGACCTATTATGGTCCTAAGTATTTAAGGGTTATTTTTGTAGAATTTCATATAAACAACGCTATTAACAAGAGTGGACCTTATGTGGGAGCTATGCCGAATTATGCACCAATATTTAAAAAATCTTGTAGTAGTGTAGATTTTTATGGATATTTGTGCAGGGTAATGTGTTTTCCTGAAGAAGTTCTTATATGGAGGTTATGACCAATTATGGGCCTATCATCATAAAATTTGGCACATCGATTTTTGTATATATTGAATAAATTTGTTTTGAATTTCAACCTGATAACTATATTTGCAAGAAATTTATGAGGATTTTAGTGATTTTCGGGAGTGGACCTTATATGGGAGCTATGGTTAAATATGGACCGATATTCACAAAATCCAGAAGTATGATTACTGGATTCAAATTACTGGATCTGTGCGTAATTTCATTTTGATATCGATATGTTTTTAATATTTTTTAAGGTTAATATCTTTTTTCGGAAATGGGCCTTATAGGGGAGCTATGACCAATTATCGGCATATCTGCATAAAATTTGGTACAGTGATATCTATATATATGCGTATTATTTTTGTAGAATTTTAGCATGATAAATGTATTTATAAGAGATTTATGAGTACTTAACTGATTTTTGGAAGTGGACCTTATATGGGAGCTATGGTCAAATATGGACCGATATTCACAAAATCCAGTAGTATGATTTCTAAATATAAACTATGGATGTGTGTGAAATTTTGTTTTGATATTGATATTTTTTAGATATTTATGTAGGTTAATGTGTTTTTCGGAAGTGGTCCTTATATGGGAGCTATAACCAATTATCGGCCGATCTTCATAGAATTAGGTACAGCGATTTTGGTATATATGGGGATTATTCATGTCGAATTTCAACTTGATAGCGATATTTATAAGACATTTATGCTTATTTAAGAGATTTTCGGAAGTGTACTTTATATGGGGGCTATGGTCAAATATGGGCCGATCCACGAAAAATTTTGTAGTATAATTTCTTTTACCACGAAACTTATTTTTGCTGAATTTTATGTGGATATTCCTATTCTGTAGGCATTTATAGACCATAGAACCATATTTCGGGAAGAAATTTGTATGGGGGCTAGGAGAAATCATGGACCGATTCTTATAATTTTCACCAGAGTCACTCCTTTTATCATAAAAGTAACGAGTGCAAAATTGTATGATATTAGCTGCAATATATTTACAAAAAATGTCCAAAAATATGTGAAAATTATCAATTTTTTTTTGAGGTTGTCCCACATTTTCATTCATAACTTTGGTTCCACTGTACCGATTTCGCTGATTTTCAATACCAAACTGCTTAGGACAATAATAAACATTTTTCTTGCAACTCTACTAAGTTTGTTTGCGTATTTTGGACGTGAGCGTGTTTTACACAGACGGACAGACGGACAGACGGACAGACGGACAGACGGACAGACGGACAGACGGACAGACAGACGGACATGGCTCAATCGGCTTAGAATTTCATAAGGATCAATAATATATATACCTTGTTGGGTCTCAGATGAATATTTCACAATGTTACACACGGAATGACAAACTTATATATACCCTCATTCACCACTTATGGTGGTGGAGGGTATAAAAAGGGTATACAAATATATGTGGTCAAATTTCAAAATATTTGGTTGTGGGACTTATGCGGGAGCTATGGCCTATTATGATTCGATTGTCATAAAATATTTTTACGTGATTTTTATGTATTTATATGAGAGCTGTGGCCAATTATGGACCAATATTCACAAAATTCAGTATTATGATTTTTGAATATAAATTACTGATCTGTGTACTATTTTGGTGATGCTATGACCTATTATGGTCCTAAGTATTTAAGGGTTATTTTTGTAGAATTTCATATAAACAACGCTATTAACAAGAGTGGACCTTATGTGGGAGCTATGCCGAATTATGCACCAATATTTAAAAAATCTTGTAGTAGTGTAGATTTTTATGGATATTTGTGCAGGGTAATGTGTTTTCCTGAAGAAGTTCTTATATGGAGGTTATGACCAATTATGGGCCTATCATCATAAAATTTGGCACATCGATTTTTGTATATATTGAATAAATTTGTTTTGAATTTCAACCTGATAACTATATTTGCAAGAAATTTATGAGGATTTTAGTGATTTTCGGGAGTGGACCTTATATGGGAGCTATGGTTAAATATGGACCGATATTCACAAAATCCAGAAGTATGATTACTGGATTCAAATTACTGGATCTGTGCGTAATTTCATTTTGATATCGATATGTTTTTAATATTTTTTAAGGTTAATATCTTTTTTCGGAAATGGGCCTTATAGGGGAGCTATGACCAATTATCGGCATATCTGCATAAAATTTGGTACAGTGATATCTATATATATGCGTATTATTTTTGTAGAATTTTAGCATGATAAATGTATTTATAAGAGATTTATGAGTACTTAACTGATTTTTGGAAGTGGACCTTATATGGGAGCTATGGTCAAATATGGACCGATATTCACAAAATCCAGTAGTATGATTTCTAAATATAAACTATGGATGTGTGTGAAATTTTGTTTTGATATTGATATTTTTTAGATATTTATGTAGGTTAATGTGTTTTTCGGAAGTGGTCCTTATATGGGAGCTATAACCAATTATCGGCCGATCTTCATAGAATTAGGTACAGCGATTTTGGTATATATGGGGATTATTCATGTCGAATTTCAACTTGATAGCGATATTTATAAGACATTTATGCTTATTTAAGAGATTTTCGGAAGTGTACTTTATATGGGGGCTATGGTCAAATATGGGCCGATCCACGAAAAATTTTGTAGTATAATTTCTTTTACCACGAAACTTATTTTTGCTGAATTTTATGTGGATATTCCTATTCTGTAGGCATTTATAGACCATAGAACCATATTTCGGGAAGAAATTTGTATGGGGGCTAGGAGAAATCATGGACCGATTCTTATAATTTTCACCAGAGTCACTCCTTTTATCATAAAAGTAACGAGTGCAAAATTGTATGATATTAGCTGCAATATATTTACAAAAAATGTCCAAAAATATGTGAAAATTATCAATTTTTTTTTGAGGTTGTCCCACATTTTCATTCATAACTTTGGTTCCACTGTACCGATTTCGCTGATTTTCAATACCAAACTGCTTAGGACAATAATAAACATTTTTCTTGCAACTCTACTAAGTTTGTTTGCGTATTTTGGACGTGAGCGTGTTTTACACAGACGGACAGACGGACAGACGGACAGACGGACAGACGGACAGACAGACGGACATGGCTCAATCGGCTTAGAATTTCATAAGGATCAATAATATATATACTTTGTTGGGTCTCAGATGAATATTTCTCAATGTTACACACGGAATGACAAACTTATATATACCCTCATTCACCACTTATGGTGGTGGAGGGTATAATAAATAAACTGGTACTTCGGAGAAGGGCCATAAAATATTTCCACTTGATTCCAAAAATTTGTTTCTGGGGCACCTGATATTTTAACAATGAAAATCACGTGCGCTGAAAACTACCTCTAGGATTGACTAAATAAGCCGCAAGATACAAAACTCAGACAAATTTTGGGGGTGGAAAATTAATAGCGGTCGGCCTCATATTGCACCCCTCCAGTGGCTATTATCGGTCAGTTGTTGTGGTTTTTATTTTTAAGGTTTTAGAAACACAAATATGAAAAAAATCAATTTAAAAATATTTGTCTTGAGTTACAAAACATTTATTTTGATAGATATCCCACTCGCATCCCACTAAGCGACCAAAAAGGTTTTAAAGGAAAAGACCTAAGCTTTCTTTTGAGAAAAAAAATTAATAAAAACAGAGTCCATTTTGGAAAAAAAAAAGTCAAAAAGGTTTTTGATTTTTCAAAAAAAAGTAAAAAATTGTATGTCTTGAGTTACAAAACATTTTTTTTATAGATATCCCACTCGCATCCCACTAATCGAGATTTCTTCTGAGCAAAAAAAAAAATTAAAAAATTTTAAAAAATCTAATAAAAAGTTTAAAATGTTTCTATTAAATTCTATGGAACCCTATAATTTGTTCAGTGAGTATATGTTTCATTTAAATCGAAAGAAAATTAAAAAAAAACATTAAACCAATAAAAACGAAGTGGTCACACGGGGTATTGGTAAATCGAAGGTCAAATTATATTCTTGTTTAATAAGAAATGCAAAACTGCCAAGATAAAAAAGCTCATTAAATTTACAATTTTTATACCCTACACCACCACAGTGGGGAGGGTATAATGCGTTTGTGCAGATGTGTGTAACGCCCAAAAATATTAGTATAACACCCACCTTAAAGTATACCGATCGACTTAGAATCACTTTCTGAGTCAATTAACCTTGTGCGCAGAGTACAGGTCGCAATTTTGAAGATATCTCGCTAAAATTTGCTACATATAATTTTTTCGGCCCAAGAACGAAGCCTATTGAAACTGGCTGAAATCGGTCCATTATTTCACCTAGACCCCATACAAATGTCCTCTCGAAATTAGACCTTATCGTTCATAAATGTTTAATTTATATATGTATCTACACAGGTTTCGCTCCAAATAAGTTTCATACATACAAAATTCATGTCACCAAATTTTGTTACGATCGGTCCATAATCAGTCATAGCTCCCATACAGACCCGCTTCCGAAAATCACTTTAACGTGCTTAAATCACTTAAAAATTTCGGTATATACACAAAATTCAACATAAATAACTTTCATATAGACATAAATCTCACGACCTAATTTTATGGTGATCGGTCCATAATTGGTCATAGCTCCCATATAAGGCCCACTTCTGAAAATCACTCACGAATATAAATTATTGATATTTTAAAAGAAAAATATTTTTACTCATTTACTTGGTGTAGGGTATTATATGGTCGGGCTTGACCGACCATACTTTCTTACTAGTTTTTATCTGCTTACAACTTTTTTATAAGTAAAGCTAATTCAAAAAACAAAAAAATTCACATTTTCATACTAAATGCTATAAATAAAAAAAAGTTCAACTTTAGCTCAGTCATAGCTGGGAGCTATGACTAATTATGGACTGATCGCCATGAAATTAGGTAGTGTGATTTACGTCTGTATGAAAGTTATTTCTGTTGAATTTTGTGTTTATACCAATATTTTTAGGAGATTTATGCTCGTTAAAGAGATTTTCGGAAGAAGGCCTTATATGGGAGTTATGGCTAATTACACTATGCAACAAATGAAGACTTTTGGAAAAACACAAGATCATGACAGTATACTATCAAAGGGTAGTAAAACCCTATACTCAGTTTGTTCATTTTGGTGACCGATTTTTTTTATGGACCCCGAAAGAATAGCTTTTTCGTGCACTTTTGTTGAAAAACTATAGGAAGAAAAATTTTTTTTTTTACTTTTTTTAGAATAACTTCCAGGGACTCCTAATTTTTCAATAACAATATTTTGCAAAGTTGTAGCTACGATAAATCTGAATAACTCTAGTGAACATATCAATGCAATCCGAACATATCTAGGCATTCTAAATAGCTGTCAAAAATCACTTTGTAGCTTAAAAATTTTAGTTTTTTTACAATTTTTTGACTCTAAAACAAAAATTTTTTGTTAAAAATGTATGTTCGAGTGTATACTTCTCTATTGTGCTGGAATAACGAAGAATGGGCAAATCATTATCGGTATGATCCGGGCGCATCACTTTATCCAATCTTGATCACGCAAGACCGGCTTGATGCAAAATATGAAAAAACATAAAAGTTTTTGAAAGTGGGCAAGGTTTGTGGAGCTTCTGAAGAGTAAATATAAGCTTTTTATATATGTTTTTGATATCGGTGGAAACCTTATGACTTGGAGATTGACATTTTAGTGAAATGAATAAATTTTGTAATTATATTATAAAATGGTGATTTTCCATCAAGAAAAATAAAAACTTTGAATTATTGTAAAATTTGAACAGTAATGTTTTTAAGTCCATGGCATCACTAATGTTGCCATTCTTTGTTCCAAAAACTGAGTTTTTTTTAGAAAATAGCCCACTTTGACGTTATTTACAGTATGATAGTAAAAACGTTTTGTATGTATATAAACAATATATAGGGCTATACAAATATGACGAGCATTTGAGGATCCGTGCTTTGCGTTTTTAGAATTTTTTACTTAAACCTAAAATATTGTTTGGATGGAAATTTTACTTTATACGTTTTTGCGTTAACTTCTCTTTCCAGATCATAAAAAAATGTATATAGCCACGAAGAAAATTAGTTTTTTATAAAAGAAAAAATATGGGGACTTTTTTGGAAAAAAACTTAAAAAACACACGCATACAAAGTTGAAATATATAAAAAGATGGTTCAACTTTGGATGCGTGTAACTTTTTATAGGGACGAAATAATTTTGATCAGGTTTGTTTTATTTTCTTTAGAATTTTATCGTAAATATACGTCATATATAAGAAACAAATTTCGACCTTTCGTAGGCCCATCATATATAAAATACAAAAAAAAGAACGAGCAAAATTTAAAAAAGAATTAAACTTAAATATCTCCTTAACTAAAATAGATACCATATAAAAGCATATTTTTGTAGACCTTATCAAGGACTATCTACATTTCAGCTCATTCGGATCATAAATGGCTATTCCGAACACCTCAGTCGAGTAAATAATACAGCACAACATAGAACTGTGGACTTGATCATACTATTTTAACAAAAAATCTTTGTTTTAGCGTAAAAAAATAGTAAAATAGTAAAATCGAAAATTGTTAAGGTACAAAGTGATCTTTATGTGATATTTAGAGTGACTAGACACGTTCAGAATGCATTGATATGTTCTCAAGAGTTGTTCAACTTTACCGTAGCTACAACTTTGCTAAATATTGTTAGTGAAAAAAAATTAGGAGACCCAGAAAGTTATTCTAAAAAAAGTAAAAAAAAAAATTTTCTTCCTATATGTTTTCAATAAAAGTGCACGAAAAAGCTATTTTTTGGAAAAAAAATTGTAACAAAATTTATTTGGCGGAATTTTAGCTATATTATTGCCATATAAAGTTAAGTCGTATCACAAAGTCTGAATTAGGTGTTAATCAAAAACTGATGACACCTTTTTTAGAGGCCCAACTGATTTTCAGAAACTTTGGGGGCCCATAAAAAAAAATCGGTTACCAAAATGGACAAACTGAGTATAGGGTTTTACTACCCTTTGGTAGTAGAGTCGAACCTATATAGTCATGACCGTGTGTTTTTTTCACTGTTGCACTGTGTTATGGACCGATCATCATAAACTTAGGTGACATTAATTCAGTTTATATAAAACTTATTTGGAGCAAAATTTGTGTAGATACATATATAAATTAACCATTTATGACCGATAAAGTATAATTTCGGGAGAACAATAATGGACCGATTTCAGTCGGTTTCACTATGCTTCGTCCTGGGGCCGAAAAAAATGTATGTACCAAATTTGCGCCAGTCATATGAACAGTTAAAATAAAAATAGAAAAATATTTGGTAGTAATTTCATTCAAATGAAAAAAGTGTTCAACAAATAGGTCAAAACAGGTCAATAAGTATACATATATGGGCTTAAAGAGGACACTTTGGCCTTTCTCCTGGTAGTAAAATTTGTTTAACCCCTTTTGACCCTAAGCACATTTATTCCACTGAAATTCAAATTTGAGTTATAAACCGTACAGTGACAAATCATACCAGTTCTTAAAGACTATTATCCTACCAACATAACAAAAAAAATCATCCAATTATCGATAATAGTTTGCGAGTAATGATAATTTAAAAAAATCACATTTTTATAAAATGACATAAAATATTTGACTTTAACAGCATGAGACGTACACAATTGACAATATTTTTATCTATTTTTTTTGGCTACCTTAGTTTCAATGTGTTTACTTTACTATTGAATGACATTAAAATTTTTGAAATCGGAGTTATCAAAAAGTTGGACTTTTGACCGATGAAATTGAGATCTGAGCCACCGTGCGATGTAGAATGGCTTGTGATTGTAGAGGATTTTTCAAGATTTGCTTTTAAATTGTTGTTAGTTGACAAAAATCGTTATGAAAAGTGATGAGTGTAAACATGAATGGAATTTCGAAGCAATTTTAAAAGAAAATGGAAATAAAATTGCAGCGATTAATACCCAATGTAAATATCCTCTTAGATATTCACATTAAAACTTTCGACATAGGGAATTAATTTCCCTTACCCTTGGATCCGCTCCTGCTATATATGATACCATGGCCAGTTTGTTTAAAATGAAAATTTTGAATTTTTTATTTAACTATAAATAAATATTTATTTTTTTCCCTCCATGTGAATTTTAACATCAATGTCAAGTTAAATTGTTTCTAAAATATTAAAAGGAATTTGTGTATTAAATAAATTCACTTTATAATCTGCTTCTTTGTTTTTGCTTCAGTGTGCCAATTTTTAAGGTCATTTTGTAACTTTTTTCGTTTTTGCCAACATTTTTATAGCATATTATTCCTTTTACAGCTGAGTTTATTATTTTAAGTTAAAATTTCTGTGAAAACATTCATGCAGAAGGAAAGCTCAACCGTAAATAACAAAAGTTTTGCTAGATTTCACTTAAATTAGGTGAAATTTTGAGTCCTCCATATATTTAAGATATTTATTGCTATTGTGTATTTCAAATCCAAACAGCTCAAGGTCTACTTCACAACTTTTATAAAATCTACTAACTAATGGAATTATATAAAAGCCAAAGAGAAAGTTCAAGGTTCGAGTAGGCCAGCTTTATGTTTTTAGTACATTAAATGTAAATGAACTGTTGCATTTGGGTTAGGGATCTGTGATCTGTGTTTAAATGGTTTTAAAATAGCATCTCCAATTCTTATAAAGTGTTCAAGATTTAACAGGGCACAAACTCACTCCCTAGAACCAGTCGCATAACTATTTAGATCTGTGTGTGTTTGCTTCCCGCTATAGTTCTTCCGAATCTAGTATAACACCAGTAAATTTTAATTATAAATTTATTTGTATAACAACTTAAACAAAAATATTTGACTGCCACTGTATACCATCAAGAAACAAACAAACAAACTCTGTGACACTCTTTAGTCGCATAAACTTAATTAAAACTGTTATCTTTTATATAGAAACAAACAAACAAACATGTTAGTCTTAACTTCACTTCCAAAAAAAAATAAAAATTTAAAAAAAATGTAAAAAAAAACTTAAAATATCTTTCCTTTTTTATAGGAACTTTTGGTTTAACTGGTTTTACATGCTGGCACACATTCTCATAAAATCTTTGGTTTATTGCTGTACAGTGTCTTTTTGTTTCTGGTATCCAGTTCATATTTTTCTGTTTTTTTTTTTGTTATAATAGTGTTATTTAATTATATAGTTAAGGGTCATAATTTAATGATTTTAATACTCTTTGCAAATATACTTGCATACATACGAACATGTGTATTTTGTAGGACGATAAAGAGAATCAAAGGGAGGAAGGATGCTTAGTTATTACTTACATACAACTCGTACAAACACATTTACTACGAAAAGTTGAAAGTTAATTATGGTTAAGTTTGGTAGAAAAAATATTTATTAAGCAAAAGTTAGCAGTGATACTGTAATTAAATTACCTAATGATTGTGTAGAAAAACAAGTTAACTTATCTAAGGAGAAAAGTTAGAAAAGTAAAAAATAAAAATAATGAAAAACAGTTGAGTAAATTTTAGGTTTAATTTTAAATTTATAAAGATAATTAAGAAGATTGTTAAGTGACAGAAAACAAAATTGATAAATATCAGTGTACCCACCACCAAAATTATTATATTGGGTTATATTTATTTTGTCATTTCGTTTGTAACATATTGAAATATTGTTTGTAGAACCAAAAATTAAATATTCTGGGTCCATATAAAAATTCTATGACGATCTAGTAATGTCCGTCTGTTGAGGGTGCGATAGATCCTCGAGGGATGGACTAAGGAATAAAATGTTCCCAAATATTCTTTATTGAATGGTACAAATCAGTCAAGTAGTACCATAGTTATGGAGGAAAATTTGAGACTACCTCCAAAAACTTGAAATTTTAAAAGATAAAAAAATAAATTTTTCACACATTGTTAGTTTGATAAAATTATTAGAATTGGTCCATGATTTCTCCTACCTCCCATATTTCTTCCCCGAATATGGTTCCATGTACAGCTATGTGTTTTTAAAATTTGTGCAGGAGTACAAAAAAGGGGTTATTTTCGTCAATTTGATATATCATTCAAAAGTTTGTTCTAGCAACTAACGTAGAAACAATTTAAATTTTTATTTCGGCTTAGAGTTATCAGGACATTTGCATCAAATGTGCACATAACTATTTTTTTCAAAAAATCTTTTTTAAAATTAGTTTTTTGTAATTCAGACTAAATTTTTCAACAGAATCGGTCAAGAACTCTGAGTTTGAGGGGGTAAAAATTTGACATTTTGGGCAAACACGTGTTTTTTCTCATTCATGTTACTTATTACTTATTGTTCTTAGTAAATTGTGTCCCAAATAGTTATGATAGCTATTTCTCCAATCTTTAGAAAAAAATATTTAAAAAATAAATAAAAAATTTTTAATATTTTTTTTCCGAAATCAAAAACTTTTTTTTTCCAAAATGGGCCCTTTTTAATTTTTTTTTGATCAAAAGAAAGCTTGTGATAAATTGTGTCTGAATTACTATCCAATAGGTCTAACCTTGGTGCAAATTTCATCCCGACATCGATTTTAAAAGTTGGTTCACTTGACATGAAATCCCTCATATGTATATCCTACTCGCATCACACTAAGCGATCAAAAAGTTCTTCAAGAAAAATACCTAAACTTTATATTTTGCCATGTTGAACAAAATCAACAAAGTTTTTGATTTTGCAAATAAAGTCAAAAAAGTTACGAAACATTTATTTTGATAGATATCCAACTCTTTTCAAGGAAAAGAGAAAAATAAAATAAAAATGGGCACATTTAAAAAAAAGTGAAAAAAGTTTATGATTTAAAAAAAATAATGTCAAATTTGGAACACATTTTGCTAAGAACAATATTTAATAAGTTACGTGTATGAGAAAACCACCTGTTTGTCCAAAATGTAAAATTTTGACCCCCTTTAACTCAGCGAGTTCTTGGCCGATCTTGTTGAAAAATTGTATCTGAATTATTATCCAATAGGACTAGTTTCATCCCGATTGGAAGATATCGATTTCAAAAGTTGGTTCACTCATAGTGCAAAAAGTGGTCATAAATGGCCCGAATTCAAGAGGCCATAAAAATTAAATTCGAGATAACTTTTCAAAGCACTTTGGCAGTATTGTTAATTTAATGGTGAGCTTTCATTTCCCATTGGAGTTGTTGAGGTTGGCGGCGATGACCCGAAATTTGTTACACAGTGTGATTGACCATAGCTTCTACATAGGATCCACTATCCACACTATAACAATCTAATATTGAGATGAAATGCAGACAACATAAGTGTTAAATACTTAGAAATCACGGAACAATAATTTCTGACGATCAAATAAGGCCCACATTCGAAAAATACATTAAGGTGCTTAAATATCGCTATTGATAAAAAATTTAAAACAAATTTGTTTCAAGTATACATAAATCTTGCTACCTGATTTTGTGACTATTGATCCATAATTATGCATTGCGCCTATATAAAAATGCACTGATCAGAAATGTCTAATATTGAAATGGTCAAAATTGAAAATCGAATGGATCTGTATCATAAAGGTTAATGATTTTATTGGCAATCGAGCTCAGAGTGATACAAATTTAAATGTGATCGTCATTCGTTCCGTCCAACTGTGTAGAAACATTAAAAATGTCTAACAGTTTTTCGCACGTTTTTCAAATATTTCTTCATATTGTGCGTATGAGTAATAATGTTTACATGTAAATAATTTAAATCATACGCAGTCACATTAAAACATGTAAACAGTGAGTTTTTTTTTTTGAATATTTCGAAGAGCGCTCGATCATATTTTATTAAACTCCTATTACAAATAGTTTGCATCTAATATTTGTTTGTAGGATTTAAACATTTGCTAAATTTATTTCATTACTGAAACTCATATACATTATTTTGTTACGCAAGCAATAATTTATATATTTACCACATTTGCTATTTAATAAATTAAATTCTTAGCAACAATTTAAATAAATATTAATTCATTCACATACGATAATATTCTCTATTTTATATATGTTTATATACTAGTTAATACAAACATATTTAAATTTATATTTGTACGATTATATGCACACATATGAATGTATATATATATATACATACATATGTAGTATATCTTCATCCGGTTGCTGATTGTAAAGCAATTTTATGCTTCATAAGATTTTTGTATTTTCACCAGAACCTACTTATTTAAATGGCATACCCAAAACAAAAAAAAAATCAACAAGAACGTGAACAAAAAAAAATATAACAAAACCCTTGAATATTAACTCGAGCGTAAATACCACAAAAATTGTCAATTATCGAAAAAGGAACAAAAATGAGACAAAACAAAATATACACACATACATAAATACATGTATGTGTATTAAATCAGAAATATTTACCATGGTATTTGTGTTAAATATCCGAACATACATATTAGGGTAAAAACTTTTATATATTTTTTGAAAATATTAAATCGTTCCAACAGCAAATAGATCATATAGATGTAGGTACTAAGAATAATGATATCAGTTTTCAGCGGACGTTAAAAAAGTTTGAAACTTTCTGTAGCCCCAAAATAACTTACAAACATGTGTGATACATCAATATATCGGGAATTCTTTTTCCCGGCTCGTTGGCTATTTAAAATCGAGAAAATCGGCCCACAAATGGCTGATATACGTGGAACAACGTATTTGTTAATCCATATCTGGATTAATGAGTCATTAATATAGCCAAAATTACAATTGGTTGAGCGATCTTGCTATATTGGCTGCGAAAGACGTTGATGTCAGTGAAATTGCTTTCGAATTGATGACATACAAATCGATTGATGCTGTTACTTCCCACGACGATGTCGTCAACTATCCAAAAGAGTTCTTAAACTCGCTGAAATTACTCGTATTACCGCCTCATAATCTGCAACTGAAAGTCGGATCGGTAATCATAATGTTACGCAACATAAACCAACCATGTCTATGTAAAGACACCGACTTGTGGTAAACACCTGATGACAATACTTACGGGAGAGTACAAAGGAGCCGCTTTAATACCATTTTTCACAATGGCAAAAATCTCAAGGGAGTCATTGCGTGTTTGCAGCATTATCCCGTGTTCCTGTGTCGAAACAACATCAGAATTATTTGCTTACGTGCCACACAACAAAACAAAAATAGTAAGAAAGTATGGTAGGTCAAGCCCGACCATATAAAACCCTACACTAGTTAAATTCGTGAGTGATTTTCGGAAGTGGGAAGTGTGATTTATGTCTATATGAAAGTTTTTATGGTGTATTTTGTGTGTATACCAATATTTTTAAGAGATTTATGCACGTCAAAGTGATTTTCGGAAACGGGTCTATATGAGAGCTATGACTAATTATGGACCGATCGTAGTAAAATTGGGTGACATGAATTTCGTATATGGGGGATTTCACGTCAAGTGAACCAACTTTTAAAATCGATGTCTTCCGATCGTGATGAAATTTACACCAAGGTTAGACCTATTGGATAGTAATTCAGACACAATTTTTCAACAAGATCGGTCCAGAACTCTCTGATATTTTGGCCAAACATGTGATTTTTCTCATCCATGTAACTTATTACCTATTGTTCTTAGCAAAATGTGTTCCAAATAGTTTAGATAGATTTCTTCAATCTTTCGAAAAAAAATATTAAAAAAAAAATTTAAAAAAAGGGCCCATTTTGGAAAAAGTTCGATTTTGAAAAAAGTGAAAAATGGCATGTTTTGAGTCTGAAAGGAAAATATCCAAGCTTTCTTTTGAGCAAAAAAAAAATTAAAAAAGGGTCCATTTTGAAAAAAAAAGTCAACAAAGTTTTTGATTTTGCAAAAAAAAAGTCAAAAAAAGTTAAAAAAGTTTTTGATTTCGGAAAAAAAAATATTAATAATATTTTTATTTTTTTTTTAAATATTTTTTTTGAATGGATTGAAGAAATAGCTATCTAAACTATTTGGAACACATTTTGCTAAGAACAATAGGTAATAAGTTACATGGATGAGAAAAATCACATGTTTGGCCAAAATGTTGACCACCTCTAACTCAGAGAGTTCTGGACTGATCTGAATTACTATCCAATAGGTCTAACCTTGGTGTAAATTTCATCCCGATCGGAAGACATCGATTTTAAAAGTTGGTTCACTTGACGTAAAATTCCCCATATATAAATTAAATATTTATGACCGATAAAGTCCAATTTCGGGAGGACATTTGTATGGGGACTAGGTGAAATAATCAACCAATTTCAGCAGGCTTTGTCCTTGGGCCGAAAAAAATATATTTACCAAATTCGATCGAAATATCTTCAAAATTGCAACCTGTACTTTGCGCACAAGGTTTACATGGATAGCCAGCCATCCGGACGGACGGAAGGACATTGTTTAATCGTGATTCTAAGTCGATCGGTAATGAAATTTACCTCATATCAGTGCCTTTTTCAATGGAAACTCATACCAATGTAAAAATATCGCGATTTAAAAATTGAAAAATTTGTTAAAATTGTCTAAAATTATATACACATAATTGCACATAACTTTGAAACTAGCATAATTTTTGACTCCATTTTAAAGACAAAGATATTGTCTTTAAAATGTTGTGAATAAAATTGTTTACTTCCAAAAGGTTGAAGGTCAATATTCGGAGTAAACATTTCTATGTAAAAAATATCAAAGATCGCGGTGTTAAACAATAATAAGGTACGCGGTATGAGGACACCTAAACTCTCTACTATATTCGTGCAAAAAAATTTCGATGGAGACTCAAATAGTTATAAAGAAAAACGTTATTAAAAGTACGTTTTTTTTCATATAAATTCATATAAAAATTTAAGCACCTGTGTTTTACCATATAAATTTAAATTGATTCAACTGTGTTCTGTTTTCCATTTGCTTAAATTTTTATATGAATTTACATATGTATATGAAAAAATTACCTTTAACCTTTTGGAAGTAAACAATTTCAAAATGAATCAAAAATTATGTTGGACATTGAGTAGTTTCAATGTTATGGGCAATTGTGTGTATATAATTTTAGACAATGTTAACAAATTTTTCAATTTTCAAATCGAGATATTTTGAAATGGAAAGAGTTTCAGATGAAAAAGTCATTGATTTGAGGAACCCTTTGGAACCGTAATATGTGTGGTAAATTTCATTAAAATCGAAGATGTCAAATCCGAAAATAGCAATTTTCTGTCCGTTTTGACATGGATTCTCCCTTATACTTTCAGGTGAGTGTTAGACACCACTATGGTGCAATGAACGAAATTATGATATCACAGCAAAGCAATCGAAAAAAGTATTTCATTATTTGAATTGGTTACCTAAACATCGATCTTTCAATCAAAATGTAAATAGAACACCTTAAGATTTATTGCACAAACATACCATAAACCCATGGTAGAACCAACCAGGTACAATTATTAGGGAGAGTTTTCAATATTTACCCCTACAACGTCAAATAACGCATTTACTCTCATCACTTTTTATTTAGTTTTCGCAATGTTTTGCACGTTATATTAAAACTAACACATATTTATTTGGAAAAAATTTAATTTGAATTGAATATTTCACGAAAAAAAGTAAATACACAAAAGTTTGTTTAATTAATTTTTTTTTGTCTTAGACATTTCGTTTTGTTTTTTTTCTAATTTTCTTTTGTTTGACGTTATAGGGAATGTATAATTGAGAACGTACTTTCTAATAATTGTACCTTGCTTGTTCTGCTATGCCATAAACCTATATTTTTTCTCTTTTTAACTATTTTTACACATTTCAAACAGCTTCTGACAAATTCGTAAATCGAACACGAAAATTGTTTCTAATATAAACAGCACAACGTCTGTCGGGTCAGCTAGTTGTGAATAAATTCGAAAAGAATCCATAGATTTTTATGGCCGATATCTCATTTTGTTCCCTACATGTGGATTTGCGATAAAACAATAATTCTGAATTTTTGGCGTTTTCGACTTTTCATGATTTTTTTAAAACAAAAAAGTTTGCTATTTTCACGTAAAAAATATATTTTTTGCTTTAATTTGTTATTACAACTCCGAAACTACTGAGCTGATTAAAACGCAATATAAATAACGGATTAATAGTTATGTAAATTTAAATTTTTCTACGTATTTTTTTATTAAAATCAAAGAAATGAGTCAAAATATTGACAATTTTACATAAAAAATATGAACTTTGAGCGTATATAAACCAAACTAAATTCTGGAGAACCTTTAATCTTGTATTGCCATGGAAAACATTTACACCAAATATTATCGAATTTAGAAGAGTTGTTCAAAAATTCAAATCGATTTTTTTCAAAATTAAATGGAAATTTTTCATTTCGTTCCAAAACTGTTGTTTAAACTTAAAACCATTGAACAATCCTTAAACTTTTTAAGGCTTAATTGTTTATTATACTTTCATTTTAAAATTATTCAAATTTCACTTTAAACTTTTCGCTTTTGCAATACAATAAACTACTTAAGTAAAATGTCAACAAACATTATTCAAATTCCTTGTCTATTTGCAAAATAAGTGACTTATTAAAATTTTATTTTAAAACATTGACGTTCAAATGTATAAAATCTTATTATCTTAATTTGCATAATAACTTCAACAACAAAAAAAAACAAATAACAAGAACAATAATAACAACATAATTGCCAACATGTTGTTCTTTATAGAAATCTATTGTTAAATTTTTGCTGTTTCATTTTGTGTACATATCTTGTGTCTGTCTCTTTTAGAATTTAAAACTAAATGCCTGACTGGCACTTGTTGTTTTTGGTAATTAAACATAAAATTTCTCAAGTTTTAATAGTCTTAAAAGATAAATGTTTATTTTATCTGTCAAATGTGTCAATCTTTTGTCATTTGTTTAAACAATAAGTACCTTACCGCAAATGAAATTTACATACATACATATGTATATACATTTACACTGCTGTGAGCAATAAGCAAAGATATGAAATCTTTATAGAAAATAATTAAGTCATAAAATACCTATCTGTGAACTTTTGACAAAACAACTTAAGTGGAGTTTTCAAATTTTTCAGGAGAGCACAAAAACTGTTGAATTTATCGATCAATATTTTATTATTTGTCCTTGAAGAACTTTAGTATTTGTCTCAAAGAGTTATACAAAGGATAAATAATAAAATAATTATCGATAAATTCAACAGTTTTTGCGAATTATGTTGTTTTGTCAAAAACAAATCAACACCAACTCCAAATAAGTCAATTTGTTTTTTATGATATCTCAGAAACTAATATTCGTAAGAAGATGCAGATTATTGTAAACGGAGCGTTTTGAAAAGTTATTTTTATTATAAAAAAACTAAGATATTTTCTTATCTGGACTTAAGATGTTTTGTCCAAACTCCACAGATATATAGAAACTGATAGAATTTTGGAAAATATTTAAAAGAACATAATACTCATTTTTGTGTGTTAAAATCACTGTTAAATTAAATACTTGATTAAATATAAATTAAGGTTTAATTAGCATTAATGTATAATTTTATATATTACTGCACAAATCTAAATCTAAAGTTATCCCCAAATGAAGTTATACTTCTCACACGAAACCGAATGACACACAGTGGGGGAACTGTAACCCAGCTTGGGTTGAGGAGTACTTAACAAGTCTCCTTATTTAACCTGAAATGGTATCATAGTAAATAGTGAAAGCTTCCATTCTGCAGGATAATATTCAAGGCGTAATACAACATTAAAAATAAAAAGAATTATTTTTATTGATATCCGGGGTAGCTACATAAACATCTTGTTACTGATTTTGTCAATACCAAGTGCTTTCTTGGAGTTTAAATTAACAATAGCCTTTTCGATCTCTGGAATCTCAAAGCTTCGATTTAAGTTCGAGGGATCTGTGCAATTGCCACTCTCTTTGAACTTTTCTTTTTTTCATTTAAGAGCCGTTCGACATCAGCAGAACAAATATTTTTTTTATATTTGATCAAATTAATTCTTGTGCCTGTCATCGCTAAATTAGCGGTCGGGGATACAAATTCTCCGGGGCTCAATAAAGTAACTGGGTAAGTAATCTGGAGATAGTTCCAGCAAGGATTCAATTTGAATCATTTCTCTAGGGATATTTTTCATTACGCTAAAATCAATAACATCCGGTATTTTTCATGGGTCACTAGGCGAGTAAGTACGTTGGCCGCTCGAAATAACATTTAAACCCATTTTAGAAATTGTATCAAACAAAACACGATCTTAAGGGGTAATCACTCGTGATGTCCAGCAGCTAGGAAATGGGGGCCTAGTGATTTAGAAAATCTGTTATATTGTTACGTTTTAACCTTTTTAAAATGGGGTTTATTTCGTTTAAATAAATCGGATACTTTTGATTGTAAATAAAAGCCGTTTAGTAGTTTATAAATTGTAACAACTCTTTATTTATTTAAAATGTACAACAACAAAATTAAATTGTCACTATATGTTCTAATACACACACACACGCTTATAATGTACACGAATTCACTTCAAAATACAACACACATTAAGGCACTCAGTTGATGTTTATTTACACAGCGCGCTGTGGTATGAGAAAAAAAAAAAGGGAAATAAATCTGTAACTTCTAAACCCTTAGTCCAATTTGAATGAAATTTCACACGCGTAGAGAGGAAGTCCAGTCGAGTTTAAGTTTTGAACTTGAACCTCATGAGCTCACCAGGAGCTGGGCCAGGGGTCCCCAAAGTAGGAGAGTTCGGGTGTATTCAATTTTAAAAATGATCCTATTTCTTCGTTTGTGCTGCGATTTCAAAAAAGTTACACATATAGAATCTTCTTGCCGAGCACTACATAAAACTACTACATTCGTCGTAGCTATTAATTATCTCTTATAGCTTAGGAGATACTCGCATTTGAAAATTAAATTTTCAACATTTTTACACACCCTACTCCAGATTTTTGAATATTTACCGATTTACTCCATTTTTCTTTTGTAGGATTAACAACAGATGTATATGTATTAAATATAGAAAGAATTGTTTAAAACTAATGACTGAATCCAAAGTTACATGCATTTGAATTTAAAAAAAGAAAAAAGTACTTTTATTCTTTTTACTGTTTGAAAAGCTAAAATTTTTGATATCGAAGGAACCAGGTCCATTCAAAAAACGCCTATTTTTTATGTAAAATTCAACTTTAGGGCAAAAATTCTCAAATCCCATAGTCGATATCAAAATATAGTAACCGATTTTAGATGGCCCAATATGTTCCTAATTATTTTGTAAAGCGTTCCGATAACCCCGCCTCTAGTATAAATATTATAGGCAAAAAACGAAAAAATCCCATTTTTGGGATTTTTCAAGACTTTTATGGAAATTGCGGAATACCTGATAACAAATTTCAAAATTTGTTTTTATTTTTCCATTTTAAATAGAAAAATCTACATAACTGTGTAATTTCATTAAAAAATGTTCATGAATAAAAATATAATTTCAATTTGAAAAATTTGTATTTATGCAAAAACACAATAAAAAACATTTTTTGTCATATTTTTCAAAAAAGTATTCCATGAATTTTTTAATTGTCAAAAGTTATATAAATTTTTGAAAAGTAGAAAAAATCCTCTATCCATTGATATATAACATGTCTACCTTATGTTTTTTATGCATGTAACTTTGGATTCAGTCGTTATTTTTAAACAATTCTTTTTTATTTGATATATACATTAGGGTGGCCCTTAATAAACGAAAGTTGGATTTTGGCCATTCTCACCCTCCAGTTTGGCGAACATTAGTAAAAAAATCATCCTGAAAAAATTTTAGGTAAATCGGTTGGGGTTAAGACGTGCCCAAGCCCTCTGAAATTTTGACATGCATTTACAAGGGGGAAAAATGCATTTTTTTCAGTTTTTGTAAAAAATTAGCCATTAAAAAATTACTTTTGTAATTTAATTTAAAAGAATCGATTGTCGTTCTAATGAGACATAAAAAACAGAACTTGGTCAACAAATGTTAAAGTTATTAAAAATTGGCCAGGCCATTAACGTGTCTCAGGCCACTAGAACAAGAAATGTAGGAACAAAATTAACATATTTTGAGAAATATTAAAATAAAAGCTCATTTTTACTTAAAATATGTCCATATTTACTTGCATTATGAACAAAAAAATAAATTTTTTTAACGGCAGTATCAACACTCCATTTTCAAATTTTTAAAAATTTTGTTAAAAAAATTTCAGAATTTTTTGATCATCTCATTGGGATTTAGTAAGAATATAATAAGGAATAAAAATGTGAAAAAAATTATGAAAATATCTCTTATAGTTTTTCCGTACCTGCGATTTAAATTTTGAAATTTTCGAGAAAAAACAATTATTTGGCAATTTTTAGGCCAATGAGCTCTATTTCCTTACCTGACGCAGCTCCTGGTGGGCTCATGAGGTCCAAGTTCAAAACTTAAACTCGACTACACTTCCTCTTTGCGAATGTAAGATTTCATTCAAATCGGACTAAGGGTTTAGAAGTTACAGATTTATTTCCATATTTTTTTTTCATACATGTACTGAATAACAACTGCAACCTCTGCCACTATTTATACACAGAGAAAAGAGATTCGTGATAGCAACCGAATTTGTTGACAATCGAATGATTCGGTTGCACACATAGAATTTTTCAGTTCTATCAACAGAAAGTCAGTTGATAAAGAAGAATTTCGGCTGAAGCAACCAAACTTTGTTACCCTTTTCAAAATTCTGTAGCCACAACTGTAAAATTCGATCACTAAGGTAGAATCATTCGATTGGCAACAAATTCGGTTGCTATCACGAATCTGTTTTCTCTGTGTATAAATAGATAGCTATCACGAATCTGTTTTATCTGTGTACACACGCCATCTCTCGTGAACATTCTACAATGATCTTAAAGGACAACTACTATATTCGAATTCTAGAGCTTTCGAAGTTAACACGATGAATGTTGCTGGCAGTTGCTACCGACCGTTAAATTCAAATTCCTAGTGCAAATTCATAACAATATTGACTTTCAGTAATTGAAAATCTAGGGAGTAGTAGCTTGAAGATTATCTTCGCAAAGATCACACATTAAGTAGTGTTTTATTCCAACTTTAACTAAAATTGCCAAACCTTCTCTATGATATAAATTTGCTCTAATTAAAATATAAATTTATTCAATAGTTCTGCTAATAACTTTACAAATTATAAACTTATCCACTCTTAATTAACCTTTAGTGACGACATGAGCAAATAAATTATTTGTTTTAAATGTATTATTTTTTACAACAATACCTTTTTATTACCAAACTATAACATAAATAATTTAATTAATAACAAACTCTAAAACATTGTAAGTTTATAATGTTGACTACTGCAAATTTTAATTTGCAACGAGGCAACATTAAACCCCAAAAACAAAAAACACAACTAGTAGTGTTCTTTATGAATAACAAACTCGGTAAAACATTATTTGTTGAGTTGAGTAATTTAATGAAAAAGCAAACAATAAACACTAATAAACATCATCATTGAAAAACATCATCAGTTTTTTGCCACCTCACGCACACACTTCCTTCCGTACACCCACATTGTGCACCATCATGTAGCAGAGTTCATGCATGCATGACAGTAACAATAAATAAACATTGTAAGTAAATACTCGTACACATATTTGGCATTAACATTTACCATCGAATGAAGAGCCAGCACAAATATTTACACCTACATTCACGTACAACTAAGTTACTGCTGCATGTTGAAATAAAATTTATAAACGCAAATGCAATTTTACTTATGGCATACGTAGATACCACTATAGTTACTGGTAAAAGTGAACGTACACAATTATCCAAGATTAAATCAAATTTTCAAGGAATCAATTAAAATTAAGCTACTTAAATGCAGAGAAAATATATTGATGTATTTGCTCACCGCAATCATTTCAAAATTTTTACAAGTTTTTTTTTAACAATATAATGGTCACTGTAATTATTTATATGATTGCGGCAACCATAATATGATTGTTGGTTTTTCATTAAGTGCTTTTTATCTTTAACTAGCTGATCGCCCCGGCTTCGCACGGTAGCATTTACTAATGTTAGTTCTTCAAGTTTCTCCAACCCACTCACACCAGCCTGTTTTTTTTTTTTGCAAATAAAATATCTAAATTTGTACTGCATACTTTAGGGAGCTTTTTTATTACAGTTGACTGGACTCACAAAAATAAAAATTTCCGAGTTTTACCCGGAATTTTTTAATTTTTTTTCTTTACAAACCATCTCCTAAAAATTTCGAGTCGAATAAAAAAAATCAGCGAAATCGCTCCAGCCGTTCTCACGTGATGACTTACATACATGGACCATTTGATTTTTATATACATACATAGATAGATAACACAAATTGTGTGCGAGATATCATCGAAACTTTGAAAGGCTTATCCATGCTATTATGTTAGGAATATATCATCGTCCGCCGCGGCTTCGATGGATGGCGCGCATCCGAAATATAATATTTTCCATGCCTCTGGTGCAGACTAAATTTGACCGATACTATAGGTTACGTTGGCTTTGAGGACCGCTGTGGTTTGTGGCTTATTCGCATAGACCTGTGACTTAAGAAAAATTCGAAGGTGGTCATATGACACGATATCGGTGGCCAGTTCACATCACCTCCACAATAGATGACTATGCCCTCAAATCGCTCGTGGAGAATATACAAAGTGGAATGAACTGTGTGTTATTAGAGCCGTCCTGTTGGATCCACATGTCGTTGGTGTCCATATCATCCAACTCAGGCCAAAAGAAGTTGACGGTGATGACCTCGTCAATGTCGTTCTCAAAGATATTTGGACCGTTGATGCCGCCAGCCCAAAATCCACACCATGTAGTGTATTCTCCGGAATGATTTGGACGCTCTTGGTTCTTATGTGGGTTGGTATCCTCCCAAATATGACAATTTTTTTTGTTGACGTATCATACACCCAGAAATGTGCCTCGCTGTTAAATGGGCGAACCGAACACTATAACCGTTCCTGGTGATTTGACAAAACAAACTGAATAAATGTTACTTCGACATATTTGGCTTCAACAATATTGCCGCTATCAACTGTCAAATTTCGAAAGTCCATATTGGAAGACCCTTTCTATATTTTCACTTTGTGTATTTGCTCGCTTAAGTTCATTTAAGGAAATGTATCTTGACTTTTTCAGTCCACTGTGCTAGAATAAAAAATTCTTGCATAAAGAGTCAACACTTGCTAAATAAATAGCAGCACACAAAAACCTAAACAAATGCACACATATACACAGATATTTAAACGCACTTTTACAACATCATATTGAGGCATCATAATTTCATCATATACCAAGTTTTTTTTTTCTCCTACTTCACTTAAATAACCATCACACCCACACATGAACTTAGGTCGTGGTAGGTTTTGTATAAATTTAATTTTCATTTCACACCTTAAATACTTGTACATCATAAATGTAAGAAATTTGTGGTAGTATTTATGTATGTGGGTATGTAAATTAGGCTGGTCCATAGATACAAATTTGTCCACTTTAAGCCGAAAATATCCTAAAAGTCTATATTAATTGAAGAATTATGTCGTGCAGCAAATAATTATAATCTTTATTGTAATCTACAATAAATTAATTTTCTTAACCTAAAATTTTTTAATTGTCTTAGAAATCACTTAACCGACGATCGAACTCTGAACCTTCTTATGTACGTACGTACATATTTCAGAAGAACACATGCTGACAATTTTTGTCAAATGTAAAACTTCAAATGAAAGAATAATTTGTATTTCCAATTAAATTTAAAAAATGCTAAAGACACTATAGGGTACGAATCTACGCTTCACGATCCGTTATCTAAAACACAGCCAGGGTTTTGCTTCACGGCCCCCTGATCCTTTTCATGGAAAACCCACTTCTATATTCTTATACAAAAAAAAAACAATTACACTGTGCTAGTTGAAATTCATCTTTATCGGAATATTCCTCTCTAAATATTTTTTTAGCTTTCTCTTTAGGTATAGGCCCAGTCAGTGTATACTTTTTTCTCGTTAATTTAAAAACCACTTATACAGACGACTTTCCATTTTTGGATATTGAGAGCTGTGCAAAGATTTATTGTTTGCCTCCTGATATGTGTTGGAAACAGCATTTAATATTGCTGTTCTATGTGATTTGATGTAGCTGATTAAATATGTTGTCACCTGTGACCGGTTCCCTTGAACGGCTTCGTCAAGCTTTTTTGTATAAATAGGCCACACGTTTTTTGTGGTACACCTTTAAGTATGTTATTGTCCACCAATATTGATGAAACATATCGAGCCCTTAGCGCCAAATTATCGTAAGCGACATTTTTAAAATTTTTTTATTGATGCAATTAAAATTTTATGGACCGACTGATGTTTTAGCGTTCTCAGAATATTAAGATTTTATCGTAAGTTAATATTTTACAGAAAACTAATTTTATCGTAAGCGACACACAGTGGTAAAGAAAAAAAAGAGGGAAATAAATCTGTAACTTCTATGTGGTTAGATTGGTTTGAATGAAATTTCACATGCGCAAAGAAGAAGTGTTGTCGAGTTTAAGTTTTGAAAGTGGAGCTCATGGGCCCACCAGGGGCGCGACCAAGGGCCCTCAAAATAGTATACCTCGGGTATGTTACATTTTTAAAACGATATTATTTCTTGGTTGAGTTCCGATTTCAAAAATAACACATAGAGAATCTTCTCATCAAGCACTACAAAAAACTCTTCAACCTCCTTAATTATCTCTTATAGCTTAGGAGATATTCGCATGAAAATTAAATTTTCAACATTTTTACCATCCCTACTCCAGTTTTTTTATAACAGCGTAACCAAATATTTCCCGATTTCTCCAGTTTTCCTTTATTGGACTAAAAACATTTATGTGTCAAATAGAGAAAGAATTGTTTAAAAATAATGACTGAGTCCAATGTTATATGCATTTCAATTTAAAAAATTTTAAAAAGGCGATTTTTCGCAAATTTTTTGGGAAAAATAACTTTTTTTCTTTTTAAGTTATCGCAAAAAATTTCTAAGAGGATGTATAAGGAATTTCTACTTTCTGAAAGCTAAGTCCTCATAAAATATTTTAAAGGAAAACAAATTTCAAAATTGTTGTTACCGAAGGGACCAGGTCCTTTCAAAGAACATATATTTTTTATGTAAAATAAAAGTTTAGGGCAAAAATTCTCAAATCGCATATTCGATATCAAAATATAGTAACCGATTTTAGGTTGCTCAATATGTTTCTAATTACCTTGTAAAGGGTCCCGATAACCCCGACCCTGTTATGGATATTATAGCCAAAAAACTAAAAATTCCCATTTTTCTGGGAATGGCGGGATTGCTGATAATAAATTTAAAAATTCGTTTTTATTTCTCCATTTTAAATAGAAAAATCTACATAACTGTGAAATTTCATTGAAAACTATTTATAAATAAAAACTTAATTTCAATTCGAAAAATTTTTATCTATGCAAAAATTAAATAAACAATTTTTTTTTTTTTCATATTTTTCAATAAAGTATTCCATGAATTTTTAATTGTCAAAAGTTATATATATTTTTGAAAAATAGACAAATAGCTTGAACGAAATTATATTATATCGCATTATAACATTTTTAATTCTATGTATAAATTTTAAAATAATCAAAAAAAACTTCTCCTGTAAAATTTGTGTTTTGTCGCTTACGATAATTTGGCGCTAAGGGCTCGATATATGGATTAAAAAGTTTTTTCTATAGATTTGCACAATATAAACAAATATTTAAAAATTCTTTCCATAAACTTGGTAAAAAGCGTTTTAAAACTGAACGAATTTCGGTCACCAGGCGATCCTAGTATATATAAATGCGACAAAAAAACAACAAATGGGAAAAAACATATATAATTTAGTGATTCCCCTTTTTAGTTTTACTATGTTCAAAAAGAATAAAAATAAATTTGGGGATTTCTTGTGTTCAAGAAAAAACACTCGGAAATTAGAATTTTAAATTCAAAACTACTGCAAGCTCTTAATTTAATTTCTCTATTTTGTGAGCGTCTACTGTATTTGCAATCCTATTAAATTTTTTATAAAAATTTTAGTTTTAGAAACTCAATAAATATGTAATAAAATCTTTATTTATTAACAAAACTCAATGAAATTTTCCACGTTTTTAAATTTATCATTCTAAATAACAAAATGTAAAAAAATTGTCAAAAGGCCAAAGGTAATCCCGCAATTCCCAAAAATTGGAGATAAAAACCCAAAGATGGTATTTTTAAAAAGTTTGCCCATAGGGTCCACATTTCCCTTGGGCTGGGAAAATACTTTGGAGATAAACAAGGAACACATCCAGGTTTCCAAAGCTGCCTTCCGGGCTTCTGGTCTTCGAACATGTGGCCCAAAGTTGAAATTTTGATAAAAATAGGTAAGATTCTGAAGGGCTCACATACCACTGTGCGTTCATACATTTTTTTTTGCAAAAAAGAGAAGGAGTGCTCCTATGTTAATAAAATTTGGTACACTTGGCCAGTTTCATAAAGAAAAGCAAAATATTAAAAATGGTTCATATCGGATAGGCCCTAGGGGTACCTCCCATACAAGGGTCCTTCCAAAATAGCGTTGTATCAGTCATAAATACTTAAATAATGCAGCGATCTTATTTAAATTTTGCATATGTTAGTTCCAAGTGCCCAGATATCATATTAAAAAAGTGTGAAGAAAATTGGTCCATATTTGAACTTAGTCCACATAAATAGTTTTATTGTTCAAAACTCACATAAAAACAATAGTATCGTAATGAAATTCGACATAAACAAGTTTTATTTTAAACACGTGCCATTTTTTTTGTTTCCAATCCGATTTCAAAGATTTTGCATATATATCAAATAACAGGCATAATAACAAGGTGTAAAAAAACTTGTCAAAAGGTCAAAGGCAATCCCGCAATTCCTAAAAATTGGAGCGAAAATCCCAAAAATGGTATTTTTACAATTTTGCCTATAGGGTCCACATTTCCTTCGGGGCTGGGAAAATACTTTTGCGATAAATAGGAAAGACATCAAGGTTTCCAAAGCTGCTTTTTTTTCTGATCCCAGATTTGGTGTTTTAGAACATGTGGCGCAAAGTTGAATTTTTGATAAAAAAAAAATAGGTCAAACTCCGAAGGGCGTAGGGGCGACGTATTCTAAGAATAGGACATGTTATTTATATCAGAGTGTTCTCCATAAAGATATCCTTCAGAAAAATATAAAATGTTCTTAAAGAAAGTTTTCTTTTAATTAAAAAAGAGTTTAGTCACCTTTTTGTATGTTATTCGTAATTTAGTTGTTTAACTATTAAAAAAAATTCGAGTCCATTCGGTCCAAAAGTACGACCCATATTTTTAAAAAAGGGGACCAAGGTATGGCAAAATTTTAAAATTTTAATTTTGAAATGCCTATAACTCGAAAAGTATAAGAGATAAATAGCACACGCAAGCATATTTTTTCAAGACCTAGCCGAGCGCTTTCCAAAAAATAAAAAACATTGCACGAGTTTAAAAATTTTACATATCGAAGGTACTCTACTTTGAGCCCCCATAGTGCTGCCCCTGGTTCATTTGTATGGCCCATTTTAATATCCTCGAATACTCCTTGGCTACGCCCACGTCAATTTTTATCCCGATCGGACTAGCCGTTTAGAAATGCCAGATTTATTTCCAAAAAATTTTGATTCTGCCCCACTGTGCGATCGCAGAATTTATTTTCATAAAATGAAAGAAAATATTCCAAATTTTCATTTAGTAGTACTATTAACACGGAGGTAGACCAAGCGAACTTATTTTTTTCTAATGAAAACTACAAATGCTAAATTTTTTGGAGCCATTTTGATTTGCTCAGATCTCTTAAACTATATACATATCGCTACCTTAATATAGAAAGGCCCCAACTAACCATTTTCATTACATTAGAGGAGAAGTACACAACTTAATAAAACTTAAAGTTCTGTAGTTGCAATTTTTTTTAACACAGACTTTTATGAAGGTCTTCAACCAATTTAATTTTATGACATTTTATTAATGGTGCATTACGGGATTATCTATCGAAGTATGTAAAAAACTAAATTTTGGGAAAAACCGTGTTAGGGAGTTTCTATATTAAGGTAACGACAAATCATGGTTTTCTACTAATGAAACATTTCTCTACAGAATTGCATCATTAGATTTCTAAAAAATAACTTTAAAAAACTGACTTTTTCCCAAAAAAAAAAAAAATACCACTGTGGGGCGTAGCGGTAACATATTCCAAAAATATGTCATGTTTTTATACCAAAACGTTTTCCGCAAGGATATCTTACAGAAAAACATAAAATTGTTATATGTTCTTAAAGGAAGATTTTCTTTAATAAAAAAAGAGTTAATTGATCTTTTCGCCCAAAAACAGCAAAAATTTACTATTTTTTTAATGTAATCGTTTATTTTTGGATCCATAATTGATATTGCTCTGAAATCGTTTGTATATTATTGGTAATTTAGTTGTCTAACTAAAAAAATAATTCGAGTCCATTTGGTTCAAAAGTACTATATTTTTAAAAAAAAGTGGACCAAGGTGTAGCAAAATTTTAAAATTTCAATTTCGAAATGCCTATAACTCGGAAATTATAATTTATATATAACGCAAGCATGTTCCCGATCAGACCAGCTGTATAGAAATACCAGATTTATTTCCAAAAAATTTTAATTCTACACCACTGTGAAATGGTTTATTGGATAAGGGCTCTGAACTACCATTGTTGGAGCTCTATAAGAAGCTTTGAATATTTAGTCAGTGACTTTTGAACTACCTATTTATAAAAGAACAAGAAACGAGTGATACATTTCTTATGATAAACTATTAAGATTTAGAGCTAAAATGGTCCATGGATTTTTAATTTGCTATCAGTTGCCGTATAATTCTAAGAACGGATTGTATCCATTATAACACTTATTTTATCAGCATTATGTCACAATTCGTATGAAAATAAGATAGAAAAACTACGAAAACACGCATTTAGTTAAGAATGTACATATGAAACCTTTTAGTACAAAGTTCAATACTGAACTAAGTGAGCAAACGAATTGAACTAGTTCATTTATTCCAAATATTGGAATCGTTCAATTGAACTAGCTCGTTCATGAACTACCCAAGTCTAATATGGAATTTAAGATATATAATTTTTGCACATATAATTCCTTTTTAATTTTGAATCGGTCTAATGTATCGTACAATGTTGCAAGTATCCGTGTGGTTTTTATTCTTCTTTAGTTTAGAGCTTCATACTTTATTTACTTTCAGCTGGCACAGTTTATTAAACATAAATACAAAAAGATGCTTGACAGCAACTTCCTCATACACTTGCAACCATATTCTCACATACACGCTCTCTCACACACACACACTCATACAAAACTTTATTTCCTATTCATGCAACAAAACAAAAGGAGTGAAGAAAAATATGAGAAAGAAAAAACTAAAAGTTTTTTTTTCTTTTCATAACCATCGTTGTTTTTGTTGTTGTTTTCTTCTCTTTTATAAAGTTAAAATATCGAAAGAAAGAGATATAAATAAATTTAAAACCTTTAGAATTTTCTATGGAAGTTCATTAAGGTAAATGGGTTAAAAGCGTTGCATTTATCTAATGTAAAAGTAGATTGTAAGTAGATACACATGTATCCATATGTATGTCTTCATATTTATGAGAATATGTGTGATTACACTCTGCATTACTGAATAATTAATAGAATACACATAGATTATTCCTGAGGTTGCTTTAATGAACACATAAATTTATAAAGAAAAAGTAATTTATTGTTTTCTAATTCGATTTTAAATATTTAAAAAATGTACATAAAATAATAATTTTAATTTATTTTATCTAATTGTTGTCTAGTACACTCACACACTTGGCAAAAGTGTAATTTCTTAAACAAAAATGTTTCTGGTTTTTTGATCAAATTTTATTTTATAAATAAATTTGTTTGCAAATTACAAGAAAACGAAACTATGTAAAATGAGAACAATAACAAAAAAATATGTGAAATATTTCATGCCCGTACCTTTTGTTTTCATCTCTATTCTATGTGCACAATTCCCAGTATTGTTTTACATCTTTTACACTTTGGAAATTCAACAAACAGTAACAGAATTTATGAGGACGACAGTTAGAGTGTCAACTCCATTGTGACATGTAAGTTTTTCTGTCGGGCTATTTTTATTTTTTTGTTGTTTGTTTTTTGCTTTATTCTCCTTTTTATGTGACCACAATTTGCGGTAACTTTCCTTTGGGTTTTTCATTGTTGCATGCAAACGGTAGCAAATGTTGTGTCGGGTTGTTTGCTTGCTGCGGGTTGGTTTGAACTTTTGCCCAACCATAGAATTTGAAAGTGTAAAACAGCACAAAAAACAGACACACTCGAAACTAACACGCAAAAGAAAATAACAAACATTTCCCACAAGTGTTGCTTGATCTCATTTATACCTTCCTCCAATGATGCTGCAAAAGGATTTTTCCTATTGTTATGTCCTTCTTCATACTTTCGGACAAGAAAAGCAAGAATATGAGCTAGTAGTGGGAGTTGTAACAGAAGTGTGTAATTTTGCTCTTCTTGTTTAAAATTACGTGACAAATACGTGTGTAAAAAATAATTTTAAAGTTCAATATTTTTTTGTTTGCTCTATCTTCAATTACTGCTACAGTTGGAAATATTTTTGCTACAACTATTCTCACGCCTGACTACATTCACAACTATAAAAAAGTAGTTGCTTGGAGTTTTACGACTTGTGAGTTGATTTGAATGCGGGTGTGCAACATATTCACTTAAATTAATACTTACGCACATTTATTTGTGGTTTCATATTTTTATACAGTGGACACATAAGTAAGAAGAGCTTGCAATTTTATGTTTAATTAATAAAATCAGAGATTTGAGTATACAATAGTAAAATAACGGCATTCGTGAGGATCTTTAAGACAATTTGTTACTTAAAAATTAAGCTGAATAAAGCTGTTTATCATTCTTTAAAAAAAGCCATTTAGATTTAATTTTTTTAAATTTTGCTCGATCTTTTTATCATTTTTTGATATGTAAAATATCACGTATTTGTGCGATAAAATTCTAAAGAAAATAAAATAAACTCGTCCCTAAAAAAAATGTTACACGAATCCAAAGTTGAAACATCTTTTTACATGTATAAACTTTTAAAAATTTGCATCGTTTTAGGAATTTAGGTATATAAAGACAAAGAATGGCAGGAATTGTAATGCCATTGACCTAAGGATATTTAGATCTATATTAGTTCCAAAATTTTGTTATGATATTATCATACCATATTATAATGGTCAGAAAAAAATATAAAATTATTTAATTTAACTAAAATATTAATCTTTCATTTTTATATTTTTCAAAGATTTCAAAGATTTTTGTATTAACTTATCTAGACAAAAGGAATTAGTTCGGTATAAATGTGGATCAAATTGATCCTAATATTTGTAATCGTATTAAAATGTTGATACAAATTTTAGTTTTAGAAACTCATTAAATATGTAATAAAATCTTTATTTATTAACAAAACTCTATGAAATTTTCAACGTTTTTTTAAACTGTCCTTCTAAAAGTTTAAAAAAAAACGTTGAAAATTTAAAAAGACTTGTCAAAAGGTCAAAGGGAATCTCGAAATTCCTAAAAATTGGAGCGAAAATACCTCCGGGGCTGGGAAAATACTTTGGAAATAAATAGGAAACATATCAAGGTGTTCAAAGCTGCTTTATGTTTTCATATCCAAGCCTTGGGATTTTAGAACATGTGGTCCAATGTTGAAATTTTGATAAAAAATTGGTTAATTTCCGAAGGGCGTAAGGCCGACAAATTCGAAAAATAGAACATATTTTTTATACCAAAATGTTTTCCGTAAAGATACTTTACATAAGAATATAGAATTGTTATATGTTCTTAACGAAATTTTTTTTTTTAATAAAAAAAGATTTAAGTTACATTTTAGCTCAAAAAATATATGGAAAATCGTGCTTAGTTTTGCGTCACGTTTCTCCAGGCAAAATTAGCGATGCAAACCAATTATTAGTGTATTGCATAAAGCTTATCTTGCGTGATCAAGATTGGGTACCGTTATGGGCCGGGTCACACAGATAATGATTTACCCATTCATCGCTATTGCAGCACAATAGAGAAGTGTGCACTTGATCATACGTATTTAACAAAAATCTTTGTTTTCGCGTCAAAAAATAGTAAAAAGTGATCTTTGTGAGCTATTTAGAGTCCCTAGATAGGTTCAGATTGCATTTGTGTGTTCACAAGAGTTGTTCAGCTTCACCGTAGTTACAACTTTGCTAAATATTGTTAGTGAAAAATTAGGAAACTTACAGGGACAAGTTATTTTAAAAAAGTGAAAAAAAATGTTTCCTCCTATAATTTTTTCCAAAAAAGTACACGAAAAAGCTATTTTTTGCCAAAAAAATGTAAACAAAATTTGTTTGGTGGACTCTTAGCTATATGATTGCAAAATATATAGTTAAGCGGTATCACCAAGTCTGAAAAGAAACCTTTTGTTTAGGGCCCACTGATTTTTAGAAATTTTGGAGGCCCATAAAAAAAATTAGTCACTAAAATCGCCAAATTGACTATAGAGTTTTACTACCCTGTGACAGTAGAGTCGAACCTATACCTTTGAATTTAAAAAGTGCAGCTGAAAAACATCTATTGCTCACCGAAGCTTATGGTGAATTTTCCCTCGGTGCGAGAGATGGTTTGTTCGGTTCAGAAATAGTGTTTTTGACACGGAAGACAAAAAACTCAAAAAGAGCTTGTACAGGCATTCGGAGCTAATCAAGCTATTTCAAAATGTCTGCGAGGAACAGGATTCATCACAAAGTAGGAAATATGGTACCTTACGAATTGAAGCCGATACACCTTGAAACGCTATAAATGAAAATAATTTTTGCAACTTATCATTACCTGAGATGAAAATCGGATCCATTACGAATAGCGTAATAGTGTCTTATAGTCCATACCTTGCCTCGTTAGACTACTATTTGTTTCGATCGATGCAGAACGCTATCTCTGGGAAACGCTTCACTTTGGAGCAGAGTATTCGATGTTGGCTTGATTCGTTCATGGCCACAAAAGATGAGCAGTTCGTTTGGCTCGGAATCCATATGTTGCCAGACAGATAGGAAAAGGTCATAGCTAACCATGGCCAATACTTTAAATTAATGTACATATATTGTACAAATGTTTCAAAATAAAAGCTAAATATTTTAAAAAATCCCGCATTTTTAATAATCCCGCAATATAATATGAAATTAATCAAAATGGTCCCTTAACTTAATTTTATATTAGACATTTAATTTTGATAAACACATTAAGTCCTAAATATACAACATGACCTGACGATTCATGACGATAAATTTATTTTTCCAAAGTAAAATAAAGGAGAACAAATTTTGGCCAAAAATGGTCCAAACCTAAAACAACGTTTAATGTTAAAGGTGTATGAAAATTTGTCTGCAAGTTTTGAGATATTCAGTGGTTTATACTCATAAAAACATATTTAGCTCAAATGTAAAATCAAAGAAAATAATGCTAAATCTTGCTTTAAGGAATGTTAACATGATTTATTTTTTCTGTTGATGTTAGTAAACTTTACAGTAGACATACTTACATAAATATTCACTTCAAATACAGCAATACTTACAGCATATTTACAAACAAAAATCAAATTCCTTTATTGCATACAAATGACAATGTTATAACAAACTGAGAATAAAGTGTATTCGTACGTTTCCATTCAACAAACTTTCAGTTTAGCTTTTGTAAAAATTATGAGCAAAAAAATAATAAAATCAATAATATAAAACCCAATAGAAAAATCCTTGTACCTTGTTTATTTTGTACTCTTTCCTCTTTTCAACATGTATTTGTTTTTTTTTTTTTTTTTGAGAAATGTTTCCCTACTTTAGGGTATAATTTGAATTTATGTACATACATGAGTATGTACGTTACCAAATATTATTATGCAACAACTTCCACCTTTAGACACTACTTCAGGTTGTGTTGATTAGTTAAATTCAAAATGAATTTATACACAGGCGAGGACGTATTATATCCAATACATATTGTTTGTGCTTCAGAATCGTACCATATTGTAGTTGTTATTGTTATATTAGTATGTGTAGGTGTGTAGGGGAACAAAGAACATATGTATGCATAACTTTGGGTATGAAAGCATTAGACTCCTCCAAAAATTTGAATATGCGAATTATAATTCTCACTCCATTTAGAAGTGTTCCGAACGAAAAGAGATAAGAAGTTCAAAAATTGCTTGAAAAATGTTAATGGTTTTACAGATTCCCTGAACATTAATGTGTCTCACAACACTTGAATAGGAAAAGTATAAATAAAATGTACATGTGATATACAGCTGCGGTCAAAATAATAGCACCACGACATTCATATTGTTATATAATAATATTACGTAAAAACTGTTAAATTAATTGTTGTTGTTTTTGTATTAATTTAAGCTTAATTCAATAAACTTTCAAACATTAAAAATAATTTTGAAAATTAGATGTAAATTTTAAAGAAAAACTAAATAATATATAACTACCTACGAAATTCATCAGTCAAAAAAATAGCACCAAGATAGAAATCGATTAAAATAAACAAAAATTAACCAGGACAAATTTTAATATTTTATTAAAAATAAAATATTGCTGTCTTTTGTTTTCGTATTTTTTGGGAAAAAAAGAGACCGACCACCTCCTACGCATAAAGATCCTAAAGTTTTGAAAATTTTAATCGAACTTGTTTGCCAAATATATTTTTTTATTCCCCAAAATAAATTCCTAAATATTTTTGATTTCGTTTTACCCTTTTTGTGACTCTTAGCGATCTATTTTTAATAAAAATCTGTTTGGGGATATCACATCCTGTATATCAGTTTATCATTCCATAGATCATTTATATGGTCATAATTTCTTTGATTTATATCTGAGTATGATTTTATGAAGCATTTGATCATATAAGATTGAATTATTTATTCCACGTATTCAATATATTCTTCGAATGTTATAATAGAAGAAAACCCACAATTAAACTATAATTTTAAAATCTGTGTGTTTTTAAGATAAGATGAATATATTATCTTATATTTTGGTTGAATTTGGATTCGGAGGACATTCTATAGAAGTCTGATATCAAACAATATAATTTGTTTAATTACATGACCAAAAAGTTTTTGGTACTTTAACGTTGAAAAATGGTAATGCGACTTCGGAAATTTAACTCTTAATAGAGGATGTTGTATTGTTTTTGGTGATACCTTTCTAAGATTTAAATAATTTAAATTTTGTTCTTGTATTGGTCAGCGAATAACTGCAACACTAGTCGCCACTTTTGACCTCCGTGCAGAACATAAATGCCTGATTTTCGAAACGGTGGGCCAAGAGTGTTATGATTAAAAGCGATAAGCGGTTTCGCAACCTAAAATTTATATTTTTATTTCAACGCAATGTTTTTTAAAACCATTTCTAAATATCTATAAATAGTTTTTTTCTGAATTAAGCTAATTTTTACGTTCAGAAATCATAATTTTTTAAACTAGAGCTCACATACACCACATTTTTTGTTACTAAAAAAATTAGAAAAGTAAAATTAATTTTTTTGTTTTAAATTTTATTCATTTCGATTAATTCAAATTATAATATTATGGCGATTTCTTAAATCGAAAACATAAATATTCTATATTTTTTCGACAATTTCTTACGATGGTGCTATTATTTAGACTGCAAAAAATCTAGGTATTTTTCAAAAATACCATATAATTGATTGAAAGGTTAATTTTTTATAAAGAAAACTTTACTCATAGAAGACATAGAGATTAATTAACGATCTTATATTATATTTAATTAAAATTACTATGAAAATAAAAATATTTTCAATGTTGATTGCTTTAAGGTTCTGTGGTGCTATTATTTTGACCGGCATATATGACGAGTATGACTTAAAAATGCGGGATTTTGTGGTTTGATTGCAAATAAAAGCAGTTTAGAAGTTTAAAAATTTAACAACTTTTTATTTATTCAAATGTACAACAACAGTTTAAATAGTCACTATGTGTTTCTACACTCAGAGAAAAAATATAATTGGACATGGTTACTGTAACCATTTAAATAGTGTTATAAGATTTTTAACAATATTATAGTCACAGTAACCATTTACATGATTGTGGTAACCATAATATGGTTAATTTATGATTCACATGATTGTATCAACCATATATATGGTTACAGTAAACAAATATATGTGTGTGGCAACCATATTTATGATGAATAATTTTATCATAATATGTTGTTCTCAGATTATGATAAGCCTTAAACCGAGAGCAACATAATATGATAAGTTCTTCATCATATGAATGGTTGTCACAAACATATATTTGTTTACTGTAACCATATATATGATTTATACAATCATGTGAATCATAAATTAACCATATTATGGTTACCACAATCATGTAAATAGTTACTGTGACTATAATATAGTAAAAAAAACATGTAACACTATTTAAATGGTTACAGTAACCATGCCCAATTATATTTTTTCTCTGCGTGTATACAAATTCACGTTTTTTTAATTAACAGAAGTGCACACTTTATAATGTACAAGAATCAGAGTTGGGGGTAGTGCACTAAATGTTGAGTGCAATCAACATTTCACTAGCACTAAATATTATTTTAAAAAATATAGTTTTAACTAATTTTCATCAGCTTTAGTGGTAGTGAAGCTTATATTTTTATCACTAATATTTTTTAGTGATAGTGATATTTTTTTAACTATAAATCAATTGAGTGGTAGTGTAGAAATAAGCACTAAACTCAAATAGTTAAAAAATTTAACAATAACTAAAAAAAACTTGAATAATTTTCTTTGCACTAATATATTCAAAATTAGTGATCATGAAGTTATTCCAGTTTAAACTAGAATATTAAATATACAGATGTTTGTTGAGCAAGCTTCAAAGTGTTTTTCAGCATCCGAAGAAATAATAACACAAAAAAACACTGATAATGTAGGATTCATAGATTTTGGGGAAATTGACAGTAAGTGAAAAAGTTATTGAAGAAATTACTTACTTAGTTTATTAACATCTTCAATATTAGGACAACATTTGTTCAGAAAGATGGCATAGAAAATGAAATACGTGCATTCCTTTTAAGCCCGGACACTGATATTTGCAGTCTCAAAAAATAGCCAATAATAAGGCAAATGTTTTTTTAAATTTAACACGCCTTTGGCTTCTTCTGCTCCAGTAGAGCGTTTATTTTCTTTTAGTGGAATGGTGGATTCTCCTCCGAGAAATAAATTAAGTGATTCGAATTTCGAAAAGCTTGTTTTACTTAAAGCCAATAGTCGCTAATTATTTTATATGTAATTGCTTATTTCTCTTTTTATTGTAATTTGTATATTTATATACCGCTTTTACGTTTTTTCCTTAAATATATTAACTTAAACTATGAATAGAGTAAAACATTTCTTTGTTGAAAAAAATAGTGCAGGAATATTTTTTTAACTAAAAATTTTAGTGTAGAAAAAATTATTTCATTAGGCTGCAAAAAAAATATTTTAACTATTTTCAAAATATTATTAGTTAAAAAATTTTAACTACACTATCACTATTATTGAGTGAGGCTTATATTTTTCAACTCATCACTAAACATTAAAAAAATTAGTGAAATATTTTACACTACCACTAACTATTAGTGATAGTTAAAAATTAGTGCACTACCCCCAACTATGACAAGAATATGCTTCAAATTAGACTGACTGCTTGGTGTTCTCACGCCCAATTTACATACACTGCACTACCATCTAGATGGTTCTTGAAAGCTCTATTTCTACAATGATCTTCAAACTAGTATATTCGAAGTCTAGAGCTTCCAATGTTAATGTTAGCAGCTTAATCTTTTAGTGTTGCCTGTTGTAGACTATTGTAAAACTCAACAAGAGCTTTTAAAATCATTGGGAGCTACTCAAAGCGTTTGCGAGCAGCAGTATTCATTCAAATGCAGGGAAATTCTTTTATAGCTGCTTGAACGCTATAAAAGAATATCATCTTTGCACCGAATCATTACTTGCGATGTAAAATGAATACATTACGAAAACATGAAGCGTAAGATGATCCATTACCAACCGAATCGACATGAAACTATGTAGAAAGAACACGACCTTGCCCCGTCCGACTACTATTTGTTTCGATCGATGCAGAACGCTCTCTCTGCTATACGCTTCACTTTGGAATAGAATATCCGAAATTGGTTTGATTCGATCTTGGCATCAAAACATGATTTTGGTCCGGAATCCAAATCTCTTTCAAATATAAATATCAGGTTAAAATTCGACAAAACCACATACATACAATATATATGGGGGATTTCATTTCAAGTGAATCAACTTTTGAAATCGATATCTTCCCATCGGATAGGATAGCAATTTAGACATAATTTTTCAACAAGATCGGTCGAGAGCTCTCTGAGTTAGAGGGGGTCAAAATTTTACATTTTGCTCAAGCTGGTGTTTTTTCTCATCCATGCAACTTATTACCTATTGTTCTTAGCAAAATCTTTTTTTTCGAAATCAAAAACTTTTTTGACCTTTTTTTCAAAATGATCCCTTTTTTCTTCTCAAAAGAAAGCTTAGATAATTTCCTTGAAGACCTATTTAGTCGCTTAGTGGGATAAATGTTTCGTAACTCAAAACATATAATTTTTTACTTTTTTTTACAAAATCCAACTTTTTTCCAAAATGGGCTCATTTTGAAAAATTTTCTTTTTCTTAAAAGAAAGCAAGAAAGTCTATTCCTTTAAGAGCTTTTTGGTCTCTTAGCGGAATGCAAGTGGGTATATATCAAAATAAATGTTTTAACACAAAAAATATATGTCTTGAATTACACTCCTCATCGAACAAGAAGTTACAGATTTATTTTCCATTTTTTTTATGTTCCGCCTCTGATTCTCATTTTGTAGCTGGATTTTTTCGTCCATATAATTTGGAGCTCTCTAATATACATATGTACATATATAGTATGCATACAGTTAGTTATATGAGCATGTATGTTTATACAATATGTATTTTATTTTGGGGCATGCATATTAATCATCCTATTAGCAACCAACTTGCAGCTGAACAGTTTGTGGTAAAAGTAATCGTATGTCTATTAAATTAAATTTCTGAATAGTCAACTTTTTGTCCTCTATTTATCCTATTAAATATGGTGCTACAGGTTATTTAAAGCCCTGGACCTATGGTATTAATAACTTGAGTACAGCGGAATTTGAGGGAGATCCATTAAACTTAGACATTAAGATAGACATCCCTGTCTATAAAAGGTTATATTGTTGACTTTGGTTTGGATCATATACTATATATTATCTTCAACATTGAACCTTTAACAATTCTCTTGTATTATTTGATCACCTTCATTAATTTTCAGCTTTATCAATTTTAATTTTATTACGAAAACTTTTTACTAAAACTATATGATTGTAAGCATACCATATCTAAAGGAACATTCCTCCATTATGTTTGGTTTTATAAAATATTCAGTTGTGCTGACTGGAATCAGGTAAAAGTAGCATGGAGTTTAGTTCAGTTCCTGTTAATGCTTATTCACGCAAAGTACTTCATTACAATGCCATTTGTTAACCATGTATACAAACAAATATGTATCGAACAAAAAACAGTCAAATCACAATTCATTAGAAACTTTTAGAAAATGTTGGAAATTGTTTAAGATATTTAAAATTTTTTGCATAATGTAATACAAAAAAATAAATGTAATATTGTTGTAGTAGCTGTAAATATATAATAACATTTCTAATTCGTGGATTCTTGCTCTAGGTCCAAGTCATAAATCCGTGGGACGAAGCTATGTTGGATATGCAAGCAGTTGAGTAATAGTCACAAGTTACAGAAATTAGCGACGACACGGTCTATGCGGGACTAATATACATTAAGCCTGTTCTTCCTTGGCAACCTTGGTCATGCCAGACCTAGTCAGGTTTTCTGCGGCAGGGTTTTCTCTCTTTCTGCGGAGCGTCTTTATGAATGCCGTTCAAAACGAAAGTCCTTCATGACATCCCTCAAGAAACACTCCAACTGTTGAATGTTGAAGCTAGGATCACTTCTCCTATAATATCCCTAGAAGAACAGTTTCCTATTTTAGAGGGTGTTCCGATGTTATTTGCTATAGCAAGTAACAGTTTTTAAGTCTGAATTTTTACAGCTTTTAATATTTCTTCACTGGGTATCACTCAACGAAGTTGGCCAGTGAAATTGATCGTTTTGTAAGTAGCCAACTTGATTTCTTCATCTGCACCCCAAGCACAGTAGACTAATGACTTGAGAAGATGGCCTAAGCTGAATATTTGACGATGCTGCTAATGCTGACCCCTGCCATTTTAGGGTGGTTCACAGTCGGAATATGGATCACATCGAATACGAAACCAATTGTTAAAGAGTATTGCTAAAGACTGGTAATAGTTGCAGGCAACACATAGTGAACCAGTTATATATTTATCCAAGATAACCATTCACCAGACAACGTAGGTCCTTAACGTTGTGGCCCGTCGCCATGATGATCCGCATACGAAATAATTTTCACTGTCTGTGGGGATTTTTGAGAGGTGTGACTCTAAACTTCAGATAATTTACGATCCCTCAGTTCATATTGTTGTGGACTGCAAGGAGATGCTCACAAGACTAAAACTGTCGTCACGATCCTTTAGGAAGGCATCTGCGGTTCATTTTGTCTGATCTATGTTGGTGACAACCTGCAGGTAGGTAAAGTATCTGCTGGGGAAGGAGAAGACCCTCAAGAGTATGCGCGACAGATGACAAGAGCATATCGAAATGTACATATATTCTATAGTCGAGTCCTTCCCAGTTTTGAGAATCGGCTCCTGAAAAGTTAAATAATCGGTACTCTTAATCCTTCTGTCGCACAGTGTGAGATCTGAAAAAAAAGTGGATATAAATCTGTAACTTCTAAACGAATAGCCCGATTTTAATATTTAAATTTCCCATGCCTGTAGAGGAGGTGTTGATAAGTTTTAGTTTTGAATTTGGGATTATGACAACAACGGGGAGCCGAGCCACAATACCCCAAAGTGGGGCACCTCGGGTATATCAAAAATTAAAAATTATGCCACAAGAAAATCGGGAAAGAATTGGATCCGTTATTAGCAAAAAACCAGACCAAGGTGGGTAAATAAAATAAAATTTCACTTTCAAATCGGATCGCAAACAAAAATTTGGCATCATTTTCAATTTTTGATATACCCAAGGTGCTCCACTTTGAAAAGAAAAAGGTCTATATTCTGCGGTCTTTTCAGAGGACACTATATTCATTGCAGCACTGCAGAATAGATCGTCTCTTGGACTGCAGCTACAACATTGTTGTTATGCTGCATAGATCGGGTTATCTCGATACATTGAGGTCATTCATTTACCACAGATCTCTGGAATGCAATGAAGTATGTTTGAGGCAATCTATACAGGATTGTTTACGAAACCATGATATGATCAGCAATCACGGAAGATATTGCTCCGCTGGTAAAATTAATTCTGTTGTTGCTACGGTTGTATCAGAAGTTTTAAACACAAGTGAATATAAAATACCAGTCCAGAAACTTTTGTCCAGAAACTAAAGTCCAGAAACTTTTGTCGTTAATATTCGAAGATATTATGACATTGCATGTTATTACTCGGCATCGTTTTCAATACGCAATTAATGTTCATCAACAAGGTGTTAGTTGTATCAATTATACAAGAACAAAATAGAAGAAACTTCCATTTTATTATCGCTTAGACTTAAGTATATTTGAAAATATTCATCTTACAAGTGCTAATACACAATGATTAGTAAATTCCTAAAATCTAAGAAAATTCCAACAAAACTCACACATACTGTGCTTTTCATTCACAAGTACTTATACATACATCTATATATTTACTTACTATTGGTAAATATACAAGTATTGCCCAGCAGTTCTGGGTGACGGTACCGTACTTGTGATTTCATCCATTATTTTTGGTGCCCTCTGGTGTCCTAAGCAGGGGATACATTGACTCTACATAGATTACAAGGTCTATGTCTGATAGAAAATCCTAAGAACTCACCGCATGGTGAATCCCATACCGTTTACATAGAGTCGATTAACTTACTAACTATATTACTGGTTACTTCATTAGCTACGTAACTAGTTATTTTAAATAGTACGGGTAATAAGCGCAAACAAATTGACTTGGAATAGTCAACCGACTACTTGTAAACAAACCTTCCTCTTATATTAGATTACTTTTGGGTGGTAAAATAACTACTTTCTAAAGTGCTGTACAAAATAAACGTTTAAAGTGACTAGACTCTAGATTACTTAGAGACACTAAAATGACAATTGACTTCTAGCCATATTACCAGAGATGCATGACGTAACCAATTGAATTTATTCTACACTACAAAGAGTACATACGTGTCAAATTATCAAAAATATATAAATTGGAGTTAGTAAATTACTGTCACTAATGGATACATTGACTACTTGTAAAATTGCTGGGTAAGTCATATGCACACATACACAATTCAAATAAACAATAATTCTAAAAACAATTTTCTTAGTTGATAGACTTTAGGGCTGGAGGCAAAATACTACTCTTCTCTTTTGCTTCGTAGCAGATGAATAAAGTTTTACTTTAAATGGCAGCATGAGCTGTGCCGCAATTAACCAAATTTCTATAGTACTGAGTGCACAAGTAAATTGGGATTGAAATTAGAAATGCTGAATGTCTGGAGTATATTTAATAGTTTTCATTTAAGATTAATTAAAACAAACCATATAGTAGTGTAACTACTAATCTGAATGACTACAATAGAAATGGGGGGCATATCAATGGGAATTAAACTGAAGTTTACACTACTTAAATTACTTAGTAGGAAGCTAAACAGAATTATATGTTTTGATTTATACTTATATCCACAATAGCAATGTGAATTTCTGCATGAAACTACATTCGAAATCAGGTCATAGGGGACAGAAATTCGTAGTAGGTTATTTATATTTATTTAATTTAATATAAATATATATATATGTATTTTCTTTTAGTTTGCTTGCAGGATTTAATTGAAATCACACACCTAAATTATCGCTGAATTTCATAAATTCCCAATTGGTGTAAAATAGTATATGGTGAACAAGTTCAGCTAATGGTTAACGACCTGAAAGAAAACAGCATATAAAATGTTTGAAATTTTAAGTCAATCGCTTCTAACTCAAAAACAACTTCTCTGAAAATTTAAACGTTATTCGAACCAAAAACTTTCGGATCCCTAGCCAGCAAAAAGTATCACTGTGCTATATCAACATTTTTCGCAACATAAAAGTTCAGGGATATATAGAAAATAAGTGAATTTAACAATTTGTACATAGTAATGGCAAATTTGTTAATTTTTTAGATAATATGATAAATGATGATCCTGAATACTATGCCATAGCTTGTGAACGAATTTTACTGATTTTTAATACCAGCTGTAATTACAATGGCCTGGAGATTAGTGTAAATACAGACACTTTATAATGTACATGAATTCACTTGAAAAATACAGCACACTTTAAGGCACTCAGTTGTTGTTTATTCGAATAGCGTCTTTGATAAACTCACTAACGACGCAACCTCTGCCACTATTTATAACACTGCCATCTGCACTCTAGATTTCTCTTTAACTGTCTAGAGGTTTCTACTAGATACGCCATCTGTGGTGTACATTCTACAATGTTCTTTAACTGAATATCCGAATTCGAATATACGGTCGCAGCAAACAGCGTTGCCAACTTACGATCAATGGTCAACTGAAAGCTTTTATTCAATGTTAATAATGCCCACAGATATATTATAGTTTGCTATTACAGCACTGCTATTTGAAAGCATTCTGCTACTTTTAAATCAGCCGTTAAAATCGTTACATTTGAAATCATATACAATTTCGTAACAATATTATTTTATTTTCATGGGTGCTCAAGCATAATTTAAAAGTAAAGTATTTTTGAAATTTTTTTAAGATTTTTCGGAAGAGGTTTGTTGACCTTTTTTGAGTATTCTTCATAACTTTGTCAAAACATACGATTTTCTTTCCTTTTGAGGAAACATTTTAAAAGAAGAATGTCCAAGCTTTATTTTTGTGTGCAAAAACTATTAGCTTTTGCAATGAATTTTGTAAATAACGCTTTATAACTTTTAACTCTTAAATGCATGATTTTTACTTTTATTTTTCTATAAAGTATCAAATATTTAGCTGATTTTTATTTATTATACTTCCTTTAGCTTAGGTTTGATGTAGAATTTCTTTAGCTGAAATTTTTCGTACTCCATTTGATTTTGCTGAAGGAGAATCTGAATTAGTATCAAGCTTATAGTCGTCTAAAATTAAGTGGAACTGGAATGCAGACAATTGGCAACAATATGCATTAAAAGGTTAAAATTTTTATGAAAATGAAAAAACCTATGGTATTCAGGCAGCCGTCCAAAACCTTAAGTTCGTTCAGCTCACTTGGGTCCAATAAACGTTCCCTTTGTGATAGTGAAAAAAACCTAACAATGTAGTTAGAAAATCAAATTATTCTTAATAATATAGTGACAACAATTTTTGAATTTGCTTTTACAGTTCCTGAGTTATATAAAGAATACGAAAACTTTGTTTTGTGAAAATGAGCGAATTCACTTAATTGTGAATAAATTCGAAACGAATGAATTGATTTTTATGACCGATACCTCATTTTGTTCCTATTACATGTGGCTTTGCGATAACGCAATAAATCTGAACCATTTCTGCCGTTTTCGATTTTTCGTGATTTTTTTAAAACAACAAAAATTGCTAAATCTCTTATTCATTTTATTCGAACTAGAGAAAAATGGAATAAAATACCCTAATATTTACTTAAAACAATTTTCTTTTCTTTTTATAGCCACCATAAGAAAGATGGGAAGAAGATCTTTCCGTTTGTAACATATCGAAATATTAATCGTAGAACAATAAAGGATATATATGAGAACCATAAGATCTGTCTGTTGAAGAAAGACAGACAGTTATGAATATTTTTGTTATCCGACAATCCTTACAAATTATTTCTAAAGGTAAGGTCACACATGGCAAATATTTGACGAAAAAATTTGTGCTAAAAAAAATTGGTTACGCTTTTTTTAGTAAATATTTGCCATGTGTGACCGTAACTTTAGTACTCTGAAATTATACTGTAGTTATGGCAGGAATCGGGCAACATTTGTCCCTAGTTCCTACACAAGGTCCCTCTCAGAAATTGACTTGAACATTCACAAATATCTTATAATATTTTATATCATGATAAAATTAAATATATGCTATCTTCTATATACATATATAAAAACGAAATGGTCCATGTATGTAATGGCATCACATGAGAACGGCTGGAGCGATTTGGCTGATTTTTTTCTTATTCGATTCGAAAATTCAAAAAGTCCTGGTAAAACTCGGACTTTTTTTTGAGTCCAGTCAACTGTAATAAAAAAGCTCCCTAAAGTATGTACTACAGTACTACAGATATTTTATTTGCAAATAAATAAGAACAGGAAGGTGTATGTGGGTTGGAGAAACTTGAAGATCTAACATTAGTAAGATCTAATGCTAGTAAATGCAAGCTAAGTTTACAATAATATTGTTGATGACGCCTTCGGCAGGACATAAAATCCATTCCAATTTGACAATTGTCTAAAAAATAATATTCAGTGGTATTCTTTGAATTATTACTAGGGTGACCGGCCGGTAGGGTGGTAAGGTCGGTTTCCGTTTTTTTGAAATGCTTACATTTCTAATATCGAAGAAACCGGTTTTTATACCCTTCACCTTCGTGAGAAGGGTATATATAAGTTTGTCATTCCGTTTGTAATTTCTACATTTTTCATTTCCGACCCTATAAAGTATATATATTCTGGATCCTTATAGATAGCGGAGTCGATTAAGCCATGTCCGTCTGTCTGTCTGTTGAAATCAATTTTCTGAAGACTCCAGATATCTTCGGGATCCAAATTTTCAATAATTCTGTCAGACATGCTTTCGAGAATTTTGCTATTTAAAATCAGCAAAATCGGTGATAGATATTTCAAAGTCATTTGCAACGACGTATATAAGACCATAATAAGTTGGACCTACAATGGGTCAAAATCGGAAAAAAGTTTTAACCCGAATTTTTTTTTTCACAAAAAAAAATTTTAAAATTTAAAAAAAAAAAATTTAAATAACAATCGAAAAATTTTTTTTTCCTAATAATGAAAAAACAACTGGAAAAGAAATTAAATTTTGTTTACCTAAAAATATTTAAAATTTTGAAGTATAACTTGGTGAAGGGTGTATAAGATTCGGCACAGCCGAATATAGCACTCTTACTTGTTTCTCTTCGAATAGCCGGTTTTTTCTAAAAGTGTGTTTTCAAAATCCAAAATAATTAAGAAGACTTTTTTAAAAGACTTTTTATATTTAGAAAATGTCACAAGTGATCTAAGCCTGAAAACTTACTCAATGCAATGTTTTCTATATGTCCTACAAATACACCGAGTAAAAGATGATTTTCAATGTCTAGTTTTATAAAACCAAAAAAAATAAATCGTTATACTCTAAAGCATTTAAACTGTGTTTTACTTATTCCCAAGAGATTATTTTACATTCATAAGGTCTTCAAATTTACTGACGTTAACGATCTTCGGGCCAAATTTGACCCAAATATAAAATAGATTTTTTTTAAAAAAAACCTAACGTAGTTGTTGACATTTGAAATTAAATTAAAGTCATAAAATATCAAAAATATCAACCACTCATTTTTAGAAAAAATTCAATTTTTATTTCAAAATGGGTAACATTTTACCCGAAGACTTTATAAGGGATAAGAAAAACAGTAGTTCGAGTATAATGTTCAGCAAGTATGATGAAAAGAGACAGATATATATTAGAGCTGCCGAAGATATATTGTAGTGCTACCAAAGTTGTGAAAAAATGTAACTTAATTGTGCGTAACAAAAGACCTTAAGTCCAAACAAGGTTATAGATATTTTGTTTGCCAATTTGTTTTTCTAAAAACCTAAGTTAGTTGTTAACATTTGAAACTTTTAGAAAAAATAAAATATTTATTTTTAAAATGGGTCAAATTTGATCCGAAGACCTTGTGACGGATAAAAAAAGTAATCAATATTGTTTTAATCACTATTATTTTAATAAATAAAACATTTTTTTTTTCTTATTTCTAGGCGTTTTAATATTTATACAAAAAACCGGTTAACCGGTTATTATAAAAAAACCGAAACCGGTTTATATTAAATTGCAATTTTTCGAAGAAACCGAAAACCGGTTTCTAAAAAATGGCGAAGAATCGATCACCCTAATTATTACAGAGTAATTATAATAAATGAACTTGAGCCAAATTAAAAATTTACTTTTAAATTATATATTTACGTAAATACCTTGTGAATGAATAATTATTTCATTTGCCATACCTCGCATATAATGAATATTTCTAAAAATAACTTTAAATTAATACTTATATTATTATCTTATGCTCGGATGTTTTTTTACCCTACATCACCACTGCATTTGTGCTGATTTTTTTTACGCTTAAAAATGTAGTCTAACACCCACCTTTATGTATATCGACCGACTTGACCCTTAAATGCATGATTTTTGCTTTTATTTTTCAATAAATTATCAAATATTTAGTTGATTTTTATTTATTGTATTTAGTTTAGCATTAGTTTGATTTAGAATTTCTTTAACTGAAAATTTTCGTACTCCATTTGATTTTTCTGAATTAGAATCTGAATTAATATCAAGGTTATTTTCGTCTAAAATTAATTTTAATTGGAATGTAGACAATTGGCAACAATATACTTTAAAGGGTTAAAACCACTTTCTGAGTCGAGTTAATAAGGTCCGGCTGGCTGTCAAGGACAAAATTCTCACGATATTTCTATAACTCACATATAATGCCAACTTCCTTCAAATATCCGAATACAATTTAACACAAATAAGTTTCATCCTATTAACAGGTTATAAAAGCTTTAAAAAACCTATGGAAATATTAAAAGAAACATGTTTTTGCTCAGTGTAGGATATTTATGTAGGTTGAGCTTGACCGACTGCACTTTCTTACTTGTTTTTATCACATTCTACATACAAACTTTCAACACAAAATACAAGTGTAGCTGTTAATGTTTTCATAGTTAGTAGTTGTACTAGTGGAAGTAATTTTATCAGTTGTAGTTTTATTAGCTACGCTGCACTTCCATACATTCATTCGAATTCAGTCAGTACTAACTGTTGTTTACATACATTATTTCGAATTCAGTCAGTACTAACTGTTGTTTACATTTTATAATAGTGTACGTAGTACCCTACAAACACAGTTGTTTGCTTGTTGCTTATGTTCTCGTCCTTGATTATTTGTGTTATCGGACGAGAATGTTGTACAAGTTTTGCTGCACAATAACATATACATCTGAATGTATATAACACGTACGTATTTACATACAAGTGAATGAGTAAGTGTGCACTTTTTATGTAGTTATATTTTCTATTAAATGTTAAGATGCTTTATGCATCACCAAAAAGATGGGGGGGGTTAATTGATTTTGTCATTCCGTTTGTAACGTGTCGAAATATTGGCGGTAGAACCAAAATGTATATTCTGGGTAGAACCAGAATTATTTACCAATATGTTAGACAACCTCCAATAAAGTTGATATAAATAAAGTTTGTTTGCCAATATCTCATAATAAAAGAACAAGCTCTGTTGAAAACGGTAAGAATCGGTCCATGATTTCTCCCAATACAAACTTCATCCGTGAATATGTCTCTATGGTACAAAAATGCCCATAGAAAAACGGTATCCATATTTCTCCATAGCCCCAAATATCGCTATCTGGCATTTTAAAATTTTGATATACTGCTTTTTTAAAAATATAGGGCGTACTTTTGGACCGAATGAACTCGAATTTGTTAGTTATACAACTAACCCCCATTAACACGAAGCCTGGTTATGCCTTAACTAATAGTTATATGTAGGTTAAAATTATTTTTGTATGGAAACTGTCAGTATAACTACACAGAGAAAACAGATTCGTGATAGCAACCGAATTTGTTGCCAATCGAATGATTCGGTTGCACACATAGCATTTTTCAGTTCTATTAACAAAAAGTCAGTTGATAAAGAAGAATTTCAGTTGAGGCAACCAAACTTTAGTTACGCATTCCAAAATATTGTTGCCACAACTGTAAAATTCTATCACTAAGATAAAATCATTCGATTAGCAACAAATTCGGTTGCTATAACGAATCTGTTTTCTCTGTTTATTAGTTAACAAATAACACACCAATAATATATAAAATATTTGAGTGCAATACCAATTACTGATCCAAAAATACACGATTTTCATTTTAAAAATTCAAAAAATAGTAGATTTTTGCTTTTTTTTTGGGCAAAAATGAGACTTAACTCTTTTTTATTAAAACAAAACTTTCTTTACCCCCTGTCTATACTTGACAAATATTTATCATAACAATAAATGACATTTGTTGTCAAGACAAAGTTGTCTTAGCAAAAGCACTAACAATTATGTCATAACGAAGCAATAATACTAATAAATGGAGACTATACCTGATAATTTTTTATCTTGACAACCATTTTGACGTTTATCATGATAAAAATTTGTCAAGTATAGACAGGGGCTTAAGTACATATGTATAACAATTTATGTCTTTCTGTAAGGTACGGTGATAAAAAACATGTCCTATTTTTCGAATATATCGCTTTACGACCATTGACCTACTTTTGATCAAAATTTCAAATTTAGGCCACATGATCTAAAATCCCAATGCTGGGATCAGAAAACGGATAGCAGCCTTGATGTGTTCCCTATTTATACCCAAGTATTTACCCAGCCCGAAGGAAATGTCAATCGATCAAAATTGTAAAAAATACTATTTTTGGGATTTTCGCTCCCATTTTTAGGGATTTGATTTGAATGTGACTAAGCCCCTGAGGCATTTGTAGCGCCCATTTTAATAACTTAAACTCGAATTCTCCTTGGATACGCTCATGTCAAATTTTGTCCCCAACGATTTATTTCCAAAAAATTTTGATTCTGCCCCACTGTGCAGCACTATCATCATTATATATGGTTTGTAGAGGCGGAGAACATTGAATTTAAATGGAACAGAGAAAAAGGTGTTTAATATCCATCTAATTGACTATAAACATTTGATAACTTAATAGCGATTTCGATTTATAAGGGATTTTGGTCCGAAAGATTGTATAACTTCATATGTTATCCGCCTCTATAAAAACGCCATTCAAAAAATGTATCACAAATTGGTATCAAGTATACGTAAATTTTACTACTGGCTTTTGTGACTATCTGGAAAAAAAACTACTCTCCACCAAAAAAGGATTTTGTCATTTCGTTTGTAACACATCGAATTATTGGTTGAAGACCGATCTAAAAAATTGTATATATTTTGTTTTCTTATATGATGAGGGTCTTAACATATTTGGGGGATTCAAACGGTCTCCTATTAGATCGTATTGTCATAATGTCATAAAATATTTTTTTAGTTTAAATAAATTTTTGTTGGGTTTCAAACAAAAAAGTTATAAACTAATAAGATTTTTAGAACTTATTTATTGGTTTGTCATAAAATAAAACTTTTTTTGTTTGCAGCACAACAAGAATTTGTTTAAACTAAAAAAACATTTTACGACATTATGACAATACGACCTAATAGCAGCTTGTTTGAATCCCTCAATTGTGTTGCTCTCGGCTTATGGATATCATAAACTGAAAACAACATAATATTATGATAAAATTATTCATCATAAAAATGGTTTTCACAAACATATATTTTACTGTAACCACATATATGGTTGATACAATCATGTGAATCGTAAATAAACCATATTATAGTTACCAAAATCATACAAATAGTTAATGTGACTATAATATTGTTAAAAAACTTGAAAAAATTTTGAAATGGTAAACATGTACAACTATATTTTTTTCTGCATTTTAATCTAGTTCAATACATGAATCTTGCAAGTTGAAACTTACCACTAATATTTTATAGTAATAGAAAATATAAAATCGGGTGAAATAGATATATGCTTTTATACAAAATGCACAACATTCAGAGTCCGTATTAAACTGATAGTGGGTATCTAAGATTCGGCACAGCCGCTTATAACACTCTTGTCTCTATTTGTTGTTGTTCTTTACTTCTTTATCCTTTGTTGGCATTGTTTTTAACACACAATCATTGTATGTGTAGATAAATTTGAACTGAACAACATGAGTACAAGTCATGAGTACTAGTAGTAAGTGGATGCCACTACTAGTAAGGAGAGATACATTTATGATTTTTTTTAAATTATTATTATACCATTATTGTTATTGTTGCATGAGTAAAATAACATAAATAAATATTAACAATGATACTAAAATCTCTTTTGATTTTATTTATACTTGTACGAGTTTTAAATGTAGCATATTTGTACACGTGTAAAGCTATTTACTAAATTAAAAATTCATATGTAGATTATTCTGAATCTTTTTATACTCTACACCATGAGTGGCAGAGTATATGTACGTAAGTTTGTCATTCCGTTTGAAGTTTCTACATATATATTCTGAATCGTGATAGATAGCGGAGTGAAAATAGCCATGGCCATCTGTATGTTGAATTTTCCGTTGCCTTTAAATAACTTACCTACATGATTCCAGATATCCACTATAGTACCGTTTCGGTTGCTATTAAAAGTCAAAAAAATCGGTTCATAAATGGCTGGATAAAGATTTTCAAGCTTTATCTAGAGTATGCTTTTGTGAAGGGTATATCACATTCGGCACTGCCGAATACAGCTCACTTACTTGTTTAATTTAAATTTATGTGAGTTTTTATACGTGCAAGATTATATTGGATTATTTAAAATATTGTTTAATATTCATAAAAATGTTTCAAGAACTATTTATAACACCTTCTACGAAATAATATTAGCAAATTTAAAAAAAAACGTGTCATATTTTGAATAATTTTCAAATACATATGTACACATGTACTTAGTTTGTCTATGTTTACCTTAGGAAATCGAAGGTATAGACAGAGGTGCAGGCGTACATATAGATATTGCTTCATTATGCACTGTAATTACTTTGGCTGGAGAACTTTCTGCAAGTAACTGAGATATTTTCTCAAAGCTACATGTTTTTCATGATGGTTCCCAACTGAGAGAGAGGACTTAAAGTTAACGAATATTTCAATCACAAAATAGATTGTGAATGAACAACACAATATTTCCAATTTTTATGGATTTATCTTTTTTATGTTTATACTTTTCTATGAGAGAAAAGTTGCCTTTTTTTGGTAAATTTTTTTTATATGAAAAACAATCTCAAATTTATAAAATTTTTTAGCTATTACTTTTTTAGTAATGATATTTGTTTAGTTTTTTCCATTTTCAAATTCTTATGGAAGGGTTCCTAACTTACCTTAGAATTTTGAACATTGCCTAGAGATTTGGGATGAATATTCACAGTGTAATTACCTGAAACAAAAATGAGAGAATAAATTAAATAAATTTTAGTAATTTCAAAATTTATATAAATGTCCAAAAACTACAGCGCATACTTAATTCATAGTTAATTGTAATATTATAATGTTAAATCCTCGTTCTTACACAATTTTTCTAATATTAATACCAGCAGATACCTTAAAGAATACCGCTCGACTCCGAATCACTTTCTGAGTCGATAATTCGTCATAGCTCCCATATAGGACCAGCTTCCGAAAATCTCTTTAAAGTGCATAAATCTCTTAAAAATGTTGGTATACACACAAAATTCATCATAAATACCTTCATGACTAATTTCATGATGATCGGTCCATAATTTGTCATAGCTCCCATATAAGGCCCACTTCCGAAAATGACTCACGAATATAAATTATTGATATTTTAAAGAAAAATGTTTTTGCTCATTTAATTAGTGTAGGGTATTATATGGTCGGACTAGACCGTAAAAATTTTCAGTTCTATGGATAGACTTTTTTTTAAAAAAATTGTTTAGTAGAATTATAAATTTTGTTACACATTTCTCCAGATAATTAATTATAACTCAAAAAGGGTTAATTCAATGTTATTAAAATAAACTTAGAAAAGTTGAGATTTACATAATCCGCTTATATATTGCGTTTTAATCGGCTCAGTAGTTTTGGAGTTATAATAACAAATTGAAGCAAAAAATATTTTGTTTATTTGAAAATAGATAATTTATTTGTTTTAAGAAAACTCATAAAAAATCGAAAAAACAGAAATTGTTCAAGTTTATTGCTTTATCGCAAAGCCAAATATAGTAGGAATAAAATGAGATATCGATCATAAAAATCGATGGATTTTTTTCGAATTTATACACAATTAAGTAAAAACGCAATATACAAACGGATTAAAGGATATATACATTTTTTTTTAAGTTTACTTTAATAATATCGGACTAACCGTTTTTGAGTAATCAATAATTATGTGGAGAAACGTCTAAAAAAATCAAAATTTTACTTAAATTTTTTTTTTTAAAAAAGTCTCCATAGATTTTAAAATTTGGACCATATTTATATTACTGGAACCAAAATACATCAAAATTGTGTTGTGGTTTAAAAAACCCCTAAAATGTTTTCCATTTTGTTGCCCTGTATAATATTCCCCATAAATTTGTTACATATAAACAACACCTATCAAATATTTGAAAGATCCAAGTGGTCCAAATTTCCAACTCACAAATGAGTTTCTTGTGAACACAAATTGCAGTGAAAAATTCTGTGAATCTAAAAATTCTCTACCCAATATTCTTAAGTTTATTCCAAAGAAATTAATATTGTTACAAATAAGATTATATATAAGGCTTATTTGTAAAGCTAAATGATTATAATTATATACTTTTAGCAGGTGTGGAGTAAGATATGATAAGGTATTTAGGACCTTACTCTCTTAATTGATTAATTTTTCGCCCTTCCCATCTATATTCTAGGAAAAATACTGGATTAACTTCATATTTTACTTAATTTCTAAGCACCATGAGAAATACCAATTCATTTAACTCTAAATTTTATCTCTAAACATCATGTGAAGTTAAACAAATTTTGATTAAAACTTTACAAAATTTTTAAGCTCTTCATCTAATTTAAACATAAAAGATTGTATTTCACGATTATGTAGATATATATGCAGAGATATATTTAAAAATATTCTATGCAATCAATATTTAAAACATCTACAAATTACGTGACTAAATTTCTAAAGAATTTATTACAAAACCACATTTTCAATGTCAAATGAGAGAAAACCTTTACATTTATTTAACTTACGAGGGTTACAATATAAATTTCAGTATTTAAATTAAGGAATACATTTCTACAGATATATAATGCTTAAAATAATTAAATTGCTAAGAAATTCTGTTGTAGGAATTTGAAATAATCATTATTAAATGGACGTCTACAATTTTGATTCAGCTAATCCACATGTAAAATAAATAAATATAATAATAAAATAACTTATGCATGATTGGCTATGATCACATGCATTTTTGTAACATGATCAGTGGTCATCAATTAATCAATATGATGGTCACTGTAATCATTCTTAGTTTTCCGCTACCATAATATGGCTATGATAATCATACTCATCATAATCATGCCTCTGCTCATATCCATATTATCCTTCTGTCTTTTTGGTTACAAATTTTTTAAAGCTAAATTTATGTTATTAAATAAATATTTCATATGATTTGGATGTAGCTTTATCCTTACCAGACAGCTTTCGCAAAACGTGCGCTTATGCAAAACCAAATTTAAGAAGGGAAAATTTATTTAAAACATGTTTTATTATTTATAAGAAAACTGTATTTGTAAACAAATACTAGGAAATGCTTTAACATTTTGAAATATAAAAGGAAAAATTAAAATAATCACGCTTGTTTGCATGTTTTCCTAATGCAAAAATAATCTGAATTGTTGGTTTAAAAAAAAAACAAATATTTGTACATCGAATAATGTCACCTGAATATAAATGAAATGCATTGATATTGATTGTTTTTATTGAATACCTAGAAATTTGCCATAAATTATTGTCACATGTAAATTCTTACCATTCCGTCGAAATTCTTGAAGTAATTCGTTGGTCAACTGATGTCGCAATTTTAATATTGAGATAAAGCTGTCATTACACGTGCTGAGTTCTCATCTGTATTAAATGGTATTAAAGAGAAAACCTTTTTGAGTTTGCTGATGAAGAGGCTGCGGCTTAGTGGTTGAAATATGTGAGACCTCAGTCTAAATTTAGCTTATTAATCAAAGAAGTCTACATGAAATCAATTCATATAAGGAAGTATCTGTAATAGCTCAATGTCTGATACAATTAAACTGATACATTAATTAATTGAGCTTAGATACCATCGATTTAAACATTTACGTATGTCAAAATATTTCCAAGTTTAATCAATTCACTAGAATTTTATAGGAAAATTTTGTGTTGATAATCGTTTTACTTGGTTTTACTAATTCTAATTTACTAAATGTTAAATTTAAATATTGTTTTTATACCCTTCACCTTCTTGAGAAGGGTATATACATATAAGTTTGTCATTCCGTTTGTAATTTCCACAATATAATTTTCAGACCCTATAAAGTCTGTCTGTCTGTGTGTCTGTCTGTTGAAATCAATTTTCTGAAGACCCCAGATATCTTCGGGATCCCAATCTTCAATAATTCTGTCAGACATGCTTTCGAGAAGATTCCTATTTACAATCAGCAAAATCGGTCCACAAATGGCTGAGTTATGAGGAAAAAATCAGGCCAACCTCGACTTTTTACCTATTTTTGACCAGGTAATTAAGACAAAAATTGTTTGCTAAATTCCATGTGATTCTCAATTATTTTGTCAAATATTTCCACAAATATGTATGCATGAGGACTCTTTTAACACGCCTGCAGTTCATTGCACTAGTTCCGCCACGTCGAATTCGTTGGCCACTAAGAACTACTACTAGTGAATTTTCAACCTACTCGCAACGTTATTGACTGGTGAATTTAACACGGGGATGTCATTGCAAGTGGCCGATTGGCACACTCTGCATAACACTTCACTATTAAATTCAATAGTGAAAATACTCCAGCATTTGAGAAAAAAAGAAAAAATTAATTTTTCTGAGAGCGGGGTTGAACACATAACCTCTCGTTTTCTAGTCAAATGCTCTAACCACTAAACCACAGAGCTCTTATTTGTACTGCTCTCTAATTGTTATTAAGAATAACATGTGAGTCTACTCTCAATTTTTGCATTTGCTACCAGCGTTGCCACTCATAAAATATTTTTCCTACCAAATTTCTAATTAAAAACTACCAAAACTTACCAAAACCTACCAAATTTAAAATATTTTAGAAATGCTATATGGATTCGTTTCAAAATTAATAGTTAACTTAAAATTATATTATTGCTGCTACAAAATTACCCAGAGGAAGAAAGTTATTTAATAACACTACAATCATAAATATGTTAAAATCGTTCAGTTTTCGAGATTTTATTTTCGAGTCGATTTAACGATGTCCTTCCGTACGTCTGTCTGGCTGGCTGTCCATGTATTTCACATAGCCCCCATTAGTGTTTATAAAAAACCGACTTTTTAAAAAACCGGTTTGTCGGTTAACCGAAAGGTGGCCTTTTTTAAAAAACCGGTTATTCGGTTAACCGACATCGAAAAAACCGGTTAAACCGGTTAACCGTCATATGTGTGTAAAAACATAAAATGTCGTATAAAGTATACACAGCTTTAAAATTTGTAGTTTTTAGTTGTCAGGAATGGTTAATATAAATAACTATGAATATACAAAAGTGCTAAGTCCATTTTGTTTTGTAAAAATTTCAAAATTATTATCTCAGTCAAATGGAATTGAGTATAAATTTGTTACTAACTAATAATACTAATATAATTACTGATTTTTTTTCATTAAATTTCAACCAAAAAATATAAATCAATTTTTTAATTAAATATTTGATAATTTTGAAATTTATTATCACCTCGACATTCTGATATGAAACAGAAAATGTTACAAGTCCCAAAAAAGGACCTATATTATGCAAACGCACTTCTTCTTACTATTTATTTGTCATTATAAATTATACCAAATATGTAAGTAATAAAACTCCATTATCAGATCTCATAAATATTTCAAATCATGGATTTTAGAACGTTTTTTGTCTCTCCTGTAATATTTCTGAAAAGGACTTTGTACACTAAGCTAACGAAGATTTATATTAACTTCTAGAATTATGCGGAATTTAATTTTTAATAGTTTCAATTTATTCTGAAAAAGTTTTTAAGTAAACCCATCGTCCTCTACTATTTAGAATCATTGAAATTCTTAAAAATATCAATCTAAGGGCCATTATTACAACTTGCCGTTATAGTTAAAGTGACCTTTAAGGGTACCTTTTTCTATTGCTTAAAGTTACCTTTAACTATAACGGCAAGTTGTAATAATGGCTCTAAATAGGTTTGTATTGTAAGTCATTAGTTTAGGTTTCAAATCAGACCAATAATGTGTGTACAATGAATATAAAAAATGCACAAAACCATGAGATTTCTTAAGTAGACCTAAATTTTAAAAACCGGTTAACCGAGTGATAAAAACCGGATAAACCGGTTAACCGAAAATCAACATTTCATATTAACCGGTTCGCAAAAACCGAGATTTCGAAGAAAAACCGGTTTTTCGGTTAACCGGTTAACCGGTTTATAAACACTAGCCCCCATATAAATGTCCTCCAGAAATAAGACATTATCCGTCATAAATGCTTAATTTATATAGATATTAAATAACATTTTTACAAATAAATTACACCTAAAAATTCAATCCATAATTGACCATAGCTCCCATATAAGGCCCTCTTCCGAAAATTACTTAAACGAGCATAATAATCCTAAAATTGTTGGTATCCAAAAAATTCAACACAAATAAGTTTCATATAGAAATAAATTAAGCGTCCTAATTTCCATAATTGGATATTTAAAGTGTTAGATGAAACTGAAATATTGAAGCAGAGTTTAACACATATTATTAGAAAATAAAAGTTTTGAGAGCCCTTTGTCATTTTTTGAACTCAACACTACTAAATAAATACACATTTACCTGTCTAAACTAAATATTTAAGAAAATGCTATCTTCATATTTTGCAAATATATAGTTTTATTATTTTGGCATAACATAAGTAGTTTTTTCGTTATTATTTTAATTATTTTGTTCTTAAAAATACTTATGTATTCAGAAATATCGTAGCCTACCAAAATACGACAAATATCGGAACAAACCAACCAAACTACCAAAAGTCAATTTGTTAACTTGAAACTACCAATTTTGGTCCAATTGGACCAAAGCGGCAACGCTGTTTGCTACATCATCACTGAGAATGAAAACACAAACGGCCACATTCAGCATTACATGTGGCCATCGAAGTGGTATATTTTAGAAGATTTTATTTTTCTTGAATTTCTTTTCAAAAACTAAATACAAATATCTGGCTATTGTTTATTACTGAATATGCTGGTGAAATGTAGTGCAAATGATAACCATTTAACTACCACTTTAGCAGCCACATCGAACTAGTTAGTTGTACAAGTAGTAATATAGCTAGTGCAAGGTTTCCAATTGGCATTTTTCAAACTGCTGGGACACTAGTGTTTTATTCAACTGTGTCAATTCATACATATTCACCACGAACACATACGATTTTTCTACAACTTGACCAACAATTTTTTTTTTAAATAAACATATTTTCTAACATTTATATCATTACATTTTAACTATTATAAAATATTCGGACCAAATTTCGTATTTTTAGTTCCATTAGTTTCGGTCATATCATGCGGATGTTCGCTGAGGTGGGTCAACGTATTTACACATATCTTTTTTCCCATATATCTTGTACCGATTTTTCCAAACATTTTTGAGAAACTAGAAATATTAATAATAAATTTTATACCCTTAGGTCCTTTTGTTGTGGCTCTATCGCACTTAAAATTCAGTTGATGAAAAAAAATTCAAGTATTTGTCTTAAATAGCTCACTTGTTTTTTTATAATTCTCATTTATAGCACTCGAAAATATCTAAAAATTTCTGTGTTATTCTCAACCAGCATTCAATGTAGCGTAGTGTAAACTGTACAGAGCGCACTGTGGTTCCAAATCAAAATCTAGGTGGACAAAATTATTTGGCGCTCTTTTTATATAGAATTGGTGTCTCCGATTCCAAAAAAAATGTTTAAAAGATCAAAATAAACTTTTTTTCAAGGTACAGTAGGGTCTAGATATATTAAAATCATTAATAAAAAAAAATTTAAAAAAAAACGTTTTCATGTGTTTCTAAAACTAAATTTTTAAAAAGATCTGTATTTACTATATTCCAAGTTACAGTAGGGTCAAGATATACATATACAAATTAATAATAAAAGAAATATTTCTAAAAATTCCATGCCATAAAAATAAAAATTTTTTTACAAAGACATTCTCCAGAATTTTCTTTAAATGATGTATATAGTCATTAGACGGGCTTCGACGGTCTTTTTTTTTGCAAGCTATATAATATTCTTAGGGAAAAAAATATCGGTATATTTGAGACCCAAGTTTAAATTACTATAACAGGAAAATGGAGAGGCCCAGAAATAAAAGATATACACCTAATAAAAGCATATATCAATGTTTATCTATGTTTTGAAGTATGAATTTCTATATGGTAAAACAATTGAGATATATGTAATTTAGTAAAGCAGTAAAATATTAAAAAAAAATAACGAAAATATGATTCAAAATTTTTTAACTTCTGGCGTTTCTGTCGAGAAAACGAAATGTCCAATTGAAAAACCCATTTTTATTGGAGGAAAGCAGATTGTCCGCTTCCGAAAAAACTTCGTTTTTCTAAATTCTGAAGATACCGATTTTATAATTTTGTCCACCTAGATTTTGATATGGAACCACAGTGGAGCGTAAAGTTTTTTTTATAGCATTTCAAAGGAATCATTCTTTTTTTAATATTCAAATGTTAGTATGCTGTTTAAAGCCACAAATGTCTAGTTTTTTTTTCTTCCTTTTTTCACTCTATAGTAGCATTGGTTTATGTTTTCTAATTACATTCTTTCCTAGGTTTGGGCATAAAATGTTTGTAACCAGTGTAAATTCGCTTGTAAATACAATGATTCCCCATGCCTAATTGTATTTAACTCAATTTTTTTTTTTTGTTTCATTATTTCTTTTTTAAGTTGCAACAGCGGCAATAAAATAAAGTTAAACATCAAATAAAAAATAGAAGTAAGGCAATGAAAAAATAAAGTAAAATTGGTCATATGCGACTATAGGATAGCCTACATAAGGACGATGTCGGGAGATAGGCCACTTATGAATTGATTTTCACAGAACTTTGTGGAGTAATTTCTGTTTACATGAAACTATTTGTAATGAATTTTATTTGAATATAGAAACATTGGTTGGTATATCAGGATATCTAACTTGTATTGCAAGGATATTCAAACTTATGTTTTTTTAGGTTGTCCTTAAAACTTTGAACATTTTTCCATGTATGCACAAACCAGATATTCCAACGAACTGTTTTTAGTAATAAATTTGACATGCATTAGATGGGTCCTGAAATATTTAGAAACCAACAGCCTCACATTTTATTTAATTTATCTAAATTTATTAAATAGGAAAAAAAAGTTTTTCTTCACATAAAACTAATATATTTTTACAAAATTTATGTAATAGACCAAAATGGAGCAGAATCTAAATTTTTTTGGAAATAAATCTAAAATAAATTCCAAAATTTGACGTGGGCCCTACAAATGCTGCAGGGGCGGCACTACGGGGGCTCAAAGTAGGGTACCTTCAACATGTAAAATTTTTAAACACATTTAAATCAAATTTCAAAGATGTTTATATTTCGGTAAAGCGCTCGGTTGCTTTTTATTTATATCTTATAGTTTCCCAGTTATAGGCATTTCAAAATTGATATTTTAAAATTTTGCCATAAATTGGTCCGCTTTTTATAAATAAATATACGGCGTACTTTTGAACAGAATGGACACAATTTTTTGTTAGTTAGACAACTAAATTACCAATAATATACAAACGATTTCAGAGCAATTTCATTTATGGATCCAAAATTAAACGATTATCAATTTAAAAATTAAAAAATATTAGATTTTTGCTGTTTTTTTTGGGCGAAAAGGTGACTTAAGAACATATAACAATTTTATGTTTTACTATAAAGTATATTTGCGCAGAAAATTTTGGTATAAAAAACATGTCCTATTTTTCGAATATGTCGCCCCTAAGCCCTTCGGAATTTGACCAATTTTTTATCAAAATTTAAACATTGGTCCCTATGTTTTAAAATCCCAAAACCGTGATCAGAAAACGAAAAGCAGTTTAGAAACCTTGATGTGTTCCTTATTTCTCCTTAAAGTATTTTCCAAGCCCTCAAGGGAATGTGGACCCTATGAGAAAAATTGTAAAAAATTGCATTTTTGAGATTTTTGCTCCAATTTTTAGGAATTGGAGTATTTCTTTTGACCTTTTAACAAGTTTTTTTTAAACTTTTAATGACAAATTTAAAAAAAAAACGTTGAAAATTTCATTGAGTTTTGTTAATAAATAAAGATTTTACTATACGTTAAATATTTATTGAGTTTCTAAAACTAAACTTTCTATCAAAAATTTTAATAGGATTGGAATTATTAGGAACAATTTGATCCACATTTATTCCGAACTAATTTTTTTTGTTTAGATAAGTTAATTTTTTATCTTACAAACAAAATTTCAAGTCAATTTCTCAATTATATTCAAAAATATGCCACTTTAAATCTCCGTCCTTCATTTTGCCAATTTAGGGGGATTAAACTCAAAATTTTGTTTTGTGTTTTTTGCTAAAGTTTCAATTCAGTATGAGAAACAATTGTCCAAGTAATAAATAAATGAGTATCAATGTGAAGAAATGTGAACCAAACAGAAAATAAAAATCAACTGCATGTTCACTAACTTAGAATAATTATAACTTTTTTGTTTTTGAATATTTTTTGCCAATTCTTTTTGTTTTGTTAAAGTTTTTATTTTATTTAATAATAGTAATAAAGACTTTTTAAGAAATAAGTGAGAATAAGTTTTCCGGGGCGGTTCCTGTAAAGCGTTTTATTGTAAGTATATTTAAAAAGTGAGAAATCTTTCATGGACTCAAAAACATAGAATACCATTTGATTTCAGAGTTCTGTTGTCATCACACGATAGATCGGTATATAACCTATTAGGATTACAAAATATTTTTTGCAGCTTTTTGCATACACCATACACATTTTCTAAAACTTCAGCAAGATAGATTCCAGGGTTAAAGTGTTTTTCAAGGTTATGTTTAAGGTTAACGTTTTTCGATTTTGGTAAAACTTTCAGACTATATTAAAAATGATATGGACTATAATTTTCTGAATATTTTTTACTTAAAATTCATAACAGTAAGGAAATTGGTATCATTCGAAAAAAATATGGCCAAATAATTAGTTTTTCTCGAAAATCGCAAAATTTAAATCGCAGATACGAAAGAACTATAGGAGATATTGTCATACTTTTTTCATAATTTTATTCCCTATTATATTCTCAATAAATCCCAAAAAATTATGAAATTTGCTTAACAAGTAAAAATTAATGTATTTTATGTAAAAATTAGCTTCTATTTTAATATTTCTCAAAACATCTTAATTTTGTTCCTACATTTATTGTTCTAGTGGCTTGAGACAAGCTAATGGCCTGGGGAATTTTTAATAACTTCAACATTTTTTAATTGTTGTGTTTTGTATCTCATTAGAACGACAATTACGTATACATTTCGACTCCTTTAAATTAAATTGTAAAAGAATTACTTAATGGCAAAATTTTTACAAAAACTGAAAATATTTAATTTTTTCCCTTTGTAAATGCACCTCAAGTTAACGTTATCCTATCATTCTAATATTTTACACAACGTGTTTCTACAATACATAGAACAATTCTAGAGGGGGAAATTTGGGAAGAGCTAAATTATAACATTTAAAGTCTTTAAAATTACTCTTAAACTAATAATTTTCAAAACTCTTTAGAAAACATGTATTCAGTATTGTACAAAAAAATCTCACAGAAATCTTAGGGTCTTCAGAATTCTACTATTGCAAAAAACCAAAAAAAAATTTTGTTGATGAAACGCCTTTATTATGGTGTAGGACATTCATATTTTTTACTACATGCAACAAAATATCTTATCCTTTACTTGTATTTCAAGTTTGTTTTGATGTACCTACTTTGTTTTTAATTTTTGTTATTTTTATGTTGAAGAAATTAGGTCCTTTGTTTTTTAATTTTCTTTTGCGTCTGATTTTTTCTACGAAAAAAATTTTCAGAGTTTTATTTTGTATGCTTTTTGTTAAAGCTAAATTTGGTTTGAATTTCAATGGGCTAAAGTAGGTTGCGAAGCAATATTTATATTTCTTACTTGAATTTAAGTTTTAAAGCAAATTTATAAATTATAAATATTAATTAAACAAATACAGCAAAACTTGAAAATAGTTTGTGCTTTAGCTAGTTCTGGAATATGTTTATATCCAGTTAATTTCTAAAAGAATATGTCAAAATTGAATAATTTGAGAAGTCTGACTAATTTCGATTACCAAACATTCACAAGTCCATCACTACGTATAATTCATATACATACATTTTTAACACAAACGTTCATCATACAATATGATGTGAAACTTAAAATTTGGCAATAAAAAAAAACTAAAATAAATCGGTAATTGTCCGATTTGAATAAAATTTTCCAAGTCAATAACGGATTTTAGAAATTTGAAAACATCATATATGTAGCTATATATTACCTTTTATAGCCTTTAAAAATTATTCAGTTTTATACATTCTTTAGTCTTGTTTTTGGTGATAGCAGATTTCTTTCCCGATTTTTTGGAAATATTTGTTTTTGATTAACAAGTATTTATAAAAAGAACTTTTAAAAATTAATACTGAGTCTAAAGTTATGTGCATTTAAGTAACAATAAATAAGTTTATTCAATTTTTCTCTTAATCGAATAAAATAATATTTCGCATAAGATACTTTAACTTGTTCACATGTTTAAAATTAATCGAAGTATTCGAATAATTTAAATTTTTTAAACAACTAAAGAATCAAGTTTTGATTTAGGTTTTTAATATCTTATTGTTAAAGAAAATCAAAAAATAATATTAAAGCTAACAATTCAAGTATTGATAATGTTAAAAAACATTCGAAAACAAAGTTTGGCATAAAAGGTTTAACAATTTCCTAGAAACTAATAATTTCAAAATCGTAAATAGGGAACCAAAAGAAGCGAAATGTATATTTAAGAATTAATATGTACAAAGAGTGCTACTAGATAGTATGGACAAACAAAATTTTCTAGGTACATGCCGTCCCCAGACTAGAATTGTTCTATGTATTGTAGAAAAACGTTGTGTAAAATATTAGGATGATAGGATAACGTTAATTAAAATCGGAAAACGTTAACCCTTAAATCGTCGAAGTCAATTTTTTCAGTATTTGGAATTTCTCATGGGAAGATAGCGAAATGTTATATATTTTTGGCCCGATTTTGATGAAACTGAAGAAAAATATACCATGAAGTCTACTATTTACAATAAAAGTACAAAAACTAAAATTAACCCTTAATAGCGCTTGGGGTAAAAATTACCATCAACTTTTAAAATCACGAAAAATACAGTCAATGTGAATGGGGCTAACTTAAATATTAAAGTTATTTTTTCAATTCAACAAATCAAAAGTACACTAAAAGGTTAAAATCAATCTTATTCTTCAAATCCTTAATAAAATATTAATTACGTTATTGAACCAAAAATCAGGTATAAATACAATATTTTTCGTTTAATAAATGTGTGGTCAAAATTGAACAAAATTGTTAACATTTTTCATAACGTCTTATTATTAGTATTCCTATAAAAATCAAATTTTGAGCAGCACTATTGAAATTAACATTTTTTATGGTTTTAGAAGTTTGGGGTCATTTTAAACCCAAGTAAAGGGCTAATTTTAATTTTTCTACTGTTTTTGTAAATACTAGACCTTGTGTTATATTTTTCTTAAGTTTCATCAAAATCGGCCCGAAAATATATAACATTTCGCTATCTTTCCATCAGAAATTCCAAATATTGAAAAATTTCACCTTCACGATTTAAAGGTTGACATTTTCCGATTTTAGTAAAACTTTCAGACTATATTTAAAATTACGAGGACTATAAAATTCTGAATAGATTGTACTTCAAATTCATAAGAGTCAGTAAATTCGACTCATTCGCCAAAATATGGCAAACAAATTTGTTTTTCTCGAAAATCGTAATATTTCAATTGCAGGTACGAAAAACTATAGGAGGTATTGTCATACTTTTTTCATATTTTTATTGCCTATTATGTTCTCAATAAATCCCAATGTGATTATCAAGAAATTCTGAAATTTGTTTAACAAAATTTTTAAAAACGGTATCCTACGAAGACACAAACTCATATACTAGTAAATATGGATATATTTTAAGTAAAAATAAGCTTTTATTTTAATATTTCACAAAGTATGTTAATTTTGTTGTTCTAATGGCCTGAGACACGTTAATGGCCTGGCGAATTTTTAATAACTTATTTTATCTTTTATATCTCATTAGAACGACAATTACGTACACATTTCGATTCCTTTAAATTAAATTGCAAAAGTAATTATTAATAGCAACATTTTTACGAAAACTGAAAAGATTGCATTTTCCCCTTGTAAATGCAAAACTAGCTAAATTTAGCCTTTTTATTCACTCTTTAGCCTCGAAATTTTGGTTTTAGCTTCATGGCTTTTTCTAGCCTTTTTTCAATTTTAAAATAGCCTTTTTTGAAATTAAAAAGGCTAAGCCCAAAATTTCGAGAATAAAGAGTAAATAAAAAGTCTAAATTTATATTTTTGAGTCATTTTCATTTTAATTCATTAGCTTTTCAACATACTCAATACTTTTAGCTTTTCAACATACTCAAGAATTGTACAGTATTAAAAGAACAAATAACAATTGCCAATATCAAGTGTTTCAAAATGAAATAGAGTATTTTATATCTGAAAACTAAAATGTCTGGCAAAATTGTTATTACACATTTTATTCATCGTTATTTAATGGACAAGAGCCCACAAACTCTTGAAGACTTTGCTGTCAATGGACGTTAAACGTATTGTAAATCTATGCTTCGAGTTAAAATCCATTTTTGTTTAATTTCGTCATACCAGCAATACTACCAAGCCAAACATTTATGTGATTAATATACTAATTATAATTTGGCGTACCATCTTTTTGTGAAACCAGTACTGCACAAAGTACAACAAGTAAATAAATCATATGTAAGCAATTCAGCGTATCCAACAAAACTGTTTTCTGATTTACAATTTATTCTACATAGTTTGTGTTTTGAAATTTGATCCATTATCGTCCCCAATTTAAAATTGTTTAATGTTTTCGCCACATTTTTCATACAAGTTTGAAGAATGATAGATTAAATAAAGAACGGTTTAATTAGTGAAGATTATGAAATAATAATACTACGGCAAATTAGACTAATTGAGCAATTGCGACACAGATTACAATATGAAAACTCGTCGCAAAATCTAATCTAAAATCTTGTTCTGATTCTTCCGATTATGATAAAACTATTATACCTTTTATATATATTTTATTGACCGTGTACCGTTTTAATTTAATTTACTTTTATTAATTTTATGAACATATTTTGTAATTTTTTATTGAGAAATAATAAATAAATTCTAAATTTATAATATTTTAGATTTTTTTTTAAAGTCAATATAGATTCTTTTTTTGCCAGCTCCTGGCAACACTGGCCACCAGTTAACGTTATCCTATCATCCTAATAGTATACTCAATGTGTTTCTACAATATATAGAACAATTCTAGAGGATAGCGGTCAAAATTTATAATTTTATTTTTTTTCCAATCGAAATAAATTTTTTTAAATTTCGTTACAATTTTTTTGTGATTTTTAGTTAAATTTTAACTACATTTTTTTCATGCTAACTTTTTGGGGTAATTTAAAACAAAATTCTTAATAAATGCGAAATTAACCCTAAGCTCTCTTTTGTTGTGTCTTATTTCGGACTTTATGGTTGAATTTTCCGTTTTAGTTTATTCAGGGATTCATAATAAAATTTCACGGATAATATTTTAAAATTTTAACCCCTTAAATCCTTGTTTAATGGTGTTTTTTGCTCTTTTTTAAAAGAAGGAAAAAAAGACCAGTACCTTGAGGATTTAGAGGGTTAACATATTCTATAAAAATGTTGTCCGTAACATTTTACATAAATTTGCTGAACACATTTTATAACTCAAATGTAAGGATCTCTTGGTTTCTTATGCCGATTAACAATAAGAATGTGCCTGAGTTGGGAAACTTTAACCCCCCTCAAATGAAATTCAGATGTAAACTATCAAAACGCCGATACACGTGTCTTTTGTTTTTGTCTCCTCTATCAACATTTATTGGTCGGACCTTGTAATTTTTTTTTTGTGTTGTACAGTTTTATGTTAGGTTAGGTTAGGTTATAAAGGCAGCTAGTTATCAAGCAGCTCACTTGGGTCCATGAAATTGGTCCCTTTGTGTTACCCTAAGGATCATGCTCAGGACCTCAAGAGATCCTTCACATGTCAGAACTGGGTTCAATGCCGAACCAACCTGACGCACGAATGAACGAATCCATCCTCCTGACATCCAGAGTAGATAGATTCGCTAGGCCGTGCAAAAATGGACTACCTATTGTCGCAGTCCGCACCCCTGCTAAGGCAGGGCAAAGACAGAGGAGATGTTCAATCGTCTCATTCTCGTCTTCATCATGGCAACTTCTACAGAAGTCATTATATGGAGTATTCATTCTCCTATCATGTTCACCTATCAAGCAATGCCCCGTGAGCACTGACATCAGAGCTCGTAGCCTAGCCCGAGGTAGCCCCGTGAGGGACATTGACCTATGATGGTCATAAACGGGCCAGGTGAGTCTCGATATCGTGCAGTTTGTCAAATTAGACCATCTGAGTTGAGCAGACTCAAATAATTTACGCTGTATGATTGACTTACAGCAAGACAGCGGTAAACCTACCAAGTTATCGATCTCGTCAATTTGTAGACGTGAGCCTCTTTTGGCCAGTTCATCCGCAATAGCATTGCCAGGTACACCAGAGTGACCAGGCACCCAGAATAACTCCAGGTTAGAATGTCTCGCCATCTCATTCATGTACCAATCTGGATATCGAGTAGACGCCAGATAGGGATTTGATAGCAGGCTTACTGTCGGTACAGATTCGGATATTCACACCAAATAGCCTATAGTACTTCATCCAGTGTACCGCCCTTTTGATCGCTGAAATCTCAGTTTTATGTACTTAACATTTAATTTATTTAATGTTTTAGAAAATATTGCCACGAAACTTTAAACTAAATGTAAAGGTTTTCCGATTTATGTAAAATTTTCAGTCATTAATTTTTAGATAACACTTTTGGATCTTGAAACCACCGCAAAACGCAATAGCGAAAAATGAAGGCCACAATTTTTAAAAAAAATGTATTTTTACTAAAAATTTTAAAACATCCCCCCAACATCTCTCCAATTTAGTTTTTTTTAATCTTTAAGCATTTAAATATTCTCATTGGTATTTTCTCAACACCAAATATTTTACGTACTTTTTGTATCCTTTGAAAAGGAGCTTATATTAATGTCAAAATATGTGTGAGTTGTTTTTGTGTATTGGCATTTATCAAAGCAAATTATTGAGGTCACTTTTAGTTTAGAACATTTTTGAATTTTTTTTAATAAATTTAAATGTTACTTCTCTCAGCAGCAAGCAGCACATACAATTTTTCTTTGGCTTGGGTGCTAAAAGAAAATAATCGTCAGTTCACTTAGCGAACAAAAAAAGATACTTAAATTTATAACAATAATTTATGTGGTACGAGTGTTATTTGACCACAATAATTATAAAAATGTCATCTGAGAGAAACTTTGAATAGGTTTTGAACTTTCAACTCAAATCTGCGTTTGAAATGTAGACATAAAAACTTCATTATTTATTATAATAATAAATCATTTAAAAGGAAGTAGAAGGAATAAATAAGAAGAATTCATAATTGCCTTGAGTAAATTAATTTAATATTATTAGATTTGACTTATTCAAATTTGTACAATAATATAAGTATTTATGTATTTTAAAGCTTAGTTTATTTACAATAATATTAAATATAACAGCATATTATTCTGTTTTTCCTTTACAAATGTATAGATTTTCATATTTCTTTGAATATGTATGTATAAAGTGATGTTTGTGCTTTATATTTGCTTTTAAATCTCCATATAGATAAAATATTTATGTTCGTAAGAACTATTATATTAAATATTAAGTTAAATGTACAAATAGTTATTCTGTGAAATTTTGATATCCTTACAAATATAGAGATAATAAGGATACAATATTTTATTCTCATATATCGTATACAAATTTTTTTCAGAAATGTTTATTTGCACATATATTTGTTAATATTTAAATTGCTGAGTAAACCCGGCAAAAACTATATTTACCTAGTAAGCCAGCAAGTAATATTGGAGCTAAGTAAAGTTTTTCACAGGAAATACCGGGAATTCCGCAAAATTTTCAATCCCGAAATCCCGGGAAATTGTGCTAGAATTCCCGGGAATTGTTTTCCTTAGTTTTATGTGACGTTTTTTTTAATTTGACTTTCTCTAAAAGATGCTTAAAGCTCCAAAACCAAATGCAAAAGATTCATAAAAGATTCAATTTATTCCAAAAACTCGTAAATGTTCGGGGCTGTCACAGAATTATTTTCCGATCGAAAGTGAAATTATTTTAGTAACTATTTTGCTTTTGCACAAAGAGTAAAACGAAAATTTTTGGAATAAAAGGTCCTTCCGTGTAATTGAATTGAAATGTTTAATATTATTGGGTTTTTTACTTATTTTTTTAAGCAAAAAATTGTCAATTCAAAATTAAAAATAAAATAAAATATTTTTTTTAGCAAATTAACAGAATTAATTGGAATCTAATAAAGGTAATGAAAATTGAAGCCATTGTCTACATTCTTAAAATTTAATAATTTGTAGCGGGATACCGCTAAATTTCCAAATTAATCCCGATTTCCCGGGAAATGAAAAAGTGTTAAGTTATAACTACTTATTATTTGACTGAAATACTACGTGTTTTTGCGATTTGACAAAATTCATGTATCTGGTATACAAATGTACATACATTCACCCAATGAATATGTAGCAAAAAAACAAAAAAAAATGCTTTATGTGGGAATCGAACCCGCATCTTCCATTGTTTTCTTTTTTGAGTTTGAAGGTCTTGCTGCTTACTCACTACTCCATGTACGAGTTATTTGATAGTAAAACATAAATAAATAAACATAAATTAACAACCAAATTAATATAATATGAACAAAAAAAATTAATGGCTTCCACTGGTGTTGAACCACCCCTTTTTCAGTCAAACACACTATAGCTTTGCTAAATCTAAAAGTTAATTACCTACCTGTATAAAAATAAGTACCTACTCGAGTAAATAAAATAATGTGCTAAGTAACGACCACTCATTACAGAATAACTACACAGAGAAAACAGATTCGTGATAGCAACCGAATATGTTGCCAATCGAATCATTCTACCTTAGTAACCGAATTTTACAATTGTGGCTACAATATTTTAGAAGGGGTAACAAAAGTTTGATTGCTTCAACGAAATTCTTCTATATCAACTGACTTTCTGTTGATAGAACCGAAAAATTCTATGTGTGCAACCGAATCATTCGATTGGCAACAAATTCGGTTGCTATTACGAATCTGTTTTCTCTATGTAGTTACCAATACCAATTTTCACAAAATTTTTGCTGATAAATCATACAGTTATTTGAGTTTTAGTTTTGTGTTCAAACGTACTATATCCCTTTTTATACAATAAATTTTACAGAGTGGACAAACACTGTTATGAAATCGTTTGTTATAAATATTATAGTTTGCGAATTTTGGGAAAATTTCTATAAATTATTTCGTATTTTGCATTTCCTTATATAACTTTTCGACATTTTTTATTGCTTTAACCTTTAATACCGATAGTGTCATGAACGTTGCAATCAAAATCCTACAAGATATGGCTGATATGGGTTTTTATGCATTATAAATTAAAAATTCTTGAATTCATTAATTTAACTATAACAATGAATTAAAAATTAAAATACGAATAATTTATCATGAGTTAATATTCTAGAATGCATTCAGTGTGCTTAAAAGATATGAACTGAATTCAAATTTGAATAAATTAATCAAAATTAAAATTATTGAATGTAATCGTTTTATCCAAAAAAAAAATTCATATTTTGGGCAAAATGGATGCATTCAAAAAATCCCAATTCATTCAAAAATTCAATAACAAATTAATCATTAATTTACAGCTCTAGTAGATATAAACAGAGCATCATATTAATTAATACAACTTGAGTTTAGTTAACTAAAATGTAAATTCGGAATTATAAAATATCAGCCATTCATTTCCTAAATCCATTCCCAAAATCTTATTCTTTTGCTTTCATCGTTACTCAATTCATTCATCGTTGAATTAATTCGCAATGGAATTAATTTGTAACAGACTTCATTCAACTCTTGAATTATTATTTTTTTGTTAATTCAATTCTAGATTAGTGTTTATAAAAAAACGACTTTTAAAAAACCGGTTTTTTGGTTAACCGAAAATTGGTCTTTTTTAGAAAACCGATTTTTTCTGTTAACCGGTTAAACCGGATAACCGTCATATATGTGTAGAAAACATAAAATGTCCAATAAAGCATATAAGCTTTAAAAATTTTAGTTTTTAGTAGTCAAGAATGGTTAATATTAAATAACTATAAATATACAAAAGTGCTATGTACATTTTGTTTTGTAAAAATTTCAAAATTGTTATCTCAGTCATATGGAATTGAATATAAATATGTTACTATATATATAAGACTTGTTTTAATATTGGATTGTTCATTAAATTTCAACCAAAAAATGTAAATCAATTTTTTAATTAAATATTTGATAATTTTAAAATTTATTATCATCTCGACTTTCTGATAAGAAACAGAAAATGTTCAAGTACAAAAAAAGGACTTATAAGCTGCGAACACACTTCTTCTTAGCTATAATTATTTGCATTATAAATCATGCCAAATAATTAAAAAAACTCCTTTATCAGATTTCAAAAATATTTCAAATGATGGATATTAGAACGTTTTTTGTCTATCCAGTAATATTTCTGAAAAGGACTTTGTTCACTAAGCTAACGAAATGAATATAAAAATAAAATTTAAAGAACAAAACACACTAATGAAGTCAAATTTATTGAAATAAGGTATGTACATCAAATTCAATTTAACGTTTGGAAAAACCATCACTAAGTGTATAATGAATCATTATTAGGATTTAGCTTAACTATTTATAATCATTGTTATTCTTAAAAATATTAATCTAAAGAGGTTTGTATTGTAAATCAGCAATTTAGGTTTCAAATCAGACCAATAATGTGTATACAATGAATATAAAAAATGTACAAAAACATGAGATTTATTAATTTTAGTACCAAATTTTAAACACCGGTTAACCGAGTGAAAAAAACTGGTTTATCCGATTTTTATCTATTTTATATACCCTTCAACAAATTATACTTCATAATAAAAATTTTAAATATTTTTAGGTAAACAAAATTTTTTTTTCGAAAGTTGTTTTATTCATTTTTTGGAAAAAATTTTATTTCGAATTATTTAAAAAAATTTTTTTTATAAATTAAATTTTTTTTTTTGGTGAAAAAAAAGTGGGTTAAAAAATATTTTTTCCGATTTTGCCCATTCCAGCTTATTATGGTTAGATATCCATATAGTCTATATTAATGTCTTAGTAATATAGATTTTGGTCAAAAAACGAGGTTGTCCTAGTTTTTCCCACATATCTCAGCCACTTGTGAACCGATTTTGCAGATTTTAAATAGGAAACTTCTCGAAAGCATGTCTGACTTATTGGAGATTTGGATACCGAAGATATCTGGGGTCTTCAGAATATTGATTTCAACAGACAGACAAACGGTCGGACATGGCTGAATCGACTCCGCTATCTATAATCATCCAGAATATATATACTTTATAGGGTCGGAAAATTATATTGTGGAAATTACAAACGGAATGACAAACCTATAATTACCCTTCTCACGAAGGTGAAGGGTATAAAAAGAAAACTTGAATGATTCAACAATTCTTAATATAATAAATTTAATTTGATTATGAAAATTGAACTAAGAATTAAGTAGTTATTTCTTTGGATACAAAGCATTTAAAATATATTCACTCATTCAAAATAAAAAAAGCAAAATTGTGTCCTTTTGGCTATTCCAACCTTTTAGAGGAGAAAATGGACTATGGATTGAGATCGAAAAAACCTTAACATACGCTTTTCCTTAAGACTTTTAACCCAAGTATTATTTGATTTTTGTATCTAGTTACATTTGAAAAGTATGTCAGTTATTATGTTTAAATGCAATTATGTTCATTTGTTCTTTATTCTAAATGTGTACTAAAATTATTAAATATTTCCAACAAAAAGTTGGCTAAACAATCAAAGGTCTACCGTCAAACTATTTCCAGTGTTATTAGACAATATCGGGAGAAATTTTCCGTTGATAGTAAACCTGGTTCAGGCAGAATGAATGGCCCACATGATGTTTCTAAAGCCAATCAGCCCAATTATGAAAAAAAATTCCCCGGGTGTTTTTTCCCTTTTCTCATTTTTCCTATTCCAATTCTATGTTAAAAAAAAGAAAAGGGAAAAAACTCCCGGGGAATTTTTTTTATAATTTGGCTGAATATTTGGTAGGAAAGCAGTCCAGTTAGCTCAGTACTCGGACTATTTGGTACGAAATGTTAAAGCCAATGAATGTTTAAAAACATACAAGGCTCAAAAGGTTCCCGACAGGAACTCGGCCAAAGACAGAGCTCAGAATTTGAAGTCAAATTTTATACAAAAAATATACCTGCTGCATAATGGATGAACAATGTAAGTAAACAGCTTTCGGGTCAATATTTGTATGTTGCTGATGCTCGAGGAAATATTGTAGAAAAGTATCCAAGCAGTAAATTTTCCCAAAAAGTTCTTGGTATGGCAAGCAATATGCAGTTGCGGCAAAAGAAGCCAAACGTTTGTTACAAAGAACTCTATAAATACCGAAATTTACATTAAGAAATTATGCTTCCATTCATAAGACTTATTAATGTGTGGACACTGTCCACTTATTGGTATCCTATCTCAATGGTGAGCAAGCTCTTGATTGGTACAAGAACAATAATGTGGTATTTGTTTTTAAGGCCAGCGAAGAGATATTGGGCTCTTGTTAAAAGAGTATTAAAGAGCACAAAAAAGGTGTCCAAAATTGTGGTAGATTTTAAACAGAGATGGACTACCTGTGACAGAAGGCTCTATAAAAACCTTAATGGAGGGTTTTCCGGAAAATGTTCATAAATTCATCACTATTGACTAAAACTATAAAAATAGTATTTTTGGTAAGTTGTAATAATAATTTCAATAAAATAAAAAAAATAAAAACTGTAAGTTCAGTGGGTTGTTGAGAAATATATGAAGGAAACCTTGAACTGGATTTCCTTGTTTCTTGGCATTTCGGAGTATAGCACCGTTCGGGTGAATTCATCATTCCGGTACATTTAAAAAAATCGGTTCAATGTTGTAGATGACAGTCGATCAAATGGTTGTAATTGTAAAACATTCTCCTCAGTAAAGTATACTCTTTGACTATTTTCCAGATTTATGGCTAAATGAACAACAGTTGGATATCTTTCATGAATGGCAAATGAAAAAATGCGCTAAATTGCATTTCCTCCAATCACAGACATGTCACTGGCTTTGGTCACATGTTTTCAGATGTATTTGATAAGTGGGCGGGGAGAATTTTTCTTTCAGCAAAAACTTAAATTGGATTACTACGAACGAGACGTTTTCGAGATTTTTAATAAATCGAAAAAAGGGACGTAAAAGTGTGCGTGGTAAACCTTTTATTGTCCAAATCGGTCCAGACGTTCTCAACAGATGCAATAACCAGCGAACCATATTTGTAAATTTAGCTTTGAGTTTCATTGCATTAACTATTGTAAATACTTTATTTGATGGATGCAAAACATCTTAATAATTTGTTTACATACATGATTTATTAAATATAATTTTTTTTACTAGTAGCATATTTACCAATCACTTTGTATCACTGCTGTTGCTCACTTGTATTTATTTTTACACAAATAACTTATGAGGAATTACTGAGGTTTTTTTTTCAATTTTTTTCCTCTCTATAAAATGGTAACAATATATATTGCACATAAATACATTATGAGTTTTATGGTGACATAAATTTGTAACTAAAAAAAAATGCAGCGAAAAAAATACCTCGAAAATTGTGTATTATTTACACCAAGCTATGGGATCTGTAAACCCCATTCGAGAGATTTTTTGTCGTTTGTAATTCCTGCATGTTGCATCATGATGTTTCAATGTGGAAAAAAAGGATTTCATTTAAAATGTATGTAACTTTCAGTGGGGATAAAATATTTAAAATAGAAAAAACACAATTTTTTAAATAAATATTCATATTATTTAAGTGTGTCACAGATAAAAATCATCAACGTATTTTTGTACCCTACATCACCATATTGGGGAGGCTATTATGGGTTTGTGCTGATGTTTGTAATGCCCAAAAATACCGATCGAGTCAGAACCACTTTCAGAGTCGATTTAAATTTATGCGTAAAGGACGCAATTCAAACAATATTGGAATACAATTTTGAAAATGAACATTCGGCCCAAAGACGAGGCCTGTTGAAACTACCAAAATATAACTATATCGGACATAGTTGCTTAATATATGTATATAACTATCCAGACAAATTTTTCCACAAATAAGTATAATATAAGACCGATTTCCGAAAATCACTCGTGAACAAAAAATTATTGAAATTTTAATATAATAATAATTATTTGCTCATATTCAGTGTAGGGTATTGTATAGTCTGGCTTGACCGACTATACTTCCTTACTTGTTTTTATTGTGCGAATATGTGTGAGGGTATTTTAATTCTTTAGAAAATATTTTCACATTGAAGCATCGTGTTTGTTTGTTTTTTTTTAACAGTTTTGTGTTTCCATTTATTTTCTAGTTGCTTGTTTTCCCTTTAGGAAAAAAAAATTGTGTCATTTGTTCAACTTAGACGTATGACGCTCACATAAACTCAGGAAGTGCAGCACAAAATTTTCAAATATTTTTGTTTGTACTCGTACTTTATTCTGAGCATTCTGTAAATGTTTGAGCTGGAAATTCTTTTTTGACGCCATTTAGACGCGTCATGCGGTCGCAAAAGGAATTAATATTTAGGAACAAAAAAGCAAAACAAATTAAATAACATTAATAATTTAAATGCAATGAAAAAAATGAAATGTTAAATTTAAATCATGTTGTCAAAGGATAACATTTAAAGGCCTTCTGTAATGCTGGTATAAATATTTGTTTTAGTTCAGGCAATTAACAAGATTCTCAATATTATAAACCATATTTCCATCTTTTTGTTTTGGTTTTTTAACATCTACATATAAAAATAAATACATACTTCTTAGTTTAAAGGAATTTTGGCAATATATATATTTTCGTATACAATTTTTATTTGGGATTTGACTGGTTCAAACTTAACATTAACTCAACTATGAAGTTTTGGTATGATATATTGGTATTGTAGTATGGTAGCATTTATCAACCATTAAATTATCTATTAATTTCATAATAAGCAAAATTTAAATTTTAATCACTGAAATACAAAAAACCAAAAATTATTAATAATTGTTATAGGGACAAAATGAAAAATTTCGATAAAAAAATTGAATTTAACCTCATCAAATATAAATGTTTACCTCTTCATGGTAAACATTTATATTTGATATAAATGTTTAACATGTCTATACAAAATTTAAAGTTCTCCAGAATTTCGAAATAGTTTTTAGTTAGGTTTTAAGCTAAAATAAAACTGTAAATAACTTTAGAAATGTTATTAAGATTTTATAATTTATAATTGATATCATATTAAAGCCAAAATTTGAAGAATTTAGTTTCTTGATTTTACCCATCATTTATGGTGGGAACTAGTTACTTCAATAGCTACGTGACTAGTTATTTTAACACGTGCATGTCCTTTTGATTACAATGAGTCTGCCTGATAGCTGGTCGAAAGTATTGGATTCATATACTGGTTACATAGCTTCAGTTACCTTACTAGCTACCTAACCAATTATTTCAACATTGACCTTAAATAGTAAGCTAAAAAGATATATCATAGACAGTCCAATAAACGATTGCTTGTAAACAAACCTTCCTTCGTCAACTCTCCAATAGAATGCTTCTGGTGGGTAAAATAAAGTGCAGTACAAAAACAAAGTTTGAAGTGACTTCACCATAGGTTACTAAGAGACACTAAAGTGACTATTGACTTCATAATATGTTACATGGGATATCAGTATACTTAAACAAAATAAATAAATAAACTGTATGAGAATTATATCAACACAATTTGTATAAAACCAGTTTGTACGAATTACTCAAAAATCGTTTAAAGTGACTATACTCCAGATTACTTAGAGACACTCTAGATTACTTGGGATGTATAAAGTAACCAATTGTCTTCTCTCTGCACTACATAGAGCACATACGTGTCAAATGAACAAAATATATAAATTGGAGTCAGCCAAGTTATAAGACATTTGTGACAATTACTGTCTTTAAGGGATACATTGACCACTTGCTTAACTGCTGGAATAGTTTTATTTACTAATACATTCTCACCACTTAGGTTTTTGACAACTGAATTAGATCTTTGACAGGAGGCTTTATGGATTTACTATTAGTAGAATCGCCTGGTGGCGGAAATTCGACCACTTTTTAAACGATTTTATGGAAAGAATTTTGAAAACAAATTTTAACAAATATCTAGAGAAAAAACCTTTTAAACCATATATTTTTCATCAATATTGGTTGACAATAACATACTTAAAAGTGTACCACAAAAAAACGTGTGGCCTATTTATATATAAGATTACTAGCATTGGAAATTTTCAATACAAAAAGTAAACAAAATATTTGAAAATAGCAAAACTACCAAGCAAACGACCAGACTGTATATTAATCTTTGAAAGTTGTCTACACTTACATACATATATATTTCTCAAAATATATTCTTATCGGAATTATGATAACTAGTATGATTCTGTTCCTATTCAAAATTCGTGTAGTTAATTTTTGTAATCTGATTTACAAAAATTATCTTTTACAATAGAGCTGAGACTCTACTGTCAAAGACCTAACTCAGTTGTCAAAAATATAAGTGGTGATAATGTATTAGTAAAAAACTATGTGAAAACAAAAACAACACTAGTACTTATGTGTAACTTTATTAAGCAATTTTTTTTTTAGTTTTTTTTTCAAGTTTCCGCTCTATGTATGTATATTTTCCCAATGGCTTATACTGTTAGGAAAATGGTGCCAACAATTGGAAATTGAATTCTATGGATGTCATTAGACATTTTATAATGAAATTTTACTTAAGAAGTATATTTTTACCTATAGGTAAAATATATTATAAACGTTTCATATAGTTTAATATAGATACATAATATGTATCTGTATTATACTGTATTATAATTTATCATATTTTATTATTATTTGTATCATTCATTACCATTTAGTATCAGTTTTTCTAAATTATATCTAACACATCACCCAATAAGAAACAACATGAAAATATTAATTTTAACAAGTAATACTGTTATATTCGGCTGTGCTGAATCTTGTATATCACACATTTTCAATTAAAAACAAACTCGTGAAATTTAGCACAAATAACACTAATCACAAGGTTTTGCTATGAAATATATGTGAGATATTTATGAAAAATTAAAAACTAAATCGCTAAAATTGGAACAAAATATTAAAAATTTAAATTTTTTTTATAAATATTTTCATTGTCTCCCTCACGACACACAGTGGTCCAAATGCTCAATCTAGCCGGAAAAAAGTAATTTTTGTAAATGTTTCAAAATCAAATTTTTTGTATGGTAATATGTTGACAAGTGTCCTAGTACAAACGGCATATTTTTTTTATTTAAATAGCTACACTAGCATTGCACAGTGGGGCATCGAAATTTTTTCGAAATAAATCTGGCATTTCTAAACGGCTGGTCCGATCGGGGGCGGCGCTATGGGGGATCAAAGTAGGGTACCTTCGACATGTAAAATTTTTAAACACGTGCCCCATCCGATATCAAAGAATTTTAAATTTTTTCGAAAGCGCTCGGCTAGGTCTTGAAAAACATGCTTGCTTGTGCTATTTATCTCTTATAATATCCGAGTTATAGGCATTTCAAAATTGAAATTTTAAAATTTTGCCAATTCTTTGGTGTGCTTTTTTAAAAATATAGGGCGAACTTTTGGACCGAATGGAATTTTATTTGTTAGTTAGATAACTAAATTACCAATAACATGCAAAAGATTTCAGAGCAATAACAATTACCAAAAATAACTGATTTTCAATTTAAAAATTCAAAAAATACTATATTTTTGCTGTTTTTTGGACAAAAAGGTGACTTAACTCTTTTTTATTTTACAATTTTATGTTTTTCTATAAAATTTCTATACGAACATAGCTGTAACTTGTGAATAAAATACAAAATATAAATATTTTTTATATTATTTTAGTTTTTGTTTCCAATTATAAATATTAATTTTCCAAATTATTTATTAGTTAAATAAAGTATTTGTCTAATTTATTAATAATATTTACAGTTAAATTTATGCATATTTATATCTTTTAAAACCAAATAAATTATAAAGAAAATCATTTTATATTAGTTTAATTATATTGATATTTTTTAGAAAATAGTAAAATTTTATATAATCAAATAAAATAAAATTTAAAATTATTTTATTTAGATACAAAAAAAATCAACTAATTTCTTTGGAATATTTATTCAAACAAAATACAAAAAATTAAAATTATTCAAACAAAAAATTACGGAATAGAAATAATTCTAATAAAACTTTAGAAGCATTTTTATTTCTCACAAATTTTAAACAAATAAATTTATTTTTCCAAAAATTACTGAATAGAAATAATTCTAATAAATGTTAAAGAATATTTTTATTTCTGATATAAAATGTCTTCTGATTGCATTCTGAGTTGAAAATGTTATTTTCGAAACGAATTACAATTTTTTTCAGATTTAACTTGTTTTTTTCTTAGTTTGGGAATGAAAAAATTCCGGGAAATTCGGAACCCTAATTCTCTGATATCTATTTTTAAAAACTATTACTACACAGATTTATGATTGGAGGTTTATTATTAATTTAAATTGCGAAGAACAAAATTCATGAATTTTTTTAAAAACTTGTTTTAAAGTAACTAGTTGTTCAAAATGATCGTCTGACATGGCATTCCTCCTAGGGCTATTTAACACATTGACTGCCAAGGCACTTTCAGCAAATAAGATGCTGGGGGCCACAACATTTTCTTTGCGTAATCTCTTCGAAAACGTCAATATTGGAATTTAGGCTGCTGTCAGTAATATTCACTGCTTAGAAACAGATTTTTTTTATAAATAAGAGGGTCTTACGAAATGGCGAAAAGGATTTTTTTTAATGGGATACGGAGTTAGAAAAAATACTCAGTACAAGTTCAGAAAGTTATGAAGAATGTGAAGATTACAGTTTTGATGAGGAACTTCCAGACAACATCTAAAAAATTCTTAAAATCCAGCACTATTGTCTAACATGGCTAGATAGAATAAAAGTCATGTCGGACATATGTGTGCGACGTGGCGTAAACCGCATAGTGCAGTGTCATACATATGTGTCCGACGTGGCAGTCAATGTGTTAATAACCCCGCAAGTGAAAATAGACGTTCAATTGTCGTTGAATTATTTTTGAGCATTGCTTTTGTTTTTCCATAGCAAACGAAGGATATTTTTCATAATTATCGGAAGAAAAATCTTCATCGTCCGAGCTCATTGTCACACACAAAAATATTATTAATATTTGACTTTATTTTCACAAATAAAATTATTCAAAGAAAATTTCTGTGAATAAAAATATTCAAAAATTTTTTGTTGAATATTTAAATATTTTTCTTTTTTTGGAGAAATAAAATTATTCAAAAAAAATTGGTTTGAATAAAATCTATCAACAAATTTTCGAATAAGGGAGCATTTACATTATGACTTTAAGTCATGACTAAAAATCATGTTTTATTTTTTGTACTAACAAATTGTGACGTCTAAACAAAAGGCAAGTTTTCTGTTTATCAAGACTTTTTTTGATATTCTGCTTTGAGCTCTTTTCTGATTGGTTGTTGATACGATTATATGCCAAGAAAAGGTGGTTGACAAAAAAAGGCATCGTATAAATGCAAGGGAATTTTCGTAGGGGTTTAAAAAGAAAAACAAAAAAAACGACATGACTTTAAATCAAAGTGTAAATGCCACCTAAGTAGAATAATATTTTATTCATAACTAGTTGAATAAACTAAATTAATATTTGATTTTAACTATAAAAATACAATTTGAAAATAATTACATGTTTTCATATTGATTAGAATATTTTAAAATCTATTCATTACATAATAAATAAAATACAACTTATTAAGGGTACTCATTTAAACGCTTAAGTTTCCCATTTGTTCAATTGTGCAAATTTGCGCGACGTGTTTCATGAACCCACCTTACCAATTTTGTGCAAGTTTATACATTAAATTTCTCTCTATTTGATATACATAAATATCAAATAAAAATAAATTCAACAAAAGCCTTAACAAATTTTTCAAATTGTATAAATTTTAATTTTAAAAATGTTGAATGAAAGTTAAATCTTTGGAACAAACGGTGATATACAGAGTTTGCAAGATTTTGTTTATATTCTAGCTGTTGATTAATGTTTTCATACACAATGCCATTTAATGCAATCATTCTGTTCCAAAGTTACAGAATTTTCACATGCACAACATTTTTATATTTTATTTGATTTTTATTTCTTATTAATAAAAGTAAACAAAAGCAGCTGATTCATGAAATGCACAATAAATTCAAGTTTGTGAGTCTATATTGTCGCGCAAACTTATCGGGGTTGTGCAAACGAATTCCCATACATTTTTTGACAGTTCATTTGCGAGAGTGTAAAAATGCACAGATTGCACAGTTTGCAAGGCATTTAAGCGTTTACATGAGGACCAGTGTTGCCAGTTTAGCCTTTTTGAGGCTAAATTTAGCCTTTTTATTTACTCTTTAGCCTCGAAATTTTGGTTTTAGCTTCGTGGCTTTTTTCTAGCCTTTTCTTAATTTCAAAATAGCCTTTTTTGAAATTAAAAAAGGCTAAAAATTTCGAGACTAAAGAGTAAATAAAAAGGCTAAATTTATATTTGTGAACCATTTTCATTTTAATTCATTACTGATTTTCATTTAGCTTTTCAACATACTCAAGAATTGTGCAGTATTAAAAGAACAAATAACAATTGCCAATATCAAGTGGTTCAAAATGAAATAGAGTATTTTATATCTGAAAGCTTAAATGTCTAGCAAATTCTCTTTCAAGACAAAATTGTTATTACACATTATATTCATCATTATATAATGGACAAGAGCCCCACAAACTCTTGAAGGCTTGTGATACTCGATGGCGATCAATAGCCGTTAAACGTCTTGTGGATCTATGCTTCGAGTTAAAACCCATTTTGTTTTAATTTCGTCAAACTAGCAATTCTAAAAAGCCAAACTTTTAAGTAATTAATACACTGATTATAATTTGGCGTACCATCTTTTTTTAAAACCAGTATTGCACAAAGTACAAAAAGTAAATAAATCATTTGCTGTTTTCTGATTTAAAATTCAAGGAATTTGATCCATTATCGTCGCCAATTGAAAATTGTTTAATGTTTTTGACACATTTTTCATACTAGTTTTATGAATGAGAGATTAGTGAATTATTAGTGAAGATTATGACAAAAATAATACGACAAATTAAACTAATTGAGCAATTGCGACAAAGATTACCATATGAAAACTATACGCAAAATCAATTTTTTTCCCGTTGATAATAAAGTAGTAAAACCAAAAAAAATATATTATGTCATATTGATAGTGAAAAATTAAAGTGCTAATAAAATTACGAAGCTTAAGGCTCAGGGGCAGAATATATTAAACTACAAATGGACAAATATAGAACCAACAATGTCCATTTTCTGACATGGTTAATCTAGTATTTAACTTTTTAGTACTTCCTTTAAGTAAAGCTGATGAATTTTATGAACATATTTTCTAATTTTTTATTTAAAAATAAATATAAACCAAAATTCTTAATTTATAATATTTTAGCTTTTTTTTGGCTTTTTTTCTAAAGCGGTTTAGCTTTTTCTGGCCTTTTTTTGAAGCCAATATAGCTTCTTTTTTCGCCAGCTCCTGGCAACACTGATGAGGACCCTTATTGTTACTAGAATACAAATACTATTAGTATAATTTTATAAATGTTTATTAAAAACTTTTAAGTATAATTTATTTAATATCGTATTCTATTTAAATCAAATAATATTTAATGCTTTATATTCTAAATAGATATACATATATTAATTAGTATCCTATTTTGAATAATATAGAATGATTTTAATATAAATTTATTTTTTCAAATATAACTAAAATTCAAAAATAATTAAGTTTTTGGAAATATTTTGAATAAAAATATTCACAATTTACAGCTATGTATACGGAGAACATTTTGGTATAAAAAACATGTCCTATTTTTTTAACACGTCGGCTTTACGCTATTTTTTTATAAAAATTTCCAATTTGGGACACATGTTCTAAAATCCCAAAGCTTGGATCAGAAAAAGGAAAGCAGATATGGAAACCCTGATGTGTTCCCTATTTATACCTAAAGTACTTTCCCATCCCGGAAGGAAATGTGGACCATATGGGCAAAATTGTAAAAAATAAAATTTTTGGGATTTTTGCTTCAATTTTTAGGAATTTCGGTATTCCCTTTGATCTTTTGACAAGTTTTTTTACACTTTGTTATTTAGATTGAATATTTTATTGAGTTTCGGTAATAAATAAAGATTTTCTTACATATTTTAATATTTATAGAGTTTCTAAAACTAAAATTTGTATCAAAATTTTAATAGGATTGCAAATATTAAGAACAATTTGATCCACATTTATTCCGAACAATTGTTTTTTGTTTAGATAAGATAATTTCTGATCTTACAAAAAAAATTTCAAGTCAATATCTCAATTGGATTCAAAAATATGCCACTCTTAAAACACAGTCCTTGTCGATACGGCTTTTCAAAAGACTTTTTTCCGGCTAGATTGAGCATTTGGACCACTGTGCGACACTCCGATAATAGACGTCTAGCATATTATTGTCCCAATATCATTGATAATTCTTTTCAAATTTTAATCTTCTGGTCCCATGTACACGAAGTCCCCCATATATGTTTTATTCATATAAATAATTATGTAATTATTACTAATAGCTGACTTATGTGTCCAAAAATTAACATGTGTTTAATCAAAATATATGGAAAACTTTGTTTAGACTTATCAAAATATTGACATATTTTTGAGTTTCTGCAGTTCATCTGTGAGATGAACTCATTACTTAGGTTGAAAGCACCGCTTTTAGTTAACTTCATATTAATTAATTTTGAAATTATAATATCTCCTATACATAATCTTTTTCATATTTGTGGCAAATTACTTTAAATAATATTTCTTGCAATTCCTTACAAATACGATTTTATTCTGCTTAATGTAATTATTTGTTTATAGAAGTTTATACAAATACAGAAGTGTGAGATAAGTTTCAAAAAGTTTTTTTTTATTTAAACTCACTCAACCTGTTGCTCGTTTTTGCTCTCTTGATGTTAAAAAAAAAACTTTTTCGTTTAAAATCTATGTACGTTAATTTGTCGCACAGTTTGAAAATGTTAAACTTTAATTTAATTTTCCTACAATTAATTTTTATTTAAATTTTTTAGTTTTTCTTTATGTAATGACATTTTGGTTGGACTCTCGTGTACACAGAAAGTTCTTGTTTTATCCGTTTTTTAACAAACTCCAAAATTCAGCAACTTGGAAAATGAGTCTGCAGAGAAAGAAAAACCTCATTTTGTCGCTACAATGTTGTTTAATTACTGTTGGCCAACAAACACTTTGTGGCCTGAAAATTGTGGTAAAAGAAAGAGACTAAATAAAAGTATGGCCATAAAAATAACAACATCAGTAGACATCACAGTAATTTAAATTAGTTTGCATAACAAAATCATGATTTTTATGTGCTTTTTGGGAGAAAAAATTAAATTGGATTTTTAAATTAAAAATAAACGTAATTTTTGAAGAGAAAATTACTGACTAAAGATAAGAATTTAGTAGCAGAGTTAGAGAATAAAGGATCCATTAATTTTCAAAAGCCTCTTAATTGTCATTTGTAAACTAAAATTTGTTTGCAGGAAATCACTTGCAGAAACTTTAATATAAGATTAAATTGATAAATCTATGAGCAAAAAATAGTCACATTATTGAACAGATCATGATATCTTACTGTTATTTCAAGAATGTTGAAATTCTTGTGTTTTTGGTTTAGTTCTCAGTTATTTTTTTTTTTGGAAATTTTCTGAAATCAAAACAACTAATATCTATATATTTTTTCCGCTAATTATGAATATAAACGTAGTTTTTTTTCTACCACCTCTTGTTTTAGAGATATTGTGCATTAATTTAAAAAAAAAAATTCTTTAAATTTCCCTTTTTAAGTCCATCCAGAATAATTCGGTTTTTATGTCAAAATTATCATTAATAACATAATGGCTATGAAGAAAAGACGTTGTTAATGAGGAGCAATTTAGGTTAGGTACCATGGGTATCCATTCTTCAAGCAGCTCACTGAGGTCATTCAAAACTGATCCCATTGTGATACGCAAGGGGTAAACATCTGGGTATTAATTATACGTCCGTTGTTTCCAGACTAAACCAACCAGATTCTCTGATGAAAGAGTAGATTCGTCTAAGACTCATCATTGATAGCTCATCTAAGCATGATAGGAATGCTATTCCGAGGATGCGTTCCCTCAGGTTAATCAAAGCCGGTCATTGGCAGAATAGGTGGGACACCGTCTCCTCCTCTTCTTCATTACGACCGTAGGGCCAATCTCCTAGCATGTGTCCCAATTATACAATTAGCGTTATTTGCTCACGACGAAATTCCATAAGTAGATTCGTCCTTCTGGCATCACGGGCCAATTAGACCGCGTTATAACACAGGAAGACTCATTGGACCCATATCAGCGTTATCCAAGAATATCTTGCTATCTCATTAAGGGATACCCGGCATTCCTCGGTTAACCTAGATATCTTGAAGACACCCGCTATTCCGTTAACGGCAGCCAATATCAGTAAATATGCACATATCACCAGATATTCGATAAAACCTCAGCCAATTGGATGCCCGTTTAATGACCATAACTTCCGCCTGAAGAGCCGTCCAGAAGTTAGGTAGCCTGAAGTAGGATTTAATCCCATAGTTATCAATAAAGGAACCACCACCGACCCTACTGCCCCTTTTTGAGCCATCTGTATACAACCTTATGACATCGTCAGGGGTAAGAGTCCTCGCTGCCATTGTAGTCTGCATGCGCTCCTATGAGACTCCTTCATTACCAAAATATAATGGCTTTTCGGAAAATCTTATATAATAAAGTCCATTTAAAATGACATGTGACCATACCAAGAGAAACTGAGTACAGAGTGTTATTATGTAGGGTCTTTACTTTAACGATTATATCGATTTTTTATTTTTATTAAAAAAATGTTTTGTATCAAGGAAAAAAATATGTATAACATTATTCAACTTCATAGTTTTTAAACCCATTATATTTATATTGGGATCAAATATTTGATATAAAAACATTATATACTGCATCTATTTAATAGCTTTAATAGCTTTTTTAATGAATAAGAAGTTTTAAATTGAAATAGGACTTTTATTTCACCCAACCCCCATACAAAGGTCCTCTTGATATAGGACTTTATTGGTTATAAATATCTGATATATATAGGTATCCACATTATTAAAAAAAGTATTAAATGAAAAAAGTTTTTGCTCAATTACTCAGTGTTTGGGTTTGACCGACTATACCTCCCTACTTATTTTATTTTAACTTTACCTTTAAATATTTGTCACTATAATATGCAAATTAAGATTTAAAATTTAATTCAAAAATAAATTAGAAAAAATATTTCATTTTTAATGCAAATTAGTTTTTATTTAAAAATAAACAAAAAAAGAAAAAAAACAATTAAATATGTATTGGATAAACAACAATGTAAAACATATTATGGAATACCATCATGTGTAAAAGTAATATGACATATTTATGCAATTTATAGATTCCTAAAAACAACCCTTTAGTTCATTAAGTTGATTTTTTTTACCCTACAACGTCATAGTGAGGACTAAACCCTAAATCAACTCATAATCACTTTTCGACTTTACTAGTCTAATAGACGTCGCGACGTCTATCCGTCAATCTGTCCATGTTAACTTTGTATTCAAACTAAACGTCACAATTTTGTAGACGATTTAACGTAATTAAATACGAAATTGTGTTCGTATTTAAGTACGAGTATTAACATAAACGTTTTTTAAGTATATTTATATTTATATATTTACAAAAACTATATCGAAAGCATTTATTTTATAGTATCTCCACTAGGGTATTCGAATTATTCGATTTTTCTCTTGTTCGAATAAAACGAATAATTCGAATAAGAGATTTTAACTTGTTCGAATAATTCGATCACACGTTTAAAATTAATCGAATTATTCGAATAATTTAAATTTGTTTAAAAAAGTAAAGAATGAAGTTTTGATGTCGGTTTTTTAACATTTTATTGTTAAAGAAAAACAAAAAAAATCGTTAAAGTTCACAATTCAAGTATTGATAATGTTAAAGAGCATTTGAAAACAAAGTCCATCATTAAATTTTCAACAGATTTATTCTGATCAGATTAACTCCCGAACAATCTACAAAACAATTGACTAGCAAACCCTTTAGTTTCAGTTTTGGAGCTATGCTTTAAAAAATTTGAGCTAGTTGGACATGATCCTGAATTCAAATACAATATAAACGTTTTTATGTCGTTCATTAATTCGGATTTTAAATTGATTAACTAATTCTTTAGTAAATTAATTATTCACTATTTCTAAATTATTTATAACAAATTGTATTATACATCAAGCTCTATCAATGCCGAATCTTTGCTTAATAAAGTGGTCTTGGGGAATTACACAATAAAGGGAATCTGTACAAAGTTTGATATCATGTTAGTGAACGTGGCTAATTTGAAGTCAGGCAGTTCATGATTGACGCCTTTACAAATACGCAAAAAGTTTATTACCATGTTAGACAAATATGTTCAACGATGTTCAAAATCATGTATAAGACGAACTCCATGTTTTTCTTGCAACAAAACCTATAGTTTGCAATATTTGTGTTTATCATTCGATTAATTAAATATTTTGCAACACTTACGTATGCGGTTAATAACATCACTTATATACATATATTTTAAGATCACGGTCTTCATCTATTTCAATGTAATCATTATAAATGTCATCCTCAATATCACTTTCGACGACCGTTTCAAAATCACATTCTCCATCACATTCAACTCCACTTTAATCTAAGTTAATATTTTGATTATTAATTGCGATTCTTTTAAAATTTTGAAAGATTTGTTTTTAGAATTGTAACTTCTTGCAGTAATATTTAAATATTTATAGAACGAGCTATCGGAACACTCATCTACAGTGATCGAAAGTCCCTTTGTCTTTAGTTATTTGTCGAATTTCAGAAACAATACAATTTTTGTGAGTCATTATTACTTATTTAAATTGAAATTATGAAAAATTTTAAGCAATTTAATAAATTTAAATATATATGACCATTTATTCGTTTTATTCGATTATTCTTCATAAAATTGTTCGAATTATTCGTTATTCGAAAATGGCCATTTTTAAATTGTTCGAATAATTATTCGTAAGAAATTATTCGATTAATCGAACGATCATTAGTCGAATGAATACCCTAATCTCCACCCATAGCTTCGCATCTTTATGGTACACAAAATATACAACTTCCTAAAAAGTTCTTTTGCAACACATAACTGGATTCCAGGATCTTAAGAATTAAATATATACACTGTATATTATATCACAGGCATGTCACAAATTTCATTCGGAATGGTTTCAATTTCGTAGTTATTATTCCGATCGATTTTGTTTAAGCTTCTTCAGATTACATAAGTTTTTGATAATGAAATTATTTAAAAATATGAGTAAAACAAATAATTACAAACTAAGAAAGAAATTTTCTTCTTAATTTTTCTAAAGAAGCCAAATACGGAATTAATTCCACTTTTGATCGGAATGGAATTCTGTGCATTGGGGGATTGTAGCTGCTTAGCAATCAAAAACATTTAATGAAATTAAAGACCTACCAAACAATTATTGGTTTACCCAGATGCGACGTTTTACATTTCGATTTTCCTACTCAAAAAGTTCATACATTTTAGCTGTTTTCATTATCATATATTATATGTGCGAAATCCGATACCGTCTTATTTTTTATCAAAGTTAAAGTATTATATTGCTTTCGACATGGCTTTTAGATAATTGAAAATGTTATTTCCAAAAAAATCGGTGCATGTTTGAGTTGTATGTGATATCAGAAGCACAAAAGAATCAAAATAAAAGATATAAGTTTCATAATGGTACCTACGCTGTGTAATTGAACAAAAACTTTTTTCTTTTAAAATTTCAGAAATTTATTTTCGGAAGTGGACCTTATATGGGAGTAGGGTTTGGGGTCCGGGAATTCCCGCACGGGAAATCCCGGGAAAAAAAGTACCCGAAAAAGATGCATCCAGTGCCTTAAAAATCGCCAAAATGCCCATTTTTTAAATTTTTTAACCAATTTTTCAACTTTTTTGCTCAATAACTGGATTACAAATCCAATTATGGACTGATCACCATGAAATTAGGTCGTGTGATTTGTGTCTATATAAAAGTTATTTATCATGAATTTTGTGTATACCATAATTTTTTACAGATTTATGCACTTTAAAGTGATTTTCGGAAGCGTGTCTTATATCAAGAAAAATAAAATCTTCTAGAATATACCACTTCGATGTGGCCGTTTGTGTTTTCATTCTCAGTGATAATGTAGAAAATGCAAAAATAGAGAGTAGATTCACATGTTATTCTTAATAACAATTAGAGAGCAGTACAAATAAGAGCTCAGTGGTTTAGTGGTTAGAGCATTTGACTAGAAAACGAGAGGTTATGTGTTCAACCCCGCTCTCAGAAAAATTTATTTTTTCTTTTTTTCTCAAATGCTGGAGTATTTTCACTATTGAATTCAATAGTGAAGTGTTATGCAGAGTGTGCCAATCGGCCACTTGCAATGACATCCCGTGTTAAATTGACCAGTCAATAACGTTGCGAGTGGGTTGAAAATTCACTAGTAGTAGTTCTTAGTGGCCAACGAATTCGACGTAGCGGAACTAGTGCAATGAACTGCAGGGTAATTCGACGTTGCGGAACTAGTGCGATGAACTGCATGGTAGTAATTGTCACTAATGTCTGACCAATTGGCTGACTCCAATATATATATTTTGGGTCATTTGACACGTATGTGCTTTTTGTATTATTTGATACATCCATGTAATATAGCGAGAAGATAATTTTCACTTAAGTGTCTCTAAGTAATCTAGAGTGTAGTCACTTTAAACGTTTATTTTGTTATGCACTTTTTTGTGAGTATTTCGTACAAACAGGTTTTATACAAATTCAGTTGATATAATTCTCATATAGTTTGTTTTCTTTTTTGCTTAAGTATACTGACATCCCATGCAACTTATCCTGAAGTCAATTGTCACTTTAGTGTCTGTAAGTAATTGTAGTCACTTTAAATGTTTATTTTGTACTGCACTATAGAAAGTAGTCCTTTTACCAACCAGAAGTAATCTATTGTAGAGTTGAAGGGTGAAGATTTGTCTGAAAATAATCTGTTATCTATGAGATATCTTTAATATCAATTACCATCCGTAAATTTTAAAATAACTAGTTATGTAGCTGATCAAGTAACCAGTTAGGTAGCTAGTAAGGTAACTGACTCTATTTAACCGAATCCAATGCGTTGGCTACTTTGGAACAGCTATTAGACTGCCTCCTTGTAATCCAAAAGGACCAATTGACCCTTAGGACATGCACGTGTTAAAATAAATACTCAAGTAGCCAGTAACTAGTTGTCACCCTATATTATAGGTAAAATCTAGATCGGGACAGTCTCCTAGAACTACTGGGTAGTTCGAAGTCTAATTTGTGCATAAATTGAAAAATTAGATTTTCCAAAGTTTTAGGGACTAACCTAAAAAGAACATAAGTTTGAATATCCTTGCAATCCATAAGTCTCTTAAAAATTTTGGTATTTACATAAAATTCAACATAAATAAGTTTAATATAGACAGAAATCCCACGACCTAATTTCATGGTGTTGGGTGCATAATTGGTCATATCTTTCTTACAAATTCCACTTAAGAAAATCATTGTGGGGTATAAATTATATGGCTAGGCTTGACTTACTTTACTTTCTTACTTGTTTATGAATGGATCAGTTAAAAAATATTATTTTAGAAAAAGTGGTTTACCATATTTTGGTGATCTTGAATCATATTGACAATTCGTTGAGGCTCTTATATTTATTCAAACCTTTCCATAAATACTATAGTGCAATAAGTAGTTATTTTCTAAAATCAATTTAACGATTTAAATTTAATTTTAATCCAACCAATTATTTTTTTAGTCAGCATTTTACTTAATAATTTAGATTTTAATTAATTCCTATTTATTTTTGTTAGATTTCATTAAACAATATTTTTAAATCAATTTACTGTGAATTTGTTTATTTTTATACCACTTGAATTTTAATGTGTTGGTGGATTTGTATAAAACCTAACAAAAACTAACCTAAAAAATAAACAACTATAAAAAAATGTACTTTAATTTATTTATTCACACTGAATAAATTATATTTTATTTTACAGTTTTTATTTATTATTTATATGCAAATGTATACCTTATACATATGGATATTTACTCGATTATGTTACTTTTTATTGCATTAAAATTAATTCATTTATAAATGTTAGAATAAACAAATCTGTGCATTGTAAATTAATATAAATAAATAATGCAGTTTTATTTTTTAATGTGGGAGTTTAGGCTAAGCTGATTAGTGATTTTATTTTAGCCCTGCGAAATTTATTAGTAGTGCATATATGATAAATACAAAATTAAGGATGTATTCCAAGAGAATCTTTGTGTGGAAGCTAAATAAAATGTTGGATAAATTCAATACAATTTCATATTTCAAGACAGTTAGTAGCTAAATATAATCAATCAGTAGCTGAGCTTAGCTTTAATTTTACCTGCAGAATGTTCATTAAAGTTGCCAACATATCGAGCCCTTAGCGCCAAATTATCGTAAGCGACATTTTCTAAATTTTTTTTTATTGCAAAAATTATAATTTTATGGACCGACTGATGTTTTAGCGTTCTTAGAATATCAAAATTTTTAATAACTTCAAAATTATATGGGGTAAGATTTTATCGTAAGTCAATGTTTACATTGTACAGTAAACGAATTTTATCGTAAGCGACACATAGTGGTACAGAAAAAAAAGATGGAAATAAATCTTTAACTTCTAAATGGTTAACTTGGTTTGAATGAAATTTCACATGCGCAAAGAACAAGTGCTGTCGAGTTTAAGTTCTGAACGTGGACCTCATAGGCCCACTAGGGGCGCGACCAAGGGTCGTCACAGTGGGACACCTCGGGTATGTTACATTTTTAAAACGATCCTATTTCTTCGTTTGTGTTCCGATTTCAATTACACATCATCGAGCAAAAAAAACAAAAAACCTCGTCGTAGCTTTCAATTATCTCTTATAGCTTAGGATATATTCGCATTTGAAATTTTCAACATTTTTACCCACCCTACTCCAGTTTTTTGATAACGGCGTATCCAAATATTTTTCGATTTCCTCCAGTTTTCCTTCATTGGACTAACATCATATGTATGTGTCAAATAGAAAAGGAAGTGTTTAAAAATAATGACTAAGTCCAAAGTTATATGCACTTGAATTTAAAAAATTTTAAAAAGCCGATTTTTCGTTAATTTTTTGGGAAAAAGAACTTTTGTCTTTTTAAGTTATCGCAAAATATTTCTAAGAGGATGTATAAGGAATTTATACTTTCTGAAAGCTAAGTTTTCATAAAATATTTTAAATAAAAAAAAAAATTAAAAATTTTACGCACCTTTTTTATGTAAAATAAAACTATAAGGTAAAAAATCTCAAATCGCATATTCGATATCAAAATATAGTAACCGATTTTAGATGGCCTAATATGCTTTTAATTATTTTGTAAAGGGTTCCGATAACTCCAACCCTGGTATGGATATTATAGCCAAAAACTAAAAATATCCATTTTTCAACACTTTTTTGGGAATTGCGGGATTGCTGATAATAAATTTCAAAATTCGTTTTTATTTTTCTATTTTGAATAGAAAATTTTACATAATTGTGAAATTTCATTAAAAACTATTCATTAATAACAATTTTATTTCAATTCGAAAAATGTTTATCTATGCAAAAATTCAATAAAAAATATTTTTTGTCATATTTTTCAATACAGTATTCCCTGAATTTTTAATTGTCAAAAGTTATAAATATTTTTGAAAAATAGACAAATAGCTTGAACCAAATTATATTATATCGCATCATAACATTCTTAATTTTATGTATGAATTTCAAAATAATCGAAAAAACCTTCTTCTGTAAAATTTGTGTTTTGTCGCTTACGATAATTTGGCGCTAAGGGCTCGATATGATCACCGATCTTTAGTTTTTTTTTGGTTTTCTGCAACTATTGCACACAGTTGGAAAAGTCCATATCAAAGCAAACAACAGAGATAACTCAGATTTCAATGCAATTTTACACAGTTATTGTTATGTATTGCAAGTGTTCATCTAAAATGGATCCAAAAATTTAACATCTAAACAACAACACTTCAAGATTTGTCTATAAATTTCACAAATTGCCTTAATGATAAAATTTAAAAATTTATGTTTTTTCTGCATTATTTAAATAAATATATGCATGTAAATAGGAATCCGAGTATTACTATGTTGTCACTGGTATTACCTTAAATCCATTTTGTGTAAAGTAATACCAATTTTAAGCAGCTTTTAATATTATAATTTTATTTTTTTTTGTTCTGTTTGCTGTTATGGTATTATTGCACATTAACTTGTTAATACACCTAAACAGTTTGTTAGTGTTGTGTGTTACTTTCCGAAGTAAATCACTTGACCATTTGATATTGTATTAAAAAGATAAACTCCTACTAGGAGCATTTAAAGTAACTTGTGTTCAGTTCATAAATATAAGGCAAAAGTTAAATTTTTAGTTACAAGGACATAAACTTTTGGTTATTAAACATCTATATGCATGTCTTTGAAAACGACACTAAAACTTTGCTGCAGTAACATGAGAAAGCGATAGGATTTGAAAATAGAACTGAACTTAAAACATAAAGCAGGAAAAACTGACATTTGCGATAAGAGGGTTATAACTCAAACAAGTAAGGGTGTAATATTCGGCAGTGTTATATATGATATTACTAGAAAATATCAGTGGTAAATTTTACATTGATAGATTCATACATTTAACCTTCATCTTACCATTAAAAGCACTTACATTGTTTTTCATCGTGTGTTGTTTCCAACACATATGGTATGCCTTTATTTTTTTGCACTAGCAACATAACTTTTGTACTCATCACATCAGTTAAGCAAGTAGTCAATCCCTTACTTGGATGACTAAAATTTATATATTTTGGTCATTTGACAAGTGTGTGCATTTTGTAGTGCAGAGAGAAGACAATTGGTTACTTTATACATCCCATGTAATCTAGCGTGAAGACAGTTGATACTTATGTGTCTCTAAGTAATCTGGAGTGTAGACACTTTAAACGTTTTGTGAGTAATTCTTACAAACTGGTTTTATACATATTGTGTTGATATAATTCTCATACAGCTTATTTTTATTTTTGCTTAAGTATACTGATATCCCATGTAACATAGCATGAAGTCAATAGTCACTTTAGTGCAGCGAGCTGCAGTGAGCTCTCAAATGAGCTCTCTTGTTTTTATTTTCACATGTACGCAAGCACACACATTGTATAAAAACAGTCAGTCTCGCATGAGCATTGATAGAAGCAGGTTGTGTTACGCTTTTACGTTTGTTTATTTCATTATTTCAGCTATTTGTTTTTGTTTTTGCCAGAGAATAATTCTCAACTCATACAACTACAATATCTAAAAACTGTAGTGGTGTGAGTTTGCATTTCGCTGCTTTACTGTCTCTTAGTATCCTATGCACAGTGGCCGAAATACCCAATCTAGCGTCGCTTTAGCGAAATTTTAAAATTCGGCAAACTTTTTTTATTTTTTGGAAAATTTAAACCTCAACGGATTTTTTTCTGTGTTTTGTTTTGTTCCTAATATTCGCACAGCTGTAAGCGTTCATACTTATCACATGTTTCAGCAAGTGCAGTAAATATTTTTTTGCTAATTTTAATAAGATTTGCAATTACACTTTAATTACACTTTATTAATTTAATACAATAAAAATAATAAGTTTGTGATCTGTGATTGTATGTTTTAGTGCTTAACAGTGGAAAATGAAAATGTCCTTTGTGATATGAAATCCAATTTTGTGTGGAATAAAAGTAGGGTGTATTCGATCGGATTCGGTTAACTGTTTACAAAGTTTGTTTAAATGGGTTGTTATATATGTATGTCAAGTTAAATATAGGCTTGAAGTTTTTGCTAAGTTTTCAGTTTTTAAATTTTTTAATTAAAATGGCAGAGTGTAAACGCACCCTTCTTTTAATATGGCTTCATAAATTTTTGTGCAAAAATTATTAGGAGTGGTCGTAGACCATTGAATTTTGGCACCAAGAATTATATGAACTAAATTAAGAAAAAAATTTAATTTTATCAAAATCGTTCACGCCCAACGCCCACTGCCCATACAATCCAAATCGATTTTTTCCTATAAAATTTTTCCTATCCAAGAAAAAGTCTAGAAATTTAGTACATACATTTTCTGAAACAAAGTGAAGTCACTTCAAACTTTTTATTGTACTGCACTTTATTTTACCCACCAGACTACATTCGATCAACTATCAGATAGTCACATTGTAATCAAAAGGGTATTTTGACCCCCTGCTTAGGACATGCACGTGTTAAAATAACTAGTCAAGTAACCAGTTACAAAGCTAAAGGTACCTGACACTATGTAACCAGTATGTGAACCCAATGCGTTGCCTACTTTGGACAAGCTATTATACAGACCCATTTAATCAAAAAGAGAAAATTGACCCCCTACTTAGGACATGCCCGTGTTAAAATGGCTAGTCACGTGGCTATTGAAGTAACTAGCTCCCACCCTAAATGATGGGTAAAATCACTAGTTCGGTACTGTCACGTAGAACTGCTGGAATAATAAAGATAACATATTTATCTTTATACACAAAGTGCTGAGGCGTGAAAAATCTCTACACGAGCAGTGCCTCCGTGCCAAAGTTCTTACTGCTCCCCGGGGCAGTAAAAGCTTTTGGTCATTCGTTAGAAGAATTAAGGATAATGCTAGTTCATCAAGTTCATCTTTTAAGGGATGACCAATCATTCACCGACGAGGTTAATAAAGCTAACCTTTTGGCTGAATTATTTGCAAATAATTCGAACTTACCGGAAAGCAATCAACCACTACCCGAACACGAAAGAGTATTTGTTAATATGCCGAATATATTCTTTCGCGCTCGCGCAGTTAAAAGGGTTTTAGCGGATCTCAACATAAATAAGTCTAAGCGGCCTGATGGTATACCAGCACTGATTTTTAAGCAGTGCTCTTAGACTCTAGCTCGATCGCCCAATAGCAGTTTGTTCTGAGAGAGTCCAACAATTTACACAGCGACCGGCAGTATGGCTTTTGTAGAGGACGCTCTACAGGAGACCAGCTAGCCTTCCTATCTTAAAAATGGTGTCGTTCCATACACCGTTTTGGCGAAAGCGAAGTGGTGGCTCTATATATTTCTAAAGCGTTTGATAGAGTATGGCATGGTGCGCTTTTAGCAAAACTTATTGCTGTTGGTGTCGGTAATAGCTTTTCTCGATTTATATCGAGCGAGATCAATTCAGTGGTACCGTAAGGCTCGGTTCTTTCTCCTACTCTATTTCTTATCATTATAAACGACCTTCTACATCAAACTTCCAACCCTATCTACTCTTTTGCAGATGACAGCAACATTTGCCATTCATATGCATTCAATTATAGACCAAGCCTGTGGGAGACTGGGGCAATGAAGCAAAACATGAATGATACACTTAACCAAGATCTTGTGACAATCTCTGAATGGGGTTGTGCGAATAGAGTCGATTTCAAAGCACGCAAGACTCAATGTTGTATGTTAAAACACAAACGCACAACAGATCATGTTGCTCCATCTGTTTTCATGGGTGGTGTAAATATTAAGGAATCAGAAGCTCTTGATATTCTAGGCATGAGTATTCAGTGTTATGTCCGCTGGACAAAACACATTTGTCGAGTGTCGAAAGAACCATGCAAGTGCCTTGGTTTTCTAAAACAGTGTAAGAAATACTTCACTCCATCTAATCTCTTTACTATTTACACCACTTATATCCCATGTGTGAGCCGATGCTTCAAAGTCTATTTTGGAGTTACTCGACCTCGTAGAGGAGAGGGCGAAGGTGCTTATCGGTGAAAGTAGGGTATCCAGCTCTATTGACTCAAAGGAACATCGTCGCAATGTGGGTTGTGATTCACTGTTCTACCGATACTACAATGGTATGTGCTCTGCAGAAATTACTGAACTTGTTCGCGAAACCCGTAGTTTTTTACGGAACACACGTTCTTCGGCAAGGGCTCATCAATTCGTTGTCGACTGGACAGTGGATCGCACAACACATTATAGAGAAAATTCGTTCTTTAGCCGTACTGTCCGTATGTGGAATAAGCTTCCTCCTGAAGTCTTTCCTGTCACTTTCAATATGGGAAAATTCAAAACTAATGTCCACAAACACTACTCCCTCTATCCTAACCTATTTTCCTAGTTCCAACACGATGCTTTGCATGAGTAGGGGTCTCCCCTGAGTGCTGGTTCAACAAAAAAAAAGAATAGCATTATTCGTACAAAATACAGCAACAATAAGTACCGTAAAAAATAAATCACAAAACTATATTTTGTTTTGAACGGACCATAACCTCCATAGAAAATCCACTTCCAAAAATCACTTAAATATACCTAAATCTCGCTGTCGGGTTAAATAAAATTATCCTCATATAAATAGAAACCTAACTTTATGAAGATCGGCCTATAATTTCTCATATCCTCCATATTAGGCCCACTACCGAAAAATGCTCACATACGATATCCATATTTATAAGCCATAAGGCACGGAGCCATTTCAACCATTTGGGGGGCAAATAAAGTAAAATTTATATTACATTTTTATACCCTTCAGCTTCGTGAGAAGGGTATATATAAGTTTGTCATTCCGTTTGTAATTTCTACATTTTTCATTTCCGACCCTATAAAGTATATATATTCTGGATCCTTATAGATAGCGGAGTCGATTAAGTCATGTCCGTCTGTCTGTCTGTCTGTCTGTCTGTCTGTCTGTCTGTCTGTCTGTCTGTCTGTCTGTCTGTCTGTCTGTCTGTCTGTCTGTCTGTCTGTCTGTCTGTCTGTCTGTCTGTCTGTCTGTCTGTCTGTCTGTCTGTCTGTCTGTCTGTCTGTCTGTCTGTCTGTCTGTCTGTCTGTCTGTCTGTCTGTCTGTCTGTCTGTCTGTCTGTCTGTCTGTCTGTCTGTCTGTCTGTCTGTCTGTCTGTCTGTCTGTCTGTCTGTCTGTCTGTCTGTCTGTCTGTCTGTCTGTCTGTCTGTCTGTCTGTCTGTCTGTCTGTCTGTCTGTCTGTCTGTCTGTCTGTCTGTCTGTCTGTCTGTCTGTCTGTCTGTCTGTCTGTCTGTCTGTCTGTCTGTCTGTCTGTCTGTCTGTCTGTCTGTCTGTCTGTCTGTCTGTCTGTCTGTCTGTCTGTCTGTCTGTCTGTCTGTCTGTCTGTCTGTCTGTCTGTCTGTCTGTCTGTCTGTCTGTCTGTCTGTCTGTCTGTCTGTCTGTCTGTCTGTCTGTCTGTCTGTCTGTCTGTCTGTCTGTCTGTCTGTCTGTCTGTCTGTCTGTCTGTCTGTCTGTCTGTCTGTCTGTCTGTCTGTCTGTCTGTCTGTCTGTCTGTCTGTCTGTCTGTCTGTCTGTCTGTCTGTCTGTCTGTCTGTCTGTCTGTCTGTCTGTCTGTCTGTCTGTCTGTCTGTCTGTCTGTCTGTCTGTCTGTCTGTCTGTCTGTCTGTCTGTCTGTCTGTCTGTCTGTCTGTCTGTCTGTCTGTCTGTCTGTCTGTCTGTCTGTCTGTCTGTCTGTCTGTCTGTCTGTCTGTCTGTCTGTCTGTCTGTCTGTCTGTCTGTCTGTCTGTCTGTCTGTCTGTCTGTCTGTCTGTCTGTCTGTCTGTCTGTCTGTCTGTCTGTCTGTCTGTCTGTCTGTCTGTCTGTCTGTCTGTCTGTCTGTCTGTCTGTCTGTCTGTCTGTCTGTCTGTCTGTCTGTCTGTCTGTCTGTCTGTCTGTCTGTCTGTCTGTCTGTCTGTCTGTCTGTCTGTCTGTCTGTCTGTCTGTCTGTCTGTCTGTCTGTCTGTCTGTCTGTCTGTCTGTCTGTCTGTCTGTCTGTCTGTCTGTCTGTCTGTCTGTCTGTCTGTCTGTCTGTCTGTCTGTCTGTCTGTCTGTCTGTCTGTCTGTCTGTCTGTCTGTCTGTCTGTCTGTCTGTCTGTCTGTCTGTCTGTCTGTCTGTCTGTCTGTCTGTCTGTCTGTCTGTCTGTCTGTCTGTCTGTCTGTCTGTCTGTCTGTCTGTCTGTCTGTCTGTCTGTCTGTCTGTCTGTCTGTCTGTCTGTCTGTCTGTCTGTCTGTCTGTCTGTCTGTCTGTCTGTCTGTCTGTCTGTCTGTCTGTCTGTCTGTCTGTCTGTCTGTCTGTCTGTCTGTCTGTCTGTCTGTCTGTCTGTCTGTCTGTCTGTCTGTCTGTCTGTCTGTCTGTCTGTCTGTCTGTCTGTCTGTCTGTCTGTCTGTCTGTCTGTCTGTCTGTCTGTCTGTCTGTCTGTCTGTCTGTCTGTCTGTCTGTCTGTCTGTCTGTCTGTCTGTCTGTCTGTCTGTCTGTCTGTCTGTCTGTCTGTCTGTCTGTCTGTCTGTCTGTCTGTCTGTCTGTCTGTCTGTCTGTCTGTCTGTCTGTCTGTCTGTCTGTCTGTCTGTCTGTCTGTCTGTCTGTCTGTCTGTCTGTCTGTCTGTCTGTCTGTCTGTCTGTCTGTCTGTCTGTCTGTCTGTCTGTCTGTCTGTCTGTCTGTCTGGTCTGTCTGTCTGTCTGTCTGTCTGTCTGTCTGTCTGTCTGTCTGTCTGTCTGTCTGTCTGTCTGTCTGTCTGTCTGTCTGTCTGTCTGTCTGTCTGTCTGTCTGT